>NC_134116.1:80937283-81252475 GCF_040939455.1 Microcebus murinus | reverse complement strand
TAATCGTGGAATTTGAGAAGTCTAAGTCACCCATCCATTTGGGTGGGAAAATAACCCAACACCGTCAGTTGTAATCCCGCCGACAACCGCCAGGGCGAGACGCAAGAGGCAGCGCTGCATCTTTACGTGGAGTCTTGGAAATCGTTCAGCACCATGACGTCCGCCGAAGACGTAGGTGTAGACTAGGAACAAAAGACGAGGCCCTCGAGGAGGCGGCCCGGGGCGAGCCCTCCCCGGGGCGCGCGGCGCCGTCCGCTCCGGGCTCGGCTCCCGGGCGCGGGGCCGCTCCCCGCGGGGGCCGCCCCGGGCGGGCGAAGCGATGGAGCGGGCTGTAGAGGGGAGCCTCCACCGACCGTTGAGGACCAGGGGACGGTGGCAGGCGGTGGAGAGGCCGGGGGAGGCTGGGGCAGGCCGAGCGCCCGGGGCCGCCGACAGGAGGCCGGCGGCGCCGCGGGACGCCCCGGGGCAGGCCCCGGCCCCGCCATCGGGCGGGAGCCCAGCTCCAGGGGAGCCCGCCGCTCCCTCCATCTTGGTTGTGGAGACGGGCGGCGTCTGGGGCTCTCCACCGTCGCGCCTGTCCCCCACGGCCCGGCGGACGCAGACGCCGGAAGCTGGGGCTGTTCCCTCGGCCGAATGGCAGGGCCCAGTCGGGGCTTCGCGGGGACAAGTGTCCCGGCCCCACGGGGGTTGGTTTTGAATGGGTCCCAAGTTCCCACAGCAGTTCCGACAAAATGGAGGACGTCGTCTCCTCCTGCTGCAGCCATGACGGGAGGTGGGGGGACTATTCCCCACGGGGGCGCGGCGAGGCTGGAAGTGCCCCCACCGCCCTCAGAGCGCCCGAGGGGCCACTTCGCCCGCGGCCCCGACTGTCCAGTGGGCCCCGCTCCAGCCCCTCCCCGGTCTCGCCCCTCGCGGGGGGCTTCAAGGAACTGGACAGGGAGGGCGTTGGGGCATCGAGGCCGCGCCTCTCCTCGGGCAGAGTCGTGGGGAGCCGCTGCAGCGGCCTGTGCGCCCAGGCCCGGGCGAGGGCAGGCGGCCCCGCCCTACTCTGTCGGGCTGTCCCGGGCTCGGAGAGCCCCCTGCCCCAGGGGCCGAGCGGAGGCCGGTGCGGCGGGCCCCGAAACTCGGGCTTCTGACCCTGGCGGACCCGGTGGGTTGGGGCGGGGGAACCGGCGGGGAGGGGACGCGGTCCGGAGCCCAAGGCTGGCGGAGGGGGGAGTGGAACGGCAGGGCCGGGGGTGTGGCCCGCCCTGACGGACAGCCCCGCGGACCACCCTACCAAGGGGGGTCCTGAAAGAAGGCCGACGCAGCCAATGGACGTGCCCGAGGCACCTCGGCCCGCCTTCCCTGCAAGCCAATGAGCGCGCGGAGGGCGGGGCCTCGTCGGGCTCGGCCGCGCCGCCGCCGCCTCCTCCGCCGCTGCCTCCTCCTCCTCCTCCTCAGCGCTAAAGCCGGGACTGGACCGAGCGGAGTTGTGCGTGTCGCCGAAGGGGGGTGGGTCGGGGGAGGGGAGGTTCGTTCCGCGGAGCCGCAGCCAGAACCGGGTGAGGCTTATCCCCGCTGTCTTTCCAGTCCAGGGCCGCCGAGAGTGGGGGTGGCTGGGAGCAGCGCAGCCTCTGGAGGAGGAGGCGGAGGCGGAGGCGACTGGGGAGGCGGAGATGGGTGAGGGCAGCCTCCGGAGCCTCCCACCGACCCGGGATTAATGCCCCGCGGCGCGGCCGCCGTCGCCGCTGCTGCGTCGGGGCCTCGGGGGCTGCTCGGGGCTGCGCTCATGTCACAGGCGCCTTCGCGTGCGGCCCGAAGGGCTGCGAGAGTGCGGGCGAGGCCGGGAGGGCTGGGTGAGGCGGGCCCCCGAGGCGGGGGTCGCCGGGGGCCGGCGGGGCGCGGGTGCCGGCCGGCCGGGGGAGGTCGCGGGGTATTTTCCTTTCTCTCTTGCGGGGGTGTGGGGGGGAGGGGCGCCCCGGTCGGCTCTCGCGGTCTCGGGGCTGCGCTCCCACCTCGTCCGCCGGAGCCGAGGTCCCCAAGTTTTTCGGGGTGAGGGTTGCTGCCTCTGCCCCGCCAGGCCCCCTTCTTCGCTCTTCTCTTCCCCCGCGCAGCGCTGCGCGGCTCTTGCTCCTCACGTATTGTTTGGCTGGGTCTCTAATGGCGGACGGGGAGGCAGCGCTGCCGGTCGCCGACTGCAGGGGGGGGACAAACCTCGGGCCCAGGGCAACTGCTTGGGGCAAATATGGACGGTATCGGCCCAGCGGTGACGTGAGCCGCCCCTCACCTCTGAATTGGTGCTCAGAGTGACGGGGATGACGCTGGGTGGGTAAATTTAGGAGGGAATACAAATCCCTTGCTGGCGTCGAGGCAACGTTTGCCCTTCCCCCCTCCGTTCCCGGGAGCAGGCTTGGTGCCCTCAGGCCCCTCTCCCTTCCAGGTTTTGCTTTCCACCTGGGTTTTGGCCCCAAACATATATTTTACGCTGTTTTGCTCCACTTACGCAGGAGGGGGCTGTTGTGCGCATGGTGGGGCTTATAATAGAAGGACCGAACCTCCTTGACCTCTTACTCCCTTCTCTGCCTCCTTCTGGTGGAAAGGGTTTGGTTCTCCCACCAGCTTGGGTTTTCTTGATCCATTTTTCATTTTTCCTCTTATCCCAGGACCAGGAATTGGCTTCAACCCCATCTGGTGCGTCTTTGGCAGAAAGTGAGGAGGAAAACACCCCCGTTGTGAGTCCTTTGATCCTAATTTGTTGCTAATAGAGGACATTGTCAGGTTGTAGGGGTTCCGCCTTGGGACTTGGTCCTCCCCATTGTTTTGAGGGGGAGGATCTTTCCCTTGGGTGGCAGCTGCCCCCGGGGCGAATCCTGGGTAATGGTTGGTGAGGCAGCTGGGAGTGGGCGCTGCTGTTTCCACCGCTGCAGACATCGCTCCTGCTGCTGCAATACCAACCTCAGCAACCAGACGACGGGCTTCTGCAGCTGCTCACGTTACCGGGAGGAGGGGTGGTGCGAAGGAGGGCATATTTCTGGTGCCCTCTAGAGTTCCCAAGCGGGAATTAAAGTTATTTCGTTTTAAATACTATCCATGCAACCATCTTTAATTTTTTCTTCCTTAACAATGGATAATTGATTAAAGTGATTGGAGACACAGAACCCTTTACTTTTTTGTTTATGTCTGATCTAAAACACAAATCTGGACTCTTCTTATGGTTCATGAGTTGCTAGGCCTTTTTCATGTCTTTGCTTAGGAAGGGGATGGAGTCCTCCGCTAGTACTATCTTTTATCTTAGTTCACCGACTAGTATGCTGATCAGACCAGTGTACTGCTCTAGTTACTCTTTTAGTCTCCCATTTTCCATGTTGATCAGTCTTTACTTAAGATCATTCTTGAATGTCTTAATGACAATCATGAGAATTGTCATTTAACGATTGAAATTTATTGGTTTCAAGGCAGTCTTGTAATGTGCTAGAAAGTGAGATAAAAGATAATCAGTCAATTTTCCCTTCAGTCAATTGAAACTGGTTACAAAATGTCAGTGAAGTCAGCGCTGTGGACACATTATATCTCTTCAGCCCCTTGACAGTTGATATTGTAACTTGTAGATCTCTGTCAGAGGTGGGTTATAAGTGTAGTAGTTTATGTTTTAAGTATTAAGTCCATATAAAGGTAGTTAATTAATGATAAGGATTTGCTGAATATGGATTGTGAAGGATGATGTGAGAATGGTAACATTACTAAATACACATCATTCTAGGCACATTGCAGGATTCTGTAATGTAGTAGTTCCTTTAATAATAGCAAGTAGTCTGCAGGATAATACAAATAGCATGTGTTGAACCCTTATTGTATGGCAGCCTAATTCTGAGTTTTAAAAAAATGCTTGTTATGGAATCTTTTAATTTCATGAGTAAGGATGGCGTACTGAACCTTCATGTACCCATCATTTACATTCTAAAATTATCAATACCTGTCCAAACTAATTTTTAACATGTGTTAAGTAATTTGATCCCATGAAAACCCAGTGATGTAGATACTGTTTTTTATTCCTAATTTGTAGAAGAGGAAATAGGCATAGGAAGATACCCGGCTAGTGGTATTTGGTAAAGCAAGGATTTGAACTTAAATGGTTTGATTACAGAGCCTAAGTTCAGCAACTAAACTATATTGCTTTAAAGTACATAATATATCATTTTACAAATTGAGACAGTGGAAAACATCTAAGATTAGAGTCTTAGCCTATGGTCTTTTTCTGGTTAGAGAACAGTGTGTAAAGAAATGGAAAATGCTTGTGCCATACTGAGTAACCCCCCTCCTTTTTAAAATAAGAGAACCAAAGTTATCAATTAGGTTTTTATACTGCCTTGTTTCAAAACTGACAGTGTCTGTTTGGAGCAGAATTAACATACTCTTCTTTTTCAATGTGTCTATACAATTAATAATCTAATTGTTTATTATACACTATAACTTGAATGAATATAACTTCTAATGAGGTTAAAGCTTTCTTCAGGCATTAGATCATTCAAATATAATGCATCAAGGATCAGATCTTTCAAATAGATGGATGCTGTATGTCACCACATATTTTCACAAAAGATTTGCCTTTCTTCTTTTTTTCTTCTTGTGATGTTGATTGATAGGAAAGCTTGATAATTCATTACATTTAGTAGATATTTGGAGATGAGGAACATAAAAAATATGCAATCAGGACTTTTATGTAATGTCAACACGTATATACTAATGGAAAGCAGTGATTCTTTTAAATAATACCAACACGTGGTTCTCATTTTGCTTAGTGATTTAGCTCAGAATTAAAAATTTCTTTACTTAAAAACACCAACTAGTGGTGCTATAATGTGCCAGATAGCAAGAAGAGGAAAACCTGACACTTTTTAATTGACCTTGACCATATAAATTCTTTTATTATAGTTTGTCTCAAAAAAAAAAAAAAAAGAGTCTCACTCTGTTGGCCTGGCTAGAGGGCCATAGCGTCAGTAACCTCACCGCAACCTCCAACTCCTGGTCTTAGGCGATCCTTCTGCCTCAGCCTCCCTAGTAGCTGGGACTGCAGGCATGTGCCACCATGTCTGGCTAATTTTTTCTATATATTTTTAGTTGGCTAATTAATTTCTTTCTTTCTTTCTATTTTTTCTTTTTGAGACAGAGTCTTGCTTTGTTGGCCAGGCTAGAGTGAGTGCCTTGGCGTCAGCCTAGCTCACAGCAACCTCAATCTCCTGGGCTCAAGCAATCCTGCTGCCTCAGCCTCCCGAGTAGCTGGACTGCAGGCATGCATCACCATGCCCAGCTAATTTTTTCTATATATATTAGTTGGCCAATTAATTTCTATTTATAGTAGAGGTGGGGGTCTCGCTCTTGCTCAGGCTGGTTTCGAACTCCAGACCTTGAGCGATCCTCCCGCCTTGGCCTCCCAGAGTGCTAGGGTTACAGGCGTGAGCCACGGTGCCCAGCCAATTTTTTTATTATATAGTATTAACATTTATAGATGCTTTTAGATGTATTTATGAAGTACTTTGACAGTTGAAAATACTTTGCATATTTATGGCATCCTTCTTTAGTGCACCCTTAATAGTATGTACTTCTACCTATACTTTAAACTTTTGGGGCAAAGATAAAAGGTAGTCCCTACTTTCCTATGTTCTATGTTTATGTAACCATGGGCTAGGTAGGCTTTTTATACCTTATGTGAGTCAACCAGGAATCACTCAAGTATCACACAGATGCTAACATATGAGTGTTTCATATTTTTGTGTGGATATGGAGCTTGTTATACCATCTTTGTACAACAGTGTTCATATTTTAAAGGTTTCATCGTATTTTGCCCTTATTTGAGGTACAAAAGTGCACAAACTTAATGCATTTGAGACAAAGTGAATCTTTGTCATGAGATACTCTGGTATTACTGTGATGGGAAGAATATGTATGAAATGCCCGGAACTCTATCTTTGTTATCAAAAGTTGTGGTATAATTAGAGATTTTATATTTTCTGTTTTTCTAAGCATTACTATCTGTCTCTATCCCATTTGACAGTATTAACATATATCTCATATTAAATGACATTTATTATAAAATAGTTTGGAATATTCAACTTGTATTTTTTTCAGGGAATGCAAGAAGAGCTCAAACTTAAGTGTTTTTCTCAAAACACATGGATTCTCAAACAGTATTTTATGTTGGGCATTTCAAATTAGGAAAGAAATAGATTGCTTGGACTCCATGCATTTTCCTTTTTTAAAATTTCAGTTGGTTAATTTTCTAATATTCTTGTGAGAGCATAAAATTAGAATTTTTAAATTGAACAGCACTTTCAAAGTATTCGGCTCTAAAAGTTCTTAGGCAGAGCTCTGATACGTAAGATTTACAAAGTTGTCACTGAGAAAAATTGCTGTTGGATAGATCCATAAATTTGAATATAGGGATCCAGGTAACAATTGCAGCATGTTTTATATTTTATTTTGGTTATATATCAACAAGTCTATTTTACATAGTTGGAGTTGCAAATTTTTATGTTTGCAGCCTGTTTTTTCAACAAGTCACTTTGTAGTCTTATAGTTCTCTTATTAAAATAGAAGAGGATCATCTTCATGAAGGCCAGCACTAAATACTTGGTAAGAAGATGTGTTGGTCATCTTAAAGGATGTTAAAATTTGGATTTTTACAACACATTTAAACATACCTGTTTAATTTTGTATTTTAAAGTATATTAATTTTTTGGATCAAATTTTACATAATGCTTTAAGCATATCTGTGGAGCTGCAGAATAAATTTTTATAAATGGTTGAAAAATCTGTTTTGTAATTTAAAAAACAATGTGCAGAGGTTAGCAAAGTCACTTGATAACATGAGAATTTTGGGGTTTATTCTATTTTTCATTTTATAAAAGTCCATTGAGGCCGGGCGCTGTGGCTCACGCCTGTAATCCTAGCTCTTGGGAGGCCAAGGCGGGCGGATTGCTCAAGGTCAGGAGTTCAAAACCAGCCTGAGCAAGAGCGAGACCCCATCTCTACTATAAATAGAAAGAAATTAATTGGCCAACTGATATATATATAAAAAAAAAAATTAGCCGGGCATGGTGGCGCATGCCTGTAGTCCCAGCTACTCGGGAGGCTGAGGCAGGAGGATCGCTTGAGCCCAGGAGTTTCAGGTTGCTGTGAGCTAGGCTGATGCCACGGCACTCACTCTAGCCTGGACAACAAGCGAGACTCTGTCTCAAAAAAAAAAAAAAAAAAAAGTCCATTGAGAATTAGAAGTAATGAACTTTAAGAAAAATTAATGTTGTTTAATTTGAAAGAAGGATTTTAACTGGGTTTTATTTTCACTGATTTGATTAATGTTCTGTAAGTATTCATGTTTGCTATTTCAATAAATGATTTAAGATTAAACTTTGTATATTAGGAGAAATAGGTAATGAACGTTTAGTATGTCTGGTTTAAAAAAAACTTGCACATTTGTTTCAGTAGTACAGGTTATCTTGTTTTTGCTTATTCTTAAAATATTATCATATTATTGCTAGAGAATTTAGACCCATCTCTTTAGTATCAACGAGCTGTCAAGGATTAGGTTTCTTTACTCTCCAGAGGCTTTTAGATTTTGTTTTTCCTCTCTAGTGGTCTTAGTGAATTTGAAGATAAAATTTATTTTTGTGAATTTATAAATTAGTCTAAAAGGTTTAAAATTTTTTATTAAATATTTTAAGTATGATTCTGATTTAGTTAAAATCATTATAATCTTTCAAGATAGTTTTACTAGGAGTAGAATTAATTATTGCAACTTCATATAAAACTGTTGGGCAAGATCAGTTATAACTTCTGCAGTAAACTTATTTCTTTTTTTTTTTTTTTTTTGAGACAGAGTCTCGCTTTCTTGCCTAGGCTAGAGTGAGTGCCGTGGCGTCAGCCTAGCTCACAGCAACCTCAAACTCCTGGGCTCAAGCAATCCTCCTGCCTCAGCCTCCCGAGTAGCTGGGACTACAGGCATGCGCCACCATGCCCAGCTGATTTTTATATTATATATATTAGTTGGCCAATCAATTTCTTTCTATTTTTATGGTAGAGACGGGGTCTCGCTCAGGCTGGTTTTGAACTCCTGACCTTGAGCAATCCGCCCGCCTCGGCCTCCCAGAGTGCTGGGATTACAGGCGTGAGCCACCGCGCCCGGCCGTAAACTTATTTCTTATCATACATTTATAGATTGCATAAGAAAAATACTTAAATAGCTATTTTAGGAAAATTGTGATGTACAGTTAGAAGTTGTAGACGGAAGAATGTTTATAAGCTGTGACTATATGACTATAATACAGCGGGACAGATTTTTCAGTCCTTTTACTTTATAGTAATACATATGTATATTACTTTTTGCTGTATTCACCTAGATACCTTGTCTGGACTTACTAGTAGAAGATTTTTTTTTTTTTTTTTTTTTTTTTTTTGAGACAGAGTCTCACTTTGTTGTCCAGGCTAGAGTGAGTGCCATGGCGTCAGCCTAGCTCACAGCAACCTCAAACTCCTGGGCTCAAGCGATCCTCCTGCCTCAGCCTCCTGAGTAGCTGGGACTATAGGCATGCGCCACCATGCCCGGCTAATTTTTATATATATATATATATCAGTTGGCCAATTAATTTCTTTCTATTTATAGTAGAGGCGGGGTCTTGCTCTTGCTCAGGCTGGTTTTGAACTCCTGACCTCGAGCAATCCGCCCGCCTCGGCCTCCCAGAGAGCTAGGATTACAGGCGTGAGCCACCGCGCCCAGCCTAGTAGAAGATTTGGAACTAAAATTTTGGGTTGGGGTTCCTTAACATTAAAAAAGAACTTTTTCTTGTAATACTGGAACAGTTTTATAATCATGCATTTCAAAGATGCACATCTTTTGCCTAGGCAGAGTAGTGTTTCTTGGAATATTGAAGTGGACCAGACTGAGAATGTTCAGGGTAATTATCAGGGTACTGTAGAGGTCGTTTATTTAACAAATTGGATATTATAACACTTACTATAAATTAGGTAGTCACAAAAGATGCATTCTGTTAATAGTGGGCTACTAGCAGTTTCTTTGGCTCTTTGCTTGGAAGAGCATTTCATCTAAACTTCTGATAGTATCTTCTAGGACCCTAACTTGAAATTTGTAAGTTTTTGGTTAGGCCCAGTGATGATCAGATTAGTGAATTGTGTTTACAGTTCTATAGAACTAAGGAAAGATTTGAGTAGAAGTGAAAATGTAGGTTAAATGAGATTTTTATTTTGTTCTCTTATTATAGATTTGTACATTTTTGCTTCCAAACTTGTCATATTTTAAGTTACTGTAACTGTGACCCCCAATATGGTAGCTGAATTCTTATTTGTTTGTGATTCTATATCTACTTTTTTTTTTTTTTTTTGAGACAGAGTCTCGCTTTGTTGTCCAGGCTAGAGTGAGTGCCGTGGCGTCAGCCTAGCTCACAGCAACCTCAAACTCCTGGGCTCCAGCGATCCTTCTGCCTCAGCCTCCCGAGTAGCTGGGACTACAGGCATGCACCACCATGCCCGGCTAATTTTTTTATATATATATCAGTTGGCCAATTAATTTCTTTCTATTTATAGTAGAGACGGGGTCTTGCTCTTGCTCAGGCTGGTTTTGAACTCCTGACCTCGAGCAATCCGCCCGCCTCGGCCTCCCAAGAGCTAGGATTACAGGCGTGAGCCACCGCGCCCGGCTATATCTACTTTTTTAAGTAATGAAAAATTTGCCCTTGTTTTAGTTATATAAAATCATAAATTTAACTAGTTTAGGTTTACAACTTTGATTACTATGAATATTGTCTCTATTTTTATTTTTGTTTGTTATAACATCGTATAGTTCTGTTTCTTATCCAAACAAGTGTTAACTTCTGCCGAGGAAGTCATCATCTTGTATCTCCAAACAGTTTTGCATTGCTCATAGAAGAGAAGCTTCTGATTGGGTTGTTCTGTCTTTTATGACACAAACTCTGACTTCAGTTATTCCATGTTCTTTCCATCTGTATGTCATATTTTTCTATCCTTAATGGCCTTACCTGGCTGTTTTCATTCTGTGTTCCTCCTGGACTTAAGTGTTCATTTGGCTTCCCTATCTGACCTCCTATTGCATTTTTTAAAAAGACCATATAGTATCCTATGTCCTATGATATCTTCACTCATAAGTCTAATTATGCTGTGCTTTAGAGGTCACATTTCCAAATTTTAGTAAACTTGTAAATTTGGTGACATCATGAGATATTGGGTGTGAATAGAGGTATGCTGGGGGCTCATGTGGAAAGGAAACTAGTGAGGACTAAGAATTTGGAAGGATAATAACTTAATTTTTTAGGTTTTCTATCTAAAAGGGCTATTTTTCTCACCTGAATGTTTCCCAGGAGATTTGTAGCATGACATGAGTTGGGAATCAAACAGATTCAGGTTTAAATTTGCCGTGCCCATGATGGGAGTTTTGGGATGATGGAACATTCTAAAACTGGATTGTAGTTGTGGTTGTAGAAGTGTATAGATTGACTAAAATTTATCAAACTTTTTACAAAAATAAGTTTTACTGTATGTAAATTATGCCTCAATAAAACTGTTAAAAAACAGTTTCTAATATTTTCCAATTTATGATCTCAGGCAAGTCACTTAACTCTGAGCTGTAGTTTACTCATTTGACAGATGAGTGTAATAGGCGATATGTAGTAAAGAATAATCATAGGCATATCAGAAAGGACAGTTTTAAAAGAATATTTTGGTTATAAAAATAAAACATGCCCTTATAATCTTTAAGCAGTAAAATATATGACATAGAAAATGAAAGTTCCACTGTAATCCCACTCCCCTTGGGACCAATACTTAAATTTTTAAGTATATTTTAATGATTGTTTTTCCTGATCATGATACTAATATTTTGCATAAATACTGTTACTATCAACAATTGACATTTAACACACTGACATTCTTGTAGTTCCTTCCCTATTCTTACGTTGTAAAAGTCTTTAGCTGGTGGGTTTCAGTTCCAGTGGTCAGTGTATTAGAGCAGTTCACAATTCTTAGCTCTATTTGATTGGGAGATAAGATGGTGTAATGAGAGGTATGTGGACTCTAAGCTTTGGGTTTGTCACCTAACAGCTGTGTGCTGTAGGAAATTTACTTGATTATAGAGAACAGTTACTCATCTGCAAAGTGGGATAATAATATATTTGTGATCTATTATAGGATAGATTTGAAGGTAGTTGTGATGAGAGTTGTATGAAGCATGTTTTATAATTGGTAGTTGTTACCATATTAGATGTGTGAGGAGCTTCAGAGACAACAGTAGAGCTCAGGCATGAAGGCATTTAAAAAAAGAAATGAGTGAGATGAGACTTAGTGTCTTTGCTTTGGGCTCATTTAAAAGAGAATTAAATATTTACTAGATAATTTAAAAAATAAAAACTACATTGAATTGTAAATGACAGGATTTTCTGTTTACTTTCTGAAATTTGTCTATTAATGGAGAGAACAGATTTTCTTTGGTATACTCCATGTTCTGTTTGTATTCCTTTGATTTTTAAAAGCAATTGGTAAATCATCTGAAGAATATGTCTCAGGGAAAAAATGTTGGTAAAAATTATCATGAGTTTTGAATCTTATGTAACAAAGGCAATAGATTTTATATAATAGTAATTGGTATTGGAGAAATTGGTTCTTGGTAATTGAAGTGTAGCCTTTTTGAATCTCTGGTTTCATTTGCTTATTGATGCAAGTATTGTTTCTTTAGGTTAGATGATGTCTTAATTGTGGAACATTTGAAGTCGGTAAAGAAGGTCATTTTTTTAAAGCCCTCTACTCCATCATGTTTAAACATTATGGAGAATTGATTATCAAAAACAGTCATCACGCTAGATCATAGATTTGGAATACCAAATGGTAATAAGAATAAATGAATGTTTTGATGATTTGTTTCCAAATCAACATATGTATTGTTGAAGTTGTGTTGTTATATTTTTAAAACTATGTTTGGAGAAAGAAGTGTGGGTTTATTTAACAACTTTGGTTAAGGGGAACATAGGGATAGGATATGATAACCTTTCATTAGGGACTAAGATCAGGTCATGTCAATTTACTGTAATTATGTAGATGAATAGAGAAATGGTAAAAAATCATGACCAGGCCGGGCGTGGTGGCTCACACCTGTAATTCTAGCACTCTGGGAGGCCAAGTGGGTGGGTTGCTCAAGGTCAGGAGTTCGAAACCAGCCAGAGCAAGAGCACAGATGCCGTCTCTACTAAAAATGGAAAGAAATTAATTGGCCAACTAAAAATATATAGAAAAAATTAGCCGGGCATGGTGGCGCATGCCTGTAGTCCCAGCTACTCGGGAGGCTAAGGCTGAGGCAGAGGGATTGCTTGAGCCCAGGAGTTTGAGGTTGCTGTGAGCTAGGCTAACGCCAAGGCACTCACTCTAGCCTGGGCAACAGAGTGAGACTCTGTCTCCAAAAAAAAAATCATGACCAAAGACATCAGGCAGAGATATTTTTATTTTAGCTTGTTGAATCTTTTGAGGAAGTTATTCTAATTTCCTGTTTTATAATGAGGAAACTGAGGCTCAGGCATGAAGAAGTGATATACAAGAAGGGAAAAAACTAGAATTCAGTGGAGTTAGGGAAGAGTAAAAAATAAAAAAATATGTCCAAACCAGCCCCCAAACCCAGAAAGGTTATTTGTTATTTCTTTTTATTAAAGAAAAGTATTTATTCAGTAAATTATTTGCTAGGTACTATGTTAAGTTCAGGGGATACAGTGAGAGGCAATAAGAACATAGGTCTTTGCCCTCATGGAGAATGTAGTCTAATGGATTACAAATAAATAAATAAGCATAATTAACAATTGGATAATTGCAGCTGAGGAAGTGTGTATGATGATCTGAGAGTATAACAAGGGAGACCTAATTTAGACCAGCAATGAATTAGTGGAGTATTTGACATAGAAGGACCTTTGAGAGAATGACATTTAAGCTCAGACTAGAAAGAGAAGTGGAGAAAGGAGTCTTTTAGGCAGAGGAAGATCCTGAGATGAGGAGCTTGCATGAACCAAAAGAAGGCTTAGTTTAGCTCAGGGGTCCTCAAACTTTTTAAACAGGGTGCCAGTTCACTGTCCCTCAGACCGTTGGAGGGCCGGACTATAGTTTAAATAAAACTATGAACAAATTCCTATGCACAAATTCCTATGCACACTGCACATATCTTATTTTGAAGTAAAAAAAACAAACTGGCAAAAACACCTGCATGTGGCCTGTGGGCCGTAGTTTGAGGACGCCTGGTTTAGCTGAAGCTTAATGAGCAAGGGGGGGAAGACTAGGGCTGAAAGTGAATCTGGATTATAGGCAGGAATCTTACAGGTCAGGGAAAGAATTGTAGGTTTTCTCTTCAGTATACTGAAAAGCTATGTAAGAATTGAATGGTGTAGTCTGATTTAATTTTTAAAAAGATCTTTGGATAGTCTGGGGAGTATAGTAGGTATTGTCAGCAGAAGAATGACATGATGGACTGCAAGTGCCAGAGAGTTATCAATAGAGTTGGTTAAAAGTGGATATTTTCAAGATTTATTTTGGAAATAGGATAGGACTCGGTGATGGTGGGCTGTAGGTGGAAAAATAAGAAATTAAGAATGACCTCCAAGCCGGGCGCGGTGGCTCACCCCTGTAACCCTAGCACTCTGGGAGGCTGAGGCGGGCGGATTGCTCGAGGTCAGGAGTTCGAAACCAGCCTGAGCAAGAGCGAGACCCCGTCTCTACTATAAATAGAAAGAAATTAATTGGCCAACTAATATATATATAAAATTAGCCGGGCATGGTGGCGCATGCCTGTAGTCCCAGCTACTCGGGAGGCTGAGGCAGAAGGATTGCTTGAGCCCAGGAGTTTGAGGTTGCTGTGAGCTAGGCTGACGCCACGGCACTCACTCTAGCCTGGTCAATAAGCGAGACTCTGTCTCAAAAAAAAAAAAAAAAAAAAAAGAATGACCTCCAGATTTCTGGTATGAGTAGCTAGACTTCCTGAAATGGCAACAACTAGAAGAGGTGCAGATTTAGGAGGAAAGAGCAAGTTAAAAAAAGTTGGATTTTTTTTTCTTTTTTTTGAGACAGGGTCTTGCTCTGTCGCCTGGGCGAGAGTGCAGTGGTGTTATCATAAATCACTACAACCTCCAACTCCTGGGCTCAGGCAATCCTCATGTCTCAGCCTCTCCAGTAGCTGGGACTACAGGTGTGTGTCACCATGCCCAGCTAATTTTTTTATTTTTTGTAGAGACAGGTCTCTCTCTTGCTCAGGCCGGTCTCAAACCCCTGGCCTTAAGCTGTCCTCCCGCCTTGACCTCCCAAAGTGCTAGGATTACAGGTGTGAGCCACTGCACCTGGTACTTTGAAACATCTTGATTGAGATAAATTAAGGAGTCTGGGGTAATGGTAGTGGATGAGATCCCTAAAGAAACTTAAAATTACTTGAAAGTACCTTGTAGTTAAATTTTGGTTCTGTTGGAGAGAAGGGATTATTTCTTACCCCTAGAAAGTTTGAGCCCTAGAGATACCTGAATGAATTAATTGATTATTCATTTATTTATTAGATCAAAAGGGATTTTTTAGACTCTGTCATCACCCTTGAATAGATTTTTAGTGGCTAAGTACATGAATTAAATGATTCCTATGAGCTTTTAAAGCCAGAGTGGTATTGTTTTAGATATCTGATAAAGATAGATTAAAAAGATTTTATGGCTAGATTGTAAGCAACGTGAAAGCATAATTACATATGTTATGTCACCTGTCATTAGTTCCTGGTCTCTTTCCCTATTTCTTAGGAATATCAATTTAGTGTATATTACTCCCAACCCCTTTGTGTGCTTATACTAACATGTGCCCATAAGAATTATATATTGTAGTAATCTTGTGTGTGCATTTTAAAAATGTATACTGTATTTTTCTGCAACTTGCTTCTTTTTTTTCACTTAGTGGTATATCTTAGAAAACTTTTGGAGTTAGTACAGAAGGATCTTTTTTAACTGTCTGGTAGTATTTTATGTTCTATTTGGTGGACATTTAGTCTATTCCCAATTTTTTGTTATTATAGATAATGCTGCAAGGAATATATTTGTAGTTTTTTTGGATTCTTATGTGTTTTCTCTAGGGAAGATTCTGAGAATAGGAATTGCTGAGTCAGTATATGCATAGTATATATTTTAATAGATACTGCCAAATTGCCCTCATTGTTTTACTATACCACCTGCATTTCTACCAATTTCTCTATGTTCTTTTCAACATTGGGAAAGCTATTATCAAATAGCTAAATTTTTCTCAATGTTTGTTTTTTCTGAAGTATAGATACCAATTCTTTTTAATTTGTATATTTAAAAATTTTATTTATGTTTATTCTGCTATATAAACATTTTTAATGTAATAGAGGAAAATACATTTCATTATTGCTACAAATAGGGATAACTGTAATATAAATATGCAAGACTTTTATGAAGGAAACTATAAAATAATACCATAGGATATACAAGAAAACCTAAGTGGAAATATATGCATGTGTCAGAATGGGTAAAATTCAATAATTTAATCTATAAATTTATTGAAACACCCTCATCAAATTGCAGTATATGCATATGGTACCAACTTTATCTTTTTTTAAAAATTATAATTATTAAATAAAAAATTTTAGACTTCTTTCTTTTTTTTTTTGAGTTATCATGTACAGGCACTTGGAAGAATATGGTACCAACTTTAAAAGGTAAGGCCGGGCATGGTGGCTCACACCTGTAATCCTAGCACTCTGGGAGGCCGAGACGGGCGGATTGCTTCAGGTCAGGAGTTCGAAACCAGCCTGAGCAAGAGTGAGACCCCGTCTCTACTATAAAGAGAAAGAAATGAGCTGGACAATTGAAAATATATAAAGAAAATTAGCTGGGCATGGTGGCGCATGCCTGTAGTCCCAGCTACTCGGGAGGCTGAGGCAGCAGGATTGCTTAAGCCCAGGAGTTTGAGGTTGCTGTGAGCTAGGCTGATGCCAAGGCACTCACTCTAGCCTGGGCAACAAAGCTGTCTCAAACAAACAAACAAACAAACAAAAAATAAATAAATAAAAGATAAAAGAGGGGAGGGAAACAAGAAAGACTCTTTCTTTTGATTCATCCAGATAATTCTCTTCCCTAGAGGTAAAAAATTCTGCTTTTGCTTATCTGGAAATGTCTTAATTTCTCCTTATTTTTTGAGGATTTTTGCTGACTATAAAATTCTTGGTTGACGGATTTTTTTTTTCTTTTAGTAAGTGCTAAGAGCACTGGCTGCTGGCTTCTATAGTTACTGATGGGAAATGAGCTGGTAATCTATTCTTATTGATGATCTCTTGTACAAGATAAATCGCTTCTCTTGCTGCTTTCAAATTCCTGCTATCTTTAAGGTCCACAGTATGTCTTGATATGAATATCTTTGAGTTTATCCTGATTTTGGAGTTCATTGAGCTTCTTGGATGTACATATATCTCTTCATATTTGGGAAGGTTTTGGCTATTTTTTCTTTAAATGATTTGGTAACTCAGTTTTTATAATAGTTTGTTTATTTTTACTTGTTGAAGGATAGAGCCATTTAGTGTTACTTTTTTAAAACATTTTTTAAATGCACAGTTTATTTTTTTATTTTTAGAGACTTGATCTTGTTCTGTTGCCACGCTGCAGTGCAGTGGGGTCATCAAAGCTCACTTACAACCAACTCCTGGGCTCAAATTATCCTCAGCCTCCTGAGTAACTGGGACTATAGGTGTGCACCACCATGCCTGGCTAAATTTTCTATTTTTGTAGAGATGGGGTCTTGCTGTATTGCTCACGCTGGTGTGAAGCTCCTGGCCTCAAGTGATACTTCTGCCTCAGCCTCCCAAAGTGCTAGGATTACTGGTTTGAGCCACGGTGCCCGACCCTTTTTGCACAATTTATATCTTGTTGTTTTTGGTGTCTGACACTTCTGTTCTGTTATTGTTGTGGTGAGGTAGTGATCTGTTGAAGATTTCCTTAAATGTCTGGATGAAAAAATGAAAAAAAGTGTCATATCTCATTAAATCTTCTGATAGATGGCTCAGGGAAAGCTGTTGCTGTTGACCAGAGGACTGAAACTAAAAGTATTACCTGCACCCAAACACATAATTCCAAATTTTGGTAAAAGTTCCTCACTGCCAGCCCTATGTCCAGCCACCTGCTCTGGGAATGTAGTATATGCTATCCCCATAGCTGAGTTGGGATTTGGAATGGGGGATGGTGGCTAGTTCGAGCTAGTCACTTATGAATGATCATTTTTGCCTGAAGTCTGTCTTCATCTGTTTTTTATGTCAGATTTATAAGGACCCTGCAACTCCAAAATTAGTAAAAATAAAAAATTTTCAATATTATCCATTTTCACATTAAAATTTTCATTTTTATATTGGAATTTCTTTTGTGTGAGAGAGGAATTCAAATAATATTCCTCAGTTGCTTTCTAGTTGTTCATGCTGTTTTACTGAAAAATTCATTTCCCCTGTTGAAATCTTCATTGTATACTAAATTTCTTGATATATTGGATCAATTTTAGACTTTCTTTTCTGTTTGTCTGCCTGTTCTTATTCTGTACCATACTGTCTGATTTATTTATTTATTTATTTATGAGATAAGGTCTTGCTCTGTTGCCTGGGCTGGAGTGCAGTTACGTGATTCCAGGTCACTGCAGTTTCCAACTCCTGGGCCAAGGGGATCCTCTTGCCTCAGCCTCCCTAGTAGCTGGGACTGCAGGCGTGTGCCAACATGCCTGGCTAATTTTTAAATTTTTGTAGAGATGGGGTCTTACTATGTTGCTGTCCATGCTGGTTTCGAGCTCCTGGCCTCAAGTGGTACTCCTCCCAAAGTGCTGGGATTACAGGTGTGAGCCTTTGTATCTTTTCTCAGCTGTCAGGTAATCCTTGGTTGCCTGTTCATGATTAAGATGGATGTCTAAAAGTTGTGTGGATATGCTCAGCCCTTGGGGATCAGGGTACTGTTGATGTCACACTCCATTATGGATGATTTGGGTGGGTGGGTGTTGGGAAATCCCCACTGTTGGTATCTTTAAATCTTTTTTTTTTTTTTTTTTTTTTTTTTTGAGACAGAGTCTCGCTTTGTTGTCCAGGCTAGAGTGAGTGCCGTGGCGTCAGCCTAGCTCACAGCAACCTCAAACTCCTGGGCTTGAGTGATCCTTCTGCCTCAGCCTCCCGAGTAGCTGGGACTACAGGCATGCGCCACCATGCCCGGCTAATTTTTTTTTTTATATATATATCAGTTGGCCAATTAATTTCTTTCTATTTATAGTAGAGACGGGGTCTTGCTCTTGCTCAGGCTGGTTTTGAACTCCTGACCTTGAGCAATCCGCCCGCCTCGGCCTCCCAAGAGCTAGGATTACAGGCGTGAGCCACAGCGCCCGGCCTTTAAATCTTTTTAATGAAATCGTGTTTCCCAGAAAAAGTCCTCAGTTCCTTGAAAGGAGAGATGTGTGACCTGGGCTTTAAGGTGGGAGTTAAATCTCAACATCAGCATTAAGTATGTGTAGGTTTATTTTATACCCCAGATTCAAATGAAGTAAGGTGCTTGGCCCTAAATTGTGCCTGGCATCCTACTGTCTAATGTCAGTCTTGTACTTTTTCTATAGATTAAACCTCAAGACTTATTTGGATGTTTGGAAAGGAAGTATAGGTGTCTAACTGCTCAAGTAGCTTTCACTCAGTTCTCTGAGTTAAGCTGTCTTAGATATACTATCCCCTTTGCAGAAAAGGCGGTGTGGTTCTGCTGGTTCCTGAACCTTTTGAGGATTCTATTTTGAGCTGTTACCTCATTCCTCTGAAAATTATATTGATGAGAATGCTTCCTACTTGGTGTCAAGTGAATGTTAACTACAAGTTCAGTTTCATTTGTAATTTGTTCATTTCAGAACTTTCTTTAGTGTGGGTTCAGGATTTAGCGTTTTCAGGCCTGCTAGGTCAGTTACAGCTAATCCATGCTTACCTGGTTTTCCTCTTCCAAAATTTTGGTACTCTTGAATTCTGCCCTATTTCCCTTTATGATAGGTCTGTCTTTTTTTTTTTTTTTTTTTATTTCCTTAATGTAGTTTTAGTTGATCTTTGGATGGGAGCAAAATTGTATCTGTCTTCAGTTGTAATCCAGGTGACTAATTTCTATATGTTAATTTCTTACTAGTCACTTTACTAAGTTATCTCACTGTATTAGTTTTTCAGATAAATTGGGTCTTTGAGGCAAAGAATCATATTATATAATGGTATTTTTCCTTTCAAATTTTTATATTTATTTCTTTTTTCTATAATTTCAATGGCTAGGATTTTCAGAATAGTGCTATATGGCAATAAAAAAAAAGAATGTCCTTATCTGATTCTTGATGTTAATGATAATGCTTTTAACATTTCCCTTTAAGTTTGATGTATTTTGGTTTGATAGTTTTTATAAATATTTATAAATAAATCCATCTATTCCTTTTACTAGGAATTTTTATTCTTAAAATTTTAAATTTGTCATATTGCGTTAGAACTATTATAAGTGCCATGAACACTAATACCCTTTGCTGTCAAGAAGAATTCACCTTAGCTTTCTTTGTAATTCTTTTGGTACCTGGAAAGCTTTGAGATAAGCTTGTCAGTGAGAGAATGATGAATATTTTTGTTGAAGCACTTTAAAGTGCTTCCTTTGTGATTTTATTTTTTTGAAGCCTGATCACCTTTTTTCTGCAAGTACTGATATTTTCTTATGTCAGTATTTATGTTTTTTTTTTTTTTTTTTTGAGACAGAGTCTCGCTTTGTTGCCCAGGCTAGAGTGAGTGCCGTGGCGTCAGCCTAGCTCACAGCAACCTCAAACTCCTGGGCTCAAGTGATCCTTCTGCCTCAGCCTCCCGGGTAGCTGGGGCTACAGGCATGCGCCACCATGCCCGGCTAATTTTTTTATATATATATCAGTTGGCCAATTAATTTCTTTCTATTTATAGTAGAGATGGGGTCTCGCTCTTGCTCAGGCTGGTTTTGAACTCCTGACCTTGAGCAATCCGCCCGCCTCGGCCTCCCAAGAGCTAGGATTACAGGCGTGAGCCACAGCGCCCGGCCAGTATTTATGTTTTAACTACCACCTTTTCCTTGTTTTTTCATGAGAGCATCAACTATTGTGCTAATTGATTCTTAGTAAAGACCAGATAAAACTGTGAAAGTATTTTTGATTTATGCTGATTATTTATCATTTATGATGATCACAATGAAACTTAAAAATGAATTGGAAGTTCATTGAAATCCTAAGGTATAGGCAGAGATTGGTAATTGTTTAGGAGTTAGGTAAGTGTTTAGGAGTGGGCTAGGTGGTTTTCACATCCACTTCTCTCTCTGAATTCTAAGAAAAGCCTTGTGAACCATTTTTATATCATTTGCTTTAGGGAAAATTGAAGCTCAAGAAGTGAAGCTCAGTGTTAAATAGCTAATTAGAATTGACTTGAGCTAGGAAAGTGGCCAAATGGAGCAGATTTTATTTGGATAATGGAGAAGTGGTCAACTTTTAATTGGATTGTTTTTCTTTACAGGATGAAGTGTTTTGTGATTGAAACATATTCTCAATGATGTGTAGAAGTGACTAAATTTATTTACAGTCTCAGATTTGAAAATAGCTGTTACTCTGTTTTGAGAAGTAGATTACTGCAGAGAACTAACTGGTAAGGAAAATCCTGTTCTGTGCCACTTTATTATCTTCTGAGGAGACTGAATTGACTCATAGCAGCCCTAGAGAGTAATATGAAGTCAGTTTTAACTTTTCTGTCCCAGAATTGTTTTCTTCTTTGTTGGGTATGTTAAAATAGAAATGATCCAAAGAACTTAAACATTAAAAACCTACACATTTTATAACATTAGTGGATTTATATTGTCTCATTTCTCAGAAAATCATTGTGTTGATCAGGATACTTCTACCTTAGGACAAGTGAATGTTAACTAGAGGTTCAACTTCATTGTTTTTTTAAGCCCCCTTTTAGCCTGACACTTTGGGCTTGATATTTCTTCCTTTTGAAGCTTGTGTATTTTTAATACTGATGTGGTTATTGTTTCATTGAATGGCTGAGTTTTAAAATAATAGCTGTGTTATTTATTTATGTTATTTTATAATACTTAATATCATATTGTTTAGTAGTTATGAATATTTAAATCCTGATCTTTGCCACTTCCTAGCTATGGTCTTGGACAGCTTACTTAAATTTTGAGAATTTTTTTTTTTTAGTCTATAAAATAGAGATAATAATGATTGTACTTCAGGGGGTTGCAGTAATGTTTGGCATGTATATTTGGCCCATAATAAGCATTAAATAAATGTTAACTATTACTGAATGGCTGTATTGCCTTTTGCAAAAAATTTTGATTGAATTAGTTGTGAAATTTTTGAATGAAATGTTATTCATCATATTTCAATTTTTAAAACTTTCAGTAATGGTAATGTTAAACATTTTTTCATGTTTATTTAAAATTTGAAGCTGTCCCCTTAGCGTATCTTAACTATTTTACTATAAAGAAGTTTTCCTTATTAACAAGCTATTTTAGAGTAATAGTGTTTATATATTAGTTTTTTAAAATACTGCCTTAGGATATAAAATAGCAACTTGTAGATCTTTGAGTAAAGCAAATAATCACCCTTAGGGTTTTTTTTTTTTTTTACCCCCGAGATGGTGTCTCTCTATGTTGCCCAGCATGGACTTGAACTCCTGGGCTCAGGTGATTCACCTGAATAGCTGGGACTACAGGCACAGTTGGCACCTGGTTTAAATTTTCAAATAGAATTATCCATTTTCTTTAAAGCAGGTATAAATGTATCTTTTGCCATTTTTCAGCCTCAGCATGTCTTTCATCCTGACACAGTCACACAGCTCTTGTTCTTAGAGGATTGGAGATTGATTTTGAAATTGAGTGCTGGGTGTAGTGTTTGAATCCTGCATTGTCTTGGGACCTTGGGCAGTTTTGATTCATTTATGTGAGCTGCTGTTTTATTATAGAAAAAAGTTAATATCTATTTTACTTAACTCATCACAGTTAAGTGAGAATAAAAATCTTTGTATTCTATAAAATATTATATAAGTTATTGAAAATACTTCATTTTCATTACTGAGTTGAGTGAAAAAAAGTACTCTCCCAATACTAGAACTTGGTTTGACGAGGATGCTTAATGGTCAGAGAATAACACGTTATATATAAGTTAAAGGGTGAGATTGTGTACTTAAATAAATAAGGAATGGTATTACTAAAAAATAGCTCTGATAGTTAAAGTGAACATAATTGGTTTTGCCTTCTGGTCTTTCCACAAATATTTGGGATAATTCAGCATCTACTCTATGCCTAACCACTATGTTAGGTCTTAGAGATAAATTGAGAAAACAAGTTTCTTATAGTCTATATACAGTGTTTCATTGAAAAGTTGATATTTCCTTATTTGATGTCTGTGAAAAGTGCTTATTCTGTGTCTCTCTTTTTGTATCCAGAGATTGATAGTCCTTTCATCTTTGACTAGAGTTTTCTAAATTACGTTACTGACTGCCTTTATTCCCTTTATTCAGTCAGGTGCTTAGCTGTGTCAAATTCTAGATTGAAGCAGAATCTAAAGTGTATCTTATCGATCACTTACCCTACCTAAACTTCCTGTCCCCGTTAGCAAACAACTTGTCAGTATGCTGTGATCTTTCCAGAGGTGGGGTTTTTTCCCTCATGAATTTATGTACAAATATATATACACTTCAGGAAAAATACATATAGGCTTTTGGAGTATATGTAACATTGTAGCAGTGATACGTTTTGTGTTGTATAACTTTTTTTAGTCAACAATATATCTTGTAAGTTTTTTCATGTCAGTAAGATTTACCTATTAAAATATCCTATCTGTTTACTTTTTCCATCTCTCATCATCACCCTTGTTTCAGTTACTGTCATCTTTCACTTGGACCATTCCAGTGACCATCCAGTTGGTTTCTTTGCTTACAGTTTTGCCCGCTTATAATCTACTTCTCACATAGCATCCAGAGTGATCTATTTAAAACCTGAGATTATGTCAGCGCTTTGCTGAAAATACAGCAATGTTTCCTGTTACAGTAAAATCCAAACTCTTACATTGAGAATTAATACCTTCTAAGGGCAGAGATGCTTACCTGTTTTGATTACTGATTTTGTTTTTTTCACAAGATACTAAAACAGTGTCTTGTGCATACTAGGTGCTCTGTAAATCTGTTGAATATAATTCATTAACTTGTTGGCTTTGATGAGTTGTTCTGTGCTAATTCATCTCATCCTCTTCCCTTCCTATTTTGTTCCAGCTGCATTGGCTTTATTCTGTTGCTTGAATTGGCCAACCTCATTCCCTCTAGGCTTTTAGGAGCTGTGTTCTTTGCTTAGAATATCCTTCCCTCAGTTTCCTCACGGTTGGTTCTTTCTTGTCATTTCATATTTCAATGTAAATGTTACTTGCTCAAAGAGGTGTTCTCTGATCACCAAACTAAAGTAGTTATCTCTCTCTTTTTTTTTTTTTTTGAGACAGAGTCTCACTTTGTTGCTCAGGCTAGAGTGAGTGCCATGGCGTCAGCCTAGCTCACAGCAACCTCAAACTCCTGGGCTCAAGTAATCCTTCTGCCTCAGCCTCCCGAGTAGCTGGGACTACAGGCATGCGCCACCATGCCCGGCTAATTTTTTCTATATATATTAGTTGGCCAATTAATTCTTTCTATTTATAGTAGAGACTGGGTCTCGCTCTTGCTCAGGCTGGTTTTGAACTCCTGACCTCGAGCAATCCGCCCGCCTCGGCCTCCCAGAATGCTAGGATTACAGGCGTGAGCCACTGTGCCCGGCCCATTATCTCTTTATTCTGTGTCATCATCCCATTTAAAAAAAATTAGGCCGGGCAGGAGGATCATTTGAGCCCAGGAGTTTGAGGTTGCAGTGATCTACAATAATGCCACTGCACTCTACCCAGGGTGACAGAATGAGACTCTTGTCTCAAAAAAAAAAAAAAAAAAATTCATACCGATATAAATGGTTGTTTGGGAGATTTAACTAAAAAGTGGGTTGGTTGTATTAGCTTTCTTGGCTATTGTAATAATTTACCACAAACTTGCTGGCTTAAAACACTAGGAATTTGTTCTCTCAGGGTTCTGGAGGTCAGAAGTCTGAAATCAGTTTCACTGGGATCAAATGAAGATGTCAGCAGGGCCGCCCTTCCTGTGGAGGCTCTAGGGGAGAATCCCTTCCTTGCCTAATCTACATTCTGGTGATGGCCAGCATTCCTTGGCCACATCACTTCAGTGTTTTCTGATCTGCCTCGATGGTCACATTGCCTTCTCCTCTTCTGTCTGTAACCTCCCCCACCTCCCATTTATTAGGATACTTCTGACTGCATTTAGGACGTACCCAGATAATCCCAGGTAATCTCACTCTAAAATCCTTAACCTAAATCGTATCTACAAAGACTGCTTTTCCATCTGAGGTAGCTAATGTGTATAGGTTCCAGGGATTGGGACCTGATATATTTGGCAGCCATTATTCAGCCTGCTATTTGAATATAAAACACACAGCATAGTGCCTGGCAAAGAAGAACTTCTGCTTTCTGGATAGGGTCAAGAAAGATTTCAAGTTTTCAGAAAGATTTAATCATAGTTATGTTGGAGCCTGACAATATGAAAAAAAGGGATTACAAAAAGATGAGGTAGGGGAAATTAGGGATTCAATCATATCATTTTATTTAATACAATGAATGAATGGGATAGATTTATATTGAAGATTATTTTTATTGTCACATTTTGAATATTTTCCTATTCAAATCTGAGGGAGGATTTATGTACATTTTTTGGTAGTTTATATAGTACATAGTATGTGTACCCTGGAAAGGATGTGGTGGTTTTGGGAATACATCACATATGATTACTAAAAATTGGATAATTGCCTTCCTTATTATCCTATAGAAGTTAACATGTAAACTATGTGAAATGATTAACAAATGAGAAGATCACAGAATTGATACCACATATTTTTATGAATGTTAGACAATAATCATTCTCATTTAGCATAAAAAAAAGTAACTTTTTTAAAAAAATGGTTTCAGTTAGAGTAACATTAAAAGTCATATGCTGACTTTTTGTTTTTTTCAATCCCCTAACAGGTTCTTTGGCATGGACACAAGTTCAGTGGGAGGATTAGAATTGACTGATCAGACTCCTGTTTTATTAGGGAGTACCGCCATGGCAACTAGTCTCACAAATGTAGGAAATTCATTTAGTGGTCCCACTAATCCTTTGGTGTCTAGATCTAATAAATTTCAAAACTCATCTGTGGAAGATGATGATGATGTTGTTTTTATCGAACCTGTACAACCTCCCCCACCTTTTGCACCAGTGGTATCTGATCAAAGAACCATAACATTTACATCATCAAAAAATGAAGAACTACAAGGAAATGATTCCAAAATTCTACCTTCCTCAAAAGAGTTGGCATCTCAGAAGGGAAGTGTAAGTGAGACAATTGTCATCGATGATGAAGAAGACATGGAAACAAATCAAGGGCAAGAAAAAAATTCCTCCAATTTTATTGAACGGAGACCTTCTGAGACTAAAAACAGAACCAATGATGTGGATTTCTCCACTTCCAGTTTTTCAAGAAGTAAGGTAAATGCAGGAATGGGTAATAGTGGTATCACCACAGAACCAGACTCTGAAATTCAGATTGCTAATGTTACAACCTTAGAAACAGGTGTAAGCTCTGTGAATGATGGCCAATTAGAAAATACTGACGGGCGAGATATGAACCTAATGATTACACATGTAACATCACTGCAGAATGCCAACTTGGGAGATGTCTCTAACGGACTGCAGTCAAGTAATTTTGGTGTTAATATACAAACATACACCCCATCTTTAACTTCACAGACCAAGACTGGAGTAGGACCTTTTAATCCTGGTAGAATGAATGTGGCAGGAGACGTATTTCAGAATGGAGAATCTGCAACTCATCATAATCCTGGTAAGCAGTAAGTGTTACCTCATGTAAATGAATTTAAGCTTTCTGCTGATTCTTTTTTCATTGTAGTAATTGGTGTTACCTTTGTTAGTTTCATGTGGAATATGTTAATTCTATTAACTTGTATTGTATCTTAAGTTTGAAATTTTAAGAAAAGAATTGTGAAACCATGTGTAATATTTCTCTGTGGATTGTTAGAAAATTAATCACAAAGTAATTACACTTACCACCAAAATCTGATAATTTGTCATTTTATTTGTCATGTATTACGTTTTACTAATAGATTTTTACTAGTATTGTTTTAATGTGTAAATTGAGAACAAAAAGATTAATAGCACACTTAAATAACAATGTAATGTTGTATAAGAGTTGCATTTAGATTTGTTTCTACTTGGCCTGTGTTTACTTTTTACTTAAGAGTTAGCTAAGGATTTTTATTTTTTATCTCACTTTTGAAGGCAGCCAAACACATATCCTCCTTTCTTTTCTTTTTTAAAACCACTTTATAAGGGTGAGGGACAGGAGGAAAATACTTTAAAGGTATGATAGACATGCAGAAGGCAGTACATATTTAATGTATACAACTTGATGTGTCCCTCTGTTTATTTATATTATATATATATATATATATATAGTGTGTTTTTTTGAGACAGAGTCTTGCTTTGTTGCCCAGGCTAGAGTGAGTGCCGTGGCGTTAGCCTAGCTCACAGCAACCTCAAATTCCTGGACTCAAGCGATCCTTTTGCCTCAGCCTCCTGAGTAGCTGGGACTATAGGCATGAGCCACCATGCCTGGCTAATTTTTTCTATATATATATTAGTTGGCCAATTAATTTCCTTCTATTTATAGTAGAGATGGGTCTCGCTCTTACTCAGGCTGGTTTTGAACTCCTGACCTTGAGCAATCCACCCGCCTCTGCCTCCCAGAGTGCTAGGATTACAGGCCTGAGCCACTGCGCCTGGCCAATTTTTTTTTAGTTTTGAAAGTTGTAGTTTTTGAAAGTTGTAGTTTTCTGTGGGCAGCTTAGCTTTGTGAAAACATTAAAATGTGGAAGTTACAAGCACTTTGGTTTTTTCATGACATGTCTGTGTATACTTCTTTACCTCTCCACTTCTGTGCATGTGTATGTGTCTGTTTCTGTCTCTCACATACCTGTGAGAGATGCTTTTTTCATTCTTTCATTATTTTAGGCTCATTAACAACTTGATTAGCCTAGGAATTGTGGAGAATTGTGGAGAATAGTGTGGAGTAACTAAAACCTAGGCAGTGTAGAATGCTCTATGAACTGCAAGATATTTTTTTCTATTTATTTGAAAAGAAATAATATGATTATTGAAGAACGTTTGGAAAATCTATAATTAAATATGAGAGCCAGGCCTGTAGTCTCAGTTACTCGGAAGGCTGAGGTGGGAGGATTTCTTAAGCCTAGGAATATGAGGCCAGCCTAGGCAACACAGCAAGATGCTGTCTATTTAAAAAGGAAAAAAAAAGAAATCCCAACTAAAGATAAGCAATGACCAATGTTTTGGGTGGTTGTCTTTCAATCTTTGTTTTTTTTTGTTTGTTTGTTTTGAGACAGAGTCTTGCTTTGTTGCCCAGGCTAGAGTGAGTGCTCTGGCGTCAGCCTAGCTCACAGCAACCTCAAACTCCTGGACTCAAGCAATCCTGCTGCCTCAGCCTCCTGAGTAGCTGGGACTACAGGCATGTGCCACCATGCCCGGCTAATTTTTTCTGTATATATTAGTTGGCCAATTAATTTCTTTCTATTTATAGTAGAGACGGGGTCTCACTCTTGCTCAGGCTGGTTTTGAACTCCTGACCTTGAGCAATCTGCCTGCCTCGGCCTCCCAGAGTGCTAGGATTACAGGGGTGAGCCACCATGCGCCTGGCCCAATCTTTGCTTGTTTGTTTTAACCTAATTGAAATGCAGCTCTGTATAGTTTTGCTTCCTGTTTTTTTGCTTATTTAATACTACACTGTATTTTCTCATATCATTAACATTGTTTATGCAGGTTTTAATGGCTGTACAATGGGTTTTGATGTACTATTCCCATATTTGGCCTTTACACAGTTTCCTATATTTTGCTGTTGTAGAACTGTGATGAACGTCTTTGTTCACATTTCTGATTATTTCCTTAGAGTATATTCCTAGAAGTGAAGTTACTGGGCCAAAGGATATGATTTACCTCCATACCCCCAAAGATTTTTGGCTTAGAAATATATATATCTGGTTTATGGTGGTTTTAAAAGAAATATGTTCCTTATTACTCAGTTTTGAAATTTCTTGCTCCTTCTAAGACCTCTTCCCCCAATATGTATATATATTTGTAGGTAGGTAGAGGTGTGTGTATGCGTGTATAGGTATATGTGTGAGTTTGAGCATTTTTAACTTGTAGAAATATATTTTCATATTGCTTTTTAGAAAGCTCTAGCAATTCATACTGTCTATGTATTAGTTTTCATCATAGTCTTTCAGCTTATGTAAAAGTTTAAAAAAGATAGTGCTCAAAATAGTTTTAAAATAGCTATTTTGTCTTTCTTGTTATTATACATATATTAAATACATAAGAATATGAAGAAGAAAATCACTTAATTAATGGCACATAAATTATTAATATAACCTGAGATCATAGCATAGGTCTAGTTTTGAAACCTCTCTTGTACCACTCATTTGCATACTTAACAATAAACCTTCAACTTTTGTCTATATCATCAAGTATTAATATATGTGTATGAAATTTGTTTATTCTCTATTTAGCTGAGTTCTGGTTGTTCCTATTTTAATAACTCTCATTAAGAATATTTTAGGTCAGGCGAGGTGGCTCATGGCTGTAATCCTAGCACTCTGGGAGGCTGAGGTGGGTGGATTGCTCGAGGTCAGGAGTTCGAAAACAGCCTGAGCAAGAGCGAGACCCCGTCTCTACTACAAATAGAAAGAAATTAATTGGCCAACTAATATATTAGAAAAAATTAGTCGGGCATGGTGGCACATACCTGTAGTCTCAGCTACTCGGGAGGCTGAGGCAGAAGGATTGCTTGAGCCCAGGAGTTTGAGGTTGCTGTGAGCTAGGCTGACACCACGGCACTCACTGTAGCCTGGGCAACAAAGTGAGACTCTGTCTCAAAAAAAAAAAAGAAAAAGAGTATTATTGTATATATATCTTGGATACTTATTTCTTTGGGAATATAGCTGGGTCAGAGGAATCATATCATCATAGGAACTGTGTTTCTATTTAGTTAAACTCTTACACAAGGGAGTATAAACTACTCATCAGAAAAACTGTAAACAGACAGTCATAACTGTGCCTTTTGCATTTATGAATTAGCTCTTGTATTTCTATGCTGTTTTTATTTGTAATAGAGGATAATAGATCAAGAGTTATAAAATCTTGGCTGTTTATACTGCTTCTTGCACTAATTGTGACTTGGAGAACTTCAACTGCTATCCTTTGATGTCCCTTGTATGATACTGAGGGTGTAAATGATGAGGTCTCTTCTATTCCTAAGAATTTTATTTAATGTTTAGGGGAAGTGAAAATGTGAGAGTAAGGGAAATGTAAGTGCTGAAATATAAAGGGAACCATTACATTATTTATACAGGGCCTAATGCTAAATAGAAAAATAAAAAACACCGTTTTTTCAATATCAAGGCAATAGATAGCCTTAAGTTTAAATAGGCTTCTTTAAGTATGCATTCAAATGATAAGCCTACAAAATTAAAAATTCTAAGGAACCAGTATTTGTGTTGCAAAGAGCTATCCCTTCTAACATATGTTTAAGCATAATTTTTGATTGAAGGCTTCATGATATAAAATTCCTAGGAGTTTTAGTGATTTTCTTTCTTCTTCTTTAGTATTTTTACCTGTTTGTTAAAACTGGTCAAAATAGCAAGATAACAGGATTCCAGAATGAACTCTGTTTATATAGAAAGTTTTTTTTTAAATAATTGAGAGATATTACAGAATCAGGTAAAATCAGAATAACAGTGAGTGCATTGTAGCCCCTTGAAACCACCAATAGGGTGATGGAATGGGTCAGAACTAAGAAATCATCCTCTTTATGATTTTGATAATGAGGAGGTTTCTCCAACCTCTTGTTTTATTTGTCTTTCCTGTGGAAGGGGAACTTTTATGTATGAAAGTTGAAAATTGAGAAGAAACTAGAAAGGAAAAAGAAATTTATGAGAGACCAAAGGAGTAGAAATTAGAAGCAGTGGCCTAAAAGTTTCAAAATGAAGATAGATTATAGTATTGGTATTGTCCTGAGAGACCTGGGAACAGGAAACTTCTGGAGCAGGCAGGAGACCTCCTGCTGAGAACCAAAGAACCTTAGTATGGAAGAGAGAAGATGCACTGTAGTATTAATAGTTACACATACCTCAGTGCTGTGCTATGCTGAATCTTTGCAGTGGTAGAGCAATTTGATGTAGGGTTAATCAATCAGTATAGGCATACCTTGTTTTGTGCTTTGTTTTATTGTATTTCACAGATAACTGCATTTTATACAAATTGAGCTTCTGATAACCTTGAGTTGAGCAAGTCTGTTGGCACCGTTTTTCCAACAGCATGTGCTTACTTCATGTCTTTATGTCACATTGTGTTAATTCTCACAATATTTCAAACTTTTTCATTATTTTCTCTGTTGTGGTGCTCTATGATAGGTGATCTTTGATGTTAATATTGTAATTATTTTGGGGTGCCATGAAATTGCACCCATATAAGTTGGTGAACTTAATTGGTAATTGTGTGTGTTCTGACTGCTCCATTGATTGGCCATTCCTCTATCTCTACCGCTTCTCATGCCTCCTTATCCCTGAAATGCAACAATATTGAAATTAGGCAATTAATAACCCTATGAAGACCTGGAATTGTTCAAGTGAAAGGCAGAGTTGTATGTCTCTGCTGTAAATCAAAAGCTAGAAATGGTTAATTGAGGAAGGCATGTCAAAACCTGTGACAGGTTGAAAGCTACGCCTCTTGGGCCAAATGGGTAGCAAAGTTGTGAATACAAAGGAAAAGTCCTTGAAGGAAATTAAAAGTACTACTACAATGAACACAGAAATTAAAAGAAAGTGAAACAGCCTTATTGCTGATATAGAGAATGTTTGAGTGGTCTGCATAGAAGTTCAAACCAGCCACAACATTCCCTTCAGCCAAAGCCTGATCCACAGTAAGGCCCTAACTCTCTTCAATTCTATGAAGCCTGAGAGAGGTGAGGAAGCTGCAAAAGAAAACTTAGCAGAAGTTGGTTCATGAGGTTGATGAAGGGTGACCATCTCCATTATAAAAGTGCAAGTTGAAGCAGAAAGTGCTGATGTGGAAGCTGAAGCCAGTTATCCAGAAGATCTAGCTAAGATAACTGATGAAGGTGGCTATGTGAAACAACAGATTCTCAATGTGTATGAAATAGCCATCCATTGGAAAAATATACCATCTAGGACTTTCGTAGCTAGAGAGGAGAAGTCAATGCCTGGCTTTAAAGCTTCAAATTCTCTTGTCAGGACTAATGCAGCTGGTCATTTTAGGTTGAGGCCAGTGCTCATTTACCATTCTAAAAATGCTAAGGCCCTTAAGAATTATGCCAAATGTACTCTGTGTATGCTCTATAAATGGAACAATGAAGCTTAGATGACAGTACATCTGTTCATAGCATAGTTTACTGAATATTTTAAGCCCATTGTTGAGACCTACTGCTCAGCAAAAAAGATTACATTCAAAATATTACTGCTCATTGACAGTGCACCTGGTCATTCAAGAGCTCTGAGGGAGATGTACAAAGATATAAATGTTGTTTTCATGCCTGCTAACACAATATCAGTTCTGCAGCCTGTGGATCAGGCATCATTTTGACTTTTAAGTCTTATTATTTAATAAATACATTTCATAAGGCCATAGCTGCCATAAAGAGTGATTCCTCTGATGTATCTGGGCAAAAAGTAAGTTGAAAACCTTCTGGAAAGCATTCACCTTTCTAGATGCCATTAAGAACATTCCTGTATGGGAGGAGGTACAAAATATTAACATTAACAAGAGGTACAAAATATTAACATTAACAGGAGTTAATCCAGTTCTCGTGGATGACTTTTGAGGGGGTTCAAGACTTCAGTGGAAGAAGTAATTGTAAATGTGTAAGTAGCGGGAGAACCAGAATTAGAAGTGGAATCTGAAGATGTATTGGATTACTGCATTCACATGATAAAACTTAAACAATGAAGTGCTGTTTTTTATGGATGAGCAAAGAAAGTGGTTTCGTTAGATGGAATCTATTCTTGGTGAAGATGCTGTGAACACTGTTGAAATGACAACAAAGGATTTAGAATATTACATAAACTTAGTTGATCAAGCAGTGATAGGGCTTGAGAAGATTTACTCCAATTTTGAAACTAGTTCTAGTTGAGTAAAATGCCATCAAACAGCATTGCACATGGTAGAGAAATCTTTCATGAAAGGAAGAGTCAATCAGTTGGCAAACTTCATTGTTGTATTATTTTGAGAAATTGGAAGAACCTTCCCAACTTTTGGCGGCCACCACTCAGCAGCCATCAACATTGAGGAAAGACCCTCCACCAACAAAAAGATTATGACTTTCTGAAGGCTCAGATGATTTCTAGCATTTTTTAGCAATGAAGTATTTTTTAATTTATGTAGATTTTTTAAAAGACAGTGCTGTTGCTTATTTAATGGACTCTAATATTGTGTAAATATAACTTTTAAATGTCCTGGGAAACAAAAAAATTGTGTGACTTTTTGTGTTATTTGCTTTATTGCGGTGGTCTGGAACTGAACTTGAAATATCTCTGAGGTTATGCTTACATAGGTTGGCTTAACTGAACAATTTCTGTGTTGTACTCTACTTTTGTGAGATTATGTGGTGTATTTAGAGGCTATGAAACCAAACATATATATGGAAAATCTTAAAAAGATGTTTTAGAAATAATTATATATAAACTTTCAGATTTGTGTTAACATTTGTCAAAGGTTTTAGTTGGTCAGGATTTTATTTTACTTTTACGTTGATGTATGTGTTGCTTGCTTAAAGTAAGTCTGTAAACACACAAATACTTATTGCTTAATAACTAACGACTAATATTTAATGCTTCCTATATGCTATTTCTATGTTTTATTGTGTGTATTATCTCATTTAATGTTTACCATTTGTATGAGGTTAGTACTATTTCCAGTTTAGAGAAGAGTGAGGCATAGAGTTTAAGTAGCTTATCAATCTTGTTAACTAATAAAACTAGCTGGAACCAGACTTTACATTTTTTTTTTTTTTTTTTTTTGAGACAGAGTCTCACTTTGTTGTCCAGGCTAGAGTGAGTGCCGTGGCGTCAGCCTAGCTCACAGCAACCTCAAACTCCTGGGCTCGAGTGATCCTTCTGCCTCAGCCTCCCGAGTAGCTGGGACTACAGGCATGCACCACCATGCCCGGCTAATTTTTTATATATATATCAGTTGGCCAATTAATTTCTTTCTATTTATAGTAGAGACGGGGTCTCGCTCTTGCTCAGGCTGGTTTTGAACTCCTGACCTTGAGCAATCCGCCCGCCTTGGCCTCCCAAGAGCTAGGATTACAGGCGTGAGCCACAGCGCCCGGCCCAGACTTTACATTTTTTAAAAATTGACAAAAATTGTATATATTTATTATATATAACATGTTGTTTTACAATATGTATACATTGTGGAATGGCTAAATTGAGCTAATTAGCACATGCTTTATCTCCCATACTTACCAATTTTTTGTGGTGAGAGCACTTAAAATCTACTCTGTTAACAATTTTCAAAAATACAATATGTCATTATTATGACAGATGTTCTTACTCCAAAACTTGTGCTATATGCCCCTGTGTACCTGTGTGCCATATTGCTGCTTCGTTAACATCTTAAAACTTGTACAAAATAGGAAGTTTAAACTAGTTCTCTGATATAATTTTCAGTGTGTATAAACAAATACCAGTTTCATTACTCTTTCTTGTGTATTTTGTTTTTAAGATTCTTGGATCTCCCAGTCAGCTTCATTTCCTCGTAATCAGAAACAACCAGGGGTGGATTCTTTATCACCAGTGGCCTCACTTCCTAAACAGATTTTCCAGCCTTCTGCCCAACAGCAACCCACTAAGCCAGTTAAAGTCACTTGTGCAAACTGCAAAAAACCTTTACAGAAGGGACAGACAGCTTATCAACGAAAAGGATCAGCTCACCTCTTTTGTTCTACCACCTGCCTTTCTTCCTTCTCTCACAAGCCTGCTCCAAAGAAACTCTGTGTTATGTGCAAAAAGTAAGGTTTACCTTTCAACATCATTCTGTAAAGTTGAATATTGGTGGTATAAAATTTTAAGAAGATTGTTAATAAGGAGTTACAGAGGAGAATTACTATATTTTAAAAATTGGTAAGCTAGTTTAAATCTTGAAGCCAGACTCAAATTTGTAATGGCTTTGGAAGTTCCTCTGTCAAGTCCACGTAGCTTATGGATAGAAGCCTTCCTGTTTGGATAGACTTGGGATTCATTAAGATACGCCCTTATAATTAATTTTGTCTGTAATCTCCATTAGATTCCTTGTATTTGTAACAATTCATACTTATTGTAAGAATTTAGTTCTTCTAGCCAAATAAAAATGTTAAGCTGTTATAACTAATTTTTTATTAAAATAGATCAAATTTTATACTATCTTCAGACTGAGATTATTTAAAATTGTGAAGTCTTTGGATTATATAAATGTTTGTTTTGAATATTATTAAGTCATTAGAAATACTGTTTCAAGACTACTGTACCATTTTTTCGCCAGCCTTGGAAAGACAGCATCTTTTGCCATTTTTAAGGTCTGACTTTGCTGGTTAAAAATAGCTAGAATATGGTATAATATATGTAAGGTCAAACCAGGTGGACTTTCTGTACCATATCTTGGAGCAACCCAAGTTTGTGAAATTATATTTAGATCTTGGAACTCTGGATAGGGCTTAGTGTTCTGTATAAGTTTAATAAAGTCAAATAGTGAAACAATTATTACAGTTTTTAGATTGCTTTACAGTAGTAAGTTTAAATACTATAACATAGAATCTTGAAATTCAGAATTAAAGAAAAACTTCAAAGGTCATCAATATTATCATTTCCTAACTGTAATTGGACAGCCATGTAGAATGATGGGCAAGGGAGGTTATTTGGGGGTAAGGTGGGTGGGAGGTGTATTTAAGTTGAGTTTTCCCTTTAGAACAGATGTCTTATTCTTGTGACCTAGATGACTCATGTTTTCTACTTACCCGGGGAATGGTTATTAGAATAGGTATTATAAATTTATACTTCAATGAATTAGTCCTTGAGATTAATTCTATATAATTAATAATAGCTTTTCTTTTTTTAGTGATTCCAATATTTGAAATCCTTTTTACTGAATTTGAAGATAGGTGGTAGCAAGGATTGAATAATATAAAATATTTTTGCTTCTCAATCTTTTTTTCCAAAAGTTCATATTTTATTGTCAAGAGTTTTATAAATTTTAAAAGTGATTTAACTAGATCTCAAAATGGTATGTGAGTTCTAGGATTCAATCTATAGAAATGAAAATTATCACTTACTACTTTTATATTTGATTTCTTTTAAAATGGAATTTTACATTGACTTGTATCTCTTATTTTTCAGAGATATAACTACAATGAAAGGAACCATTGTTGCTCAAGTGGATTCAAGTGAGTCCTTCCAGGAATTCTGTAGTACATCTTGTTTGTCCCTCTATGAAGACAAACAGAATCCTACTAAAGGAGCTCTAAATAAATCAAGATGTACAATCTGTGGTAAACTAACAGAGGTTTGTATTTTTGTACTTTTATCATTTAGTTCTAATAGGAATATTTCAAACTTTATTTAATAAATGTTATTACATATTCTTATCAGTGTATATTTCCTTAAAAGTGAAGATATATAAAAATTATCTAATACATATCCCATTATGTAATCCCATTCTCCTGTAGGTAAAATTATTGTGTTAAATGCTTTTTTTTTTCCTGAGTTTGGGAGCACTCAGGGACAAAACCATAGTATTGTCATTGATTTTTGTCTAGTAATATATTTATTTAAACAAATAGGCTGACTATACAAGAAATACTATAAATAATCTTTCTGAGAAGTAGAACAAGTAGAGGGAATAGTTTTACATCATTAATATGGTATTAAAAGGTAATCTGTTTATATATACTTCATTTGAATTATTTATAATATTGGTTCTCCCTCTCCTCCTTTTTCTAATGTACTTTAGTTATAGTTTTTGTTGAATTTGTCTAAAGATTTTCAGTCAGTTTGTTTATGAAGATCAATATAACTACCATCCAAAATAGGTTGTTCTCTATCAGTTTTTGATTGCTCTGGAAAAGTTTATAGTGGTATCACTGATGGGCTTTTTTCTTTTTTCAGTGCCATACATGTGTTCCTGTCTGTATAAAAACAGTTTAAAGAATTATGAAATGTACTTCGTTTTTCCTTTTTCCCAAACAGTCTGTGCTCTGAGGCATTTTTGTTTCTGTTGGAACACCTATGTCAGACTGATTTGGTTTTTAATATTTTGTTTATTATTTTTCTTTTAGATTCGCCATGAAGTTAGCTTTAAAAATATGACTCATAAACTGTGCAGTGACCACTGCTTTAATAGATATAGAATGGCCAATGGTCTAATAATGAATTGCTGTGAACAGTGTGGAGAGTACTTGCCCAGTAAAGGTGCTGGAAATAATGTTCTGGTGATTGACGGTCAGCAGAAAAGATTTTGCTGTCAAAGTTGTGTCAGTGAATACAAGCAGGTAATTCATGTTCTAATCAAAATTTAGTATTCTTAGAATGTATTTTGGAAGTGCTGTAATAGTTTTACTCTAACAGCATTTATTAACCAGATTTATCTTGGAATCACTTTTAATTCCATTATTGTCATCATATCATGTAGATGACCTACCTCAAATGAATTCTGAAATACATATTGTCCCTGACTTGGTTCAACTTTACAATGATGCAGAAGCAATACTCATTCAATGTGCTCCTCGAATTATGATGGGGTTCAGTCTCGGTAAACCATCCTGACTTTAAATCATCTCAAAATGCACTTTTGTCTTAGGATACTTTTAAGTATCCTTAAAAGTTTATTGGGATAACACCATGGTAAGTCGAAGAGCATCTGTATATGTAGATTATTGGAAATAAATTTATGATTTTATATATAATGGTAAGTGCTATCAGAATGATTTCTCTTTTGAATTGTCTTCTTTTTTGTGAGTTGGAGAGGGGTTTCAGATCCGATTTTTCAAACTGTTAACTGTTAGCTTAGAAATGGTTACTTTGTTTATATATGATTTTAAGGTTTATTTCAATTTTAAGATCTTTTATGTAGTTTATTTTTGAATTTATACATATGGCTCCAAAGTAAAATGTACATTAAAAGATACACTCAGGCCGGGCGTGGTGGCTCATGCCTATAATCCTAGCATTCTGGGAGGCCGAGGCGGGCGGATTGCTCAAAAGTTGGAAGTTCGAAACCAGCCTGAGTGAGACCCTGTCTCTACTAAAAATAGAAAGAAATTAGTTGACCAACTAAAAATATACATATAAAAAAAAAATTAGCCAGGCATGGTGGCACATGCCTGTAGTCCCTGCTACTGGAGGCTGAGGCAGTAGGATCGCTTGAGCCCAGGAGATTGAGATTGCTGTGAGCTAGGTTGACGCCATGGCACTCACTCTAGCCTGAGCAACAAAGTGAGACTCTGTCTCAAAAAAAAAAAAGATACACTCAGAGAAGTTTAGCTCTGATTTTTATTTTCTCCTCTTGGTTCTTACACATTGTTTATAGCTATCACTTTTCAATTCTTACTGTTTTGTTTCCTGGTTTTTTTAAATTAAGTATTTTTTTTAAATACTTTATTGTTAGTTTCCCTTTTTTTATACAAAAGGCAGCAAAATGGTATGTATTGTTCTGCATCTTCTGTTTTTCACTTCACGGTATATCTTGGAAATCATTCCCTATCTATATACACATACAGACCTTCATTCTTTTTTGTGGCTGCATAGTTAAATTTTCAGGAATTTTGTGAACTGGCTGTTAAAAAGACCCATTATTAAAAATTAAATTATAGAAACTTATAGGCAAATTATATTTATATTAGTCTGCCATAATTCCTATAAGAAAATGCCACAGATTGGGTGGCTTAAACAATAGGAATTTATATTCTCATAGATCTGGAGGCTGTAAGTGTAAGATCAAGGTGCCATCAGGATTGATTTCTAGTCAGGCCTCTCCTAACATAAGAGACCGATACTTTCTTGCTGTGTACTTACCTGACCATTCCTCTGTGTGCAGATGGGAAAAAGAGAGGGAGATCTCTGGATCATGAATAAACCGATATTTGCTTTACTCTATTTATGGATTTCTGGTGTCTCTTCCTCTTATAAGGACACTAGTCCTGTTGGATTAGAGCCCTACCCTTATGACTTTATTTAACCCTAATTATCTTCCTAAAGGCCCTATCTCCAAATACAGTTTACATTGTAGGTTAGGGCTTTAAGATACTATTTTGGAGGGGACATACTTCAGTCCATAACAATATTTAAGGTAAAGATGCTCAAAACTCATTACTTTCTAATTATTTTACTATATTTTAATATCTATACTCTTAAGGTTATACATTCATTATATTTGTATGGTAGTAATACTATATATAATGATGTGCTTCTGTGCATCTTGTTCCAATTACATGTTCAATTCCATGCCTGTAGCCTGGAAATAGCCATAGTGGGAGTATTTTCACAGCAAAGGCTACAAATCCTGGTACTCCCCTCACTCCTCAGGAGCTGATAGTTGACCATGTATGAATTAACACTGGTCTGTATGGTAGTTTATTTGATCAGTTTGGTTTTCATAGCATTTGGGTTATGTCCAGTCATTTGTTGTTACAAATAATGGATCATGAATAAACTGCCATCTGCTTTACTCTGTATTTTGGAAGTTGGGTTTCAGGGTAGATTCTTTGAAGTAACATTGTTTGGCTAAGTTAAATGCATTAGTTTGTTATGTATCATTAAATTCCCCCCTGTTGAAGTCCTACCAGTTAGTATTCCTTTCAGTAATACGTGGAAATTTCTGTTTCCCGGTAGCCCCACCAACAGAGAATATTAATACCTCATTCTGATTGGTGAAAATGGTATCTTAGTGTAGCTGTAATTTGTATTCCTTTTATTAGGAATGATGATGAGCAGATATTCCTGTTTCAAAGCTATCTTTTCTTTTATGTGAACTGTTTGTTTCTATCTTATATCAATTTTTCTGTTTGGGCTTTGATCTTAATTTTTTTTCCATTAGCTTGAACATTTATTTAATGTGCAAAATAAATCTGTAATTTGTTTATGAAACAATGATTTATTCACCAAATAGTATGTTCCAGGCATTGTGCTAGTTGCACAGGGTATATACACAGTGAGTGGTAAAGAAGACATAGTTCCTGCCTTCATAGAGTTTATGTTGGAGTGACATACTCAAATTCTTGTAAATAAGGAAGGCTATATGGTGATGAAAAGGATTAGACTATTTATAATTCCCAAGACTAATCATACTGTTTCATGTTGTTGCTGATGTTGTGTTTGTTATCTTCGATACCTATAAGATTTGTTAAGAGTGCTGGCTTTAGAGTTAGTTGGCCCAGGTTAAAATCATGGTCCCAGCAGTTACCAACTGTGTGCTCTGGGCAAATTACTTAACCTCCTTGTGCTTGCATTTCATCATCTCTGAAGTTGGGAAAATATTAGTCCTTATCTCAGTATTATAAAGATGAAATCTGTGCCTTTCATCTTGATTTTTAAGAACCTAGTTCAAGAAAGTGAACATAACTAGTTTTCCATCAGCTCCTTTGTGCTCTGTCTTAAGTAGCATCTCCTAAGCTTCTCAAAGGTACTCAATATTTTGACTTCTGACATCACATTTTGAGTTGTGACTTTTATATAAATGCCATTAATATGTCACAAGAGTCATGCTTGTTATTGTATATATTTATTGTGTTTCCCCGAAAATAAGACAGGGTCTTATATTTATTTTTCCTCAAGAAGACACCCTAGGGCTTATTTTCAGGGGATGTGTTATTTTTTTTAAGTACGGTACTACAATCTATATTTATTCACATATAGTTAAGTTGTCATCTTCTGGAACATCATCATAACTCTTCCAAACCCCGAATTCCATCCTGAATTTCTTGCGACTCTATTTCCTTTAGAACCATTGGTCCCAATCTTTCATGTCTAGCAGTAGAGCTCTCATGGGGCAGGTGAGAAGGGCTCCTCGTCTTCTTTACCACTCCCCAACAAAATGCATGGGTTGTGCATATATGCTGTGTAGCCACGCCCATCACTAGTTCTTATTTTCAGGGTAGGGTTTATATTGTGCAAATGCTTACAAATCCTGCTAGGGCTTATTTTGTGGGTAGGTCTTATTTTTGGGGAAACACGGTAACTGCGATTGGTTGCTTATAGGGTTTTTGTCATTGTTGCTTTTTGGTCATGTAAAGTTTTTAATTTTAATATAGTCCACTTTAATAGTTGTGTTGCTTCTGGGTTTTGCTTCATAGACTTTCTCCTAGGTTGTAAATGAATACTTTCCACTATAAGTATTCATTTTAATCTTTAAATCTTTAATCCATTTGCAATTTATTCTGGTGTATGTTTGCATTATGGATCAAATTTTATCTGCTTTCAAATGACTGTCCTTTTTTGAAAATCATTAATTAAAAATTACCTAACCCTTTGCCTAGGGATTTGAGATGTCACCTGATCATACATAAAATATTTTAAATTCCCACGTGTATCTCTTTCTAGGCCTTCTAGTCTTTTCCATTGTTTTATCACTATATTCATATGTCCCTTTTTTTCTTTTTTGTGAGACAGAGTCTTGCTCTGTTGTCTTGGGTAGAGTGCAGTGGTGTCATTTGCAACTTCAAACTCTGGGTCTGAAGCGATCCTCTTGCTTCAGCCTCCCAAGTAGCTGGGACTACAGATGCGCCCTATGACTCCTGGCTAATTTTTCTATTTTTAGTAGAGATGGAGTCTCTCTTATTCAGGCTGGTCTGGAACTCCTGACCTCATATCCACTCACCTTATCCTCCCAGAGTGTTAGGATTATAGGCATGAGCCACCATGCCCGGCCTATTCATGTGTTCTTTCTGCACTGTTTTAATAATTGACTTTTCATTGTGTGTTTTAATATGTGGTAGAACAAGGCTATTCTCATTACACTTCTTTTTCAGGATTTTCTAGCTATTCTTGTTCTTCCATATGAACTTTAGAATGAAGTTGTCATGCTACCCTCCTCCCATTTGCATTTTTTATTAAAATTCTGTTAAACTTAAATGTATATATTAAGGAGGATAAACATCTTTATGATGTTAAACTGTCCTGTGAAAGAACAAGGTATTTGTCTCCATTTGTTAAGTTAGTGTTCTTGGTTTTTCATAAATAGTTTACCTTTTTGTTGCTACTTTAAATGAGTTTTTCATTATTTTGTGTTCATGTGTGCATACATTTATTTGTATTGGTTTTAAATATCTTATACCTAATTGAGTCATCATTATTAGTTGATTCCCCTAGATTATTTGGCTTTACCATCATATCATCTGCAAATAGAGAATATTTAAATCTTCCTTTCTAGTTCTCATTCCACTATTGTTTTTTCTTGCCTGATTGTGTTTCCTGATAACTGCAATATAATTTTAAATAGTGGAGATAGTAGATATTTTTTTCTTGTTCCAGCAAGAATGTTGTTAATGTTTCCTTGTTAAATTAGATGCTAGCATTAGGATTGAGGTGTATGTACTTTATCATATTAAAGAAGTATCCATTGATTTCTATTTTAAGTGTTTAATCAGAAATGAGTGTTGAGTTTTGAAGGTCTTCTCGGTATCTTTGGAGGAGATTGTATATTTTTCTCACTCATTAAATTTATTAATGTGTGTATCATACATCAGTCCCCCTTTATCTGAGGTTTTGCTTTCCATATTTTCAGTTACTACTTACAGTCAACTACTACATCCAAATAGGTGAATACAGTGCAATAAAATATTTTGAGAGACTACATTCATATAACTTTTATTGCAGCATACTGTTATAATTGTTCTAATTTATTTTATTGTTATTAATCTCTTATGGTGCCTAATTTATAAATTAAACTTTATCATAGGTAAGTATGTATAGTATATATAGGGATCAGTACTATCCATTGTTTCAGGCTTCCACTGGGGGTCTTGGAATGTATCCCCTAAGGATAAGGAGAGAGTACTGTATTAATGGATTTCCTAATCCACTGAACCATCTTTATATTCCTAGAATAAATTGTACCATGTCATTTTTTTTAAATGTCCATACATTCTGATTACCAATACTTTAAAAATTCAGTACTTTTCCACTGATATTTACAAGTGAGATTGGTATGTAATTTTCTTCTTTGGTGCATTCTTTAAGATATTGGTGTTATATTTGCTTTATAAAATGTCCAGAGGAAAATTCATATTCTTACATAAAGCAGTAAAAATGAAAATAAATTAAATATTCAACTAAAAAAGCTGAAAAAAGAAAACCTGAAACAAAAGAGAAGGAAAGTAAAAATTAATGAATTAAGAAATAAAAATAGTATTAAAATAGTTAAAAGGCTGGGCATGGTGGCTTACACCTGTGATCCCAGCACTTTGGGAAACTGAGGCAGGAGGATCGCTTGAGGCCAGGAGTTTGAGACCAGCCTGGGGAACATAGTATGACTTTATGTCTACAAAAAAATAAAAAAAAAAAGAAATTTAGCCAGGCAAGGTGATGTGTGGCTATAGTACTAGCTACTTGGAGAGAGAGAGAGATAAAATCTTTGAAAAATCAGGTGTTGGAAAAAACGGGGGGGGGGGTACACAATAGTTAAATCAATCAGGAGAAGAGGTTTAACAACAAAAATAGGAAATGATGAAGTAGATTTAAGCATCAAAACAGAAGAAATTGATAGAAGTCAATCACAGGGACTAAATTTATACAACCCTATATAAAAAATGTTGAACCTAGATTGAGTAATTTTCTATGACAATATAATTTCTCTAAATTGACTTCTGAACAGATAAAATTAAGCAGATCAATTTCTATAGAAGAAATAATTATCAAAGAGCTACACCATAGCAAGAAGGAGGCCCAGATGTTTTCACAGGACAATTCCATCAAATTTAGACCATTTGGCCGGGCGCTGTGGCTCACGCCTGTAATCCTAGCTCTTGGGAGGCCGAGGCGGGCGGATTGCTCAAGGTCAGGAGTTCAAAACCAGCCTGAGCAAGAGCGAGACCCCGTCTCTACTATAAATAGAAAGAAATTAATTGGCCAACTGATATATATATAAAAAATTAGCCGGGCATGGTGGCACATGCCTGTAGTCCCAGCTACCCGGGAGGCTGAGGCAGAAGGATCACTCGAGCCCAGGAGTTTGAGGTTGCTGTGAGCTAGGCTGACGCCACGGCACTCACTCTAGCCTGGGCAACAAAGCAAGACTCTGTCTCAAAAAAAAAAAAAAAAAATTTAGACCATTAAATCTCAATGCTATTTAAACAATTCCAGAGCATAAAAAGAGAGGAAAATAACTCAAAAATTAAAAGAAAAATTATGGTAAAATATGTCATAAAATTTGCAGTTTTAAACATTTTAAAGTGTACAATTGAGTGGCATGAATTACATTCACAGTGTTGTGTAGCCATCACCTCATTACAAATGTTTTTCATCACTCCAAACAGCTCTGTGACATTAAGCTCCCCATTTCTTCCTACTCTCAGTTCTTGGTAACTTTTAATCTACTTTCTGTCTCTGAATTTCCATATTTTAGATACATCATACAAGTAGAATTATGTAATACTTCTCCTGTTGTGTCTTATTTCACTTATTTCGCTTAGCATGATGTTTTCAGTTTCATCCATGCTGTAGCCATGGATGATATGTTGTATGTACATATCACATTTTGTTTATCAATTCATTGTCCATATGATGGATACTGCATTGTTTTCACTTTTGGCTACTGTGAATCATGCTGCAGTGAATGTTGGTGTATAAGTATCAGGTTTGTTTTTTTTTTTTTTTTTTTTGAGACAGAGTCTCGCTTTGTTGCCCAGGCTAGAGTGAGTGCCGTGGCATCAGCCTAGCTCACAGCAACCTCAATCTCCTGGGCTCCAGCGATCCTTCTGCCTCAGCCTCCCGAGTTGCTGGGACTACAGGCATGCGCCACCATGCCCAGCTAATTTTTTACATATATATATCAGTTGGCCAATTAATTTCTTTCTATTTATAGTAGAGACGGGGTCTCGCTCTTGCTCAGGCTGGTTTTGAACTCCTGACCTTGAGCAATCCGCCCGCCTTGGCCTCCCAAGAGCTAGGATTACAGGCGTGAGCCACCGCGCCCGGCCAGTATCAGGTTTTTGATATAATATCCTTGTTTTCTTATCTGGTGAGTATAAAACTAGGAGTGGAACTGAGTCATAGGGTAATTCTGTGTTTAGCTGTTTGAGTAATTGTTAAGCTATTTTCCACAGCAGCTGTACCATTTTATGTTCCCACCACCAATGCACAAGGCTTCCATTTTCTCTACATCTTTGCCAACACTTGTTATTTCTGTTTTTAAAATTTTATTTGTTTTTTATTGTCATCCTAGTAGGTATCTCTGGTTTTGATTTGCATTTCCCTAGTGACTAATGACAGTGAGCAGTTTTTCATATGCTTATTGGGCATTTGTATATCTTCTTTGGAAAAGTATCTATTCAAGGCATTTGCTTGTTTTTTAATTTGGTTGTTTTTACTTTTATTTCTTTTTTCCTTTTTTTTTTTTTGGTTGACACATAATTTTACATATTTTTGGGGTACAGAGTGATATTTTGATACATGTATACAATGTATAGTGGTCAAATCACTGTAATTAGGATTTCACCTCCTCAAACATCATTTCTTTGTGTTGGGAACATTCAGAATCCTCTCTTCTAGCTTTTTTTTTTTTTTTTTCTTCTAGCTTTTTGAACATACATAATAATTCTTAACCATATTCACTCTACAGTGCTGTAGAACACTGGTACTTCCTCCTGCTTATGTGTAATTTTGTATTCATTTGTACTTCTGTTTTTTAGTTGTAGGAGTTTTGTATATATTCTGGATATTAATCTCTTATCAGATACAAGTAGAGTATGCCTTGTCTGAAATGGTTGGGGAAAGAAGTGTTTTCACATTTTGAATTTTTTTCTGATTTTGGAATATTTGCATTATACTTAACCTGTTGAACACTCTAAAGCTGAAAATCTGAAATCTGAAATGCTTCAATGAGCATTTCTTTTGAGTGTCATGTTGCTGTTCACAAAATTTTGTCTTTTAGAGGCCAGGCGCGGTGGCTCACACCTATAATCCTAGCTCTCTGGGAGGCCGAGACAGATGGATTGCTCAATGTCAGGAGTTCGAAAGCAGCCTGAGCAAGAGCGAGACCCCTGTCTCTACTATAAATAGAAAGAAATTAATTGGCCAACTAATATATATAGAAAAAATTAGCCGGGCATGGTGGCACATGCCTATAGTCCCAGCTACTCGGGAGGCTGAGGCAGTAGGATTGCTTGAGCCCAGGAGTTTGAGGTTGCTGTGAGCTAGGCTGATGCCACGGCACTCACTCTAGCCTGTGCAACAGAGCGAGACTCTGTCTCAAAAAAAAAAAAAAAAGTTTTGTGTTTTAGAACTTTTCAGATTTCAGATTTGGGATGCTCAACCTGTATATATTTTTGCAAATACTGTCTCCCATTGTGTTGGTTGTCTTTTACTTTTTTGATAATGTCCTTTGATGCACAATAGTTTTAAATTTTGATTAAAGTCTAATATATCTATTTTTTTTCTTTTGGTGTCATCTAAGAATCTACTACCAAATCCCAGGTCAAAATGGTTTGCCTTCACCTTTTCGTCTAAGAGACTAATTATTTTAACTCTTACATTTAGGTCTTTGATCCATTATGGTTAATTTTTATTTATTATGTGATGCAAGGGTCCAACTTCATTCTTTTGTGTGTGGAAATTCATTTATTCCACCACCATCTATTGGAGAGATTATTCTTTCTTCATGGTATGGACATGGAACATTTGTCAAATATTAATCGGCCAGAGATTTGTGAATTTCTCTCAATTCTGTGTTCCATTGGTCTTTATGTCTGTTCTTATGTAGGTACCACGCCATTTTGATTACTGTATCTTCATGGTAAGTTTTAAAATCAGGAAATGTGAGTCCTCCAACTTATGTTGTTTTGCAAGATTGTTTGGATATTCTGGACTGATTTCAATTTTATGTGAATTTGAGGATTGGCTTTTCCATTTATGTAGAAGAGTTTGGTGTTTGGAATTTTGATAGAGATTATATTGAATCCGTAGATTGTTTTGGGTGGTATTGACACCTTAGCAATATTAAGTCTTCCTGTGAACATGGGATGTCTTTTCATTTATTTAGGTGGCCTTTAATTTTTTTTCCCAGCAGTCTTTTCTGATTTTCAGTGTATAAGTCTTCACCTCTTTGGTTATATTTATTCTTAGATGTTTATTCTTTCAGATGCTATTGTTAATGGACTTGCTTTATTTCTTTTTCAGATTGTACATTGCTAGTGTGTAGAAATACAACTGATTTTTTTCCATTGATCTTGCACTCTGCAGCTTTGCTGAATTTATTAGCTCTGGTAGCTTTATTGTGAATTCCTTGGTATTTTCTCTATCATCTGTGAGTAGATATAGTTTTACTTCTTTTTTTTCAATTTGAATACATTTTATTTCCTTTTCCTCCTAATTGTTCTGGCTATAACTTTCAATACTATGTTGAATAGAAATGGTGAGTCTGGGCATAGTGAGACCCCATCTTTACAAAAAACTTTTAAAAATTGGCTGGATGTGGTGGTGTGTGCTTGTATTCCTAGCTGCGTGGGAGGCTGAGGTGGGAGGATTGCTTGAACCTAGGAATGTAAGGTTACAGTGAGCTATGATCATACCACTGTACTGTAGTCTGGGTGACACAGCAAGACCCTGTCTCTTAAAAAAGAAGTGTCGTGGAAGTGGGCTTCTTTGTCTTGTTTCTTGATCTTAGAGCAAAGGTTTCTGTCTTTTAACATTATGATGTTAGCTATGGATTGTTCATATATGTGGCCTTTATTGTTTTGTGGTAGGTTCCTTGTATGCCTAGTTTATTGAGTGAGTTTTTTAAATAATAAAAAGGTGTTGAATTTCATCAAATGTTTTTCTGTACTGAAATGATCATGTGGTTTTTACCTTTGTTCTATTAATGTGGTATATTATATTGATTTCTTTATAGTGAACCACCCTTCCATTATTGAGATAAATTGATCATGGTATATAGTCCTTTTTTTTTTTTTTTTTTTGAGACAGAGTCTCGCTTTGTTGCCCAGGCTAGAGTGAGTGCCGTGGCGTCAGCCTAGCTCACAGCAACCTCAAACTCCTGGCTCAAGCAATCCTCCTGCCTCAGCCTCCCAAGTAGCTGGGACTACAAGCATTCGCCACCATGCCCGGCTAATTTTTTTTTGTATATATTAGTTGGCCAATTAATTTCTTTCTATTTATAGTAGAGACGGGGTCTCGCTCTTGCTCAGGCTGGTTTTGAACTCCTGACCTCGAGCAATCCGCCCGCCTCGGCCTCCCAGAGAGCTAGGATTACAGGCGTGAGCCACCACGCCCGGCCTTATAGTCCTTTTAATACATTGTTGAATTCAGTTTAGTACTACTTTGTTGAGGATTTTTGCATGTGTGTTTATAAGGGATTCTGGTTCACTGTTTCCTGGGCATGAGGGCAGTGGCATGATCATAGCTCACTGCAACTTCAAATTCCTGGGCTCAAATTATCCTCCTGCCTCAGCCTCCCGAGTAGCTGGGACTACAGATGCATGGCACCATGCCTGGCTAATTTTTCTATTTTTTATGGAGATGCGGTCTGTTTGCTCAGGCTGGTCTTACACTCCTGATCTCAGACTATCTTCCCACCTTGACCTCCCAAAGTGCTAGGATTCTTTGTCAGAATTCTAACTTCTCTGGTATTTCGGTGTTGGCATCTATTGAGTGTCCTTTTTATTTACATTGTAATTTTCCTGTTTTGGTATCATAAGTGATTTTTTTTAATAGAAATTTGAACATTTTGGGCATTATGTTGTGAGGCTCTGTAAACTTTTGTTTTAGCTGGCTTCATTTGGCACTGTTCTCAGAAGAGGATGGAAGCCTGTACTTCATTGTTACCTGGTGAAAATAGAAGTCCAGCCTTTGTATGCCCATGGAAGGGGGAGGAGCTCCTTGTTATTGCTGAGTGTTGTGGGACTTCTGGTTCTTTTTTGGGCTTTGGCTAATACCTCTGTGACTTAGGGGAGTAGGAGTTCCTTGTTATTACACCCCACATAGGCTCCATTGATACCAAATGATTCTACTATAATGGATATAGAAAATAGAAAATGTTCTTTGTACTATCATTAAAAAATAAAAGTTAATTTAAAATAGTGATTCATCTTTCATTCTTTAAAATTATTTGCATATGTTTATAATTCACATACTATATGTTCTTAATTCATTAGTAAATAAGTAGGAGCCCAGGCATACCCTTTTACTCATAAAGGAACGCAATCCGACATGTTCAGAGACCACTACGTGAGATGCTCTAGTGAATGTTTTTTTTCTGCAGTCTAGGAACTAAAATTGATGTGTGATCCTTCTTTCCCCTACTTTGACCTTTGTCTCTAACATTTAACTTGGCTGCTTTTGTTGTTTATCTGTGTCCTCATTGCTCAATTAGTTTCTGGAGCATACTGATATAATAAACAATCTGGATCCTGTTAGCGGAGACTATATAATGCTTACCCTTTGCCTTTCAGTAGTTTTCCTCTTCTAGCACAGTGTTTTTACTTTCACAGAAAGCAGGAAGCATACCTTTTAAAGTTTTCTGCAAGTTTGCAGAAAAGTTACTTTTCTGTAAATTTGTATTACATCCTGGAAGATGTCATATGTGCTTTAAAAAGAATTTCCCCAATGACCCATTTTGCAGATGGTGAAAATTGTAATTGTGTAATCTCCAAGTCACTTAATTTAGTAAGCTTTGATATTTCATTATTAGTGTTAGTTTAATGGGTTTTAAAGAGATCTTAGAACTCACTAAGCCATCTGATGAAAGTGATTTTTCTTAATTAGAATTGAGTCAAATCTTAGTGTCTATCTTTATTCCTTACCACATTATTATGTTATTGTTTTATCATATCATTTTTTTGGGGGTTATTAAAATTATTTGACATTCTTGTGTTAAGTTGGACAAAAGCAGTGGGGATATGACAGGCATTTTTAAAAGTGGGAATGAATCTATAAATCACAAAACATAATTGAGAAGCAGCTTTTACATATTGCTCATTTACCTTTCAGTCTAGCAGCCTTTCTTTATGTGTATTTATAAAGTCTTTTTTAACCTTTTTTTTAGGTAGGTAGCCATCCAAGCTTCCTGAAGGAGGTTCGAGATCACATGCAGGACTCTTTCTTAATGCAGCCTGAGGTAAGCAGGAATGTAGGTGGGATTTAAGGCTTTTACATTTTCAAGCATTGCTGCGGTCTTTAATATGTACCTGAAAAGTCTTGTGCATTTTGAACTATATTAAATTTTCTGAATTTAAAACTTATCAGATGATGAATATTTTCTTTGTCTTCAAGACATAGATTTTCTATTGAATTTTACATGTAAGTATTTTCTTGTGATATGCTCATTTGCCTTCAGATATTTATAATCTTAGGAAACTAATTTCAGATTTAATTTTTTAGTACACAGTACCTTGTATACAGTAGGCATTTAATTATGGGATATAAAAACCGCTGTCTTTTGTGCCAAACTGAAAGGTTAAAAAAAAACAACCGAAAATCTTTTCTTTTAAAAAAATTTCTGTTTATATTCTTGTTAATCCAGATGAATAAATTAGTATACGGATAATAAATGTGTGCAATTAGAATAATTTTAACTGTAGTACGGTGAATCTATATAAGTGTGTTTACATCTGTAAACTATTGTTATCAGGTTAATCTATGGATCTTATTCAAATTTTGTCCCTCATAGCAAATTAAAAAATATTTCTCCTTTCTTGTCCAATTCAGGATCATAGGCCATTATTTCTTTAAGTTTTTTTTTAGTCCTTTCCCTCTCTTCTTCTGAGACCCCAATTCCAGGCATATTAGACTTCCTGCTATTGTCCCACAGTCACTGAGGTTCTATTTATTGTTTTTTCTCCTCAGTCTTTTTTTTCCTTCTGTGTGCCATTTGGGAGAGTTTCTGAGTTCATTGATCAACTGTTAATATCATACAGTGTATTTTTCATCTCAGATGTTCTATTTTTTTATCTATAAAAGTTTCATTTGAGGACTTTTTTTTCCTTGAGATGAGGTCTTGCCATGTTGCCCTGGCTGGTCTTGAACTCCTGGGCTCAAGTGATGTGCCTCAGCCTCCTGAGTGGCTGGTTATAAGCACATACCACTCTGCCTGATTGGGTCTTTATATCATACATTCCTTAAACTATGTTCATGTTTTCCTCTACTAGTTTTTGAATATGTCAGAATATTTATGATAGTTCTTTTAGTATCTTTGCCTACCATTTTCATAGCTGTCATCTATGTCTGTTTTTACAGTTTGAATTTCTGTTTTCCTTCTTGGTAATGGGTCATATTTTCATGCTATTTTGCAAAATGCCTGGTAATTTTTTATTTGATTTTTAATATTGTGAATTTTGCTTTTGTTGGTTACTGGATTGTGTTGTTGGACTTTGTTCAGGCATGCTGTCAAATTACTTGGAATTATTTTTATTTGGTTCCCTATGAGGCTTGCTTTTAAGCTTTTTAAATAGCCTTTGAGAGAACAGACTAGTATAAGTCTCGTTTATCTCCACTACTGTAGTGATACCTTCTGACTACTCTACCTGAATCTTCTTGTATTTTAAGATTTTTCTCACTCTTGAACAGGTAGCAGCACAGAGTACTCCCAGCCTGTGTGTGCTTTGTGAATTGTTTGGCTTAATGCTTTCTTGTGGGTTTGTGCCTCTTTCTCTGGCCTCAGGTGGTTTCTTCTCACATATGCATAGATCAGTTTTCAGGCAAAGATTTATTTTATGAATACCTCTTTGTAGATACCCAGAGCTCTTTTTTGTGCAGTTCCCTCATCTTCAGTACTCAGCTTCCCAAATTCTAGCTGTCCTGAACTCCATCTGTTCCAGTGAAACTGATAGCCTCTGTTAGCTTTCCCTTCCCTGGAATTGCCTTCAGGCAGTAAGCTTTGGTGACTGTAGAGCTCACTTGATTTGTTTCCTTTTCTTAGGTATACAGTCCTGTACTACTTTGTGTGCAAAGTTTGAAAACCATTTCATATTTTTGTTTGGTTTCTAGTTGTTAAAGATTAAATCTAGTCCCTATGGTTGGGAGTTGAAGACCTGTTTGCTTTAATCTAGATGGAAATAGCAAAGAACCCTGGTTAGAGGAAGTGATAATCAAAGTCTTTTCTTTGTCTTTTATGACCTTGACATTTTTGAATATAGACCATTTTCTAGAGTACCCTGCAATTTGTGCTTATTTAGTATTTTTTCAAGATTAGATTGAGGTAAAGCATTTTTGGAATGAATACCTAATAAGTGATATTGTGTCCTTTGTGTATATCAGGAGATACATGATGTCTATTTTGTCCCATTAAAGTATGTTAACTTGGTTAAGTGAATGTTAGATTTCTCTAGGGTAAAGTTGCTATTTTTCCCTCTGTATCTGTGTAATTTTTTTATTGGGTGGTATATATATGATACTATATAAATATCCTCTTCAGAAAACTTTTTACCCACTATTTTTAGCATCCATTGTCCATTAGAAAATTTTTTTAAACTACAAAAGTAGAATATTTGTGTTAAAAGAAAAATTGTAACTGATATGGTAGAGAAAAAAACTAAAACACAATGGTGAATAATTTTTAGACCTTTTTTTCTTTATACAAAAACAGATCTTGCAGCATAAAGAGATGATTTCAGGGTTTTATTGAATAAATGAACTATAATTTTTAATTGAATTTATCCCTTAATCTTAAATAGCATAATATATATCATTATTGAAGTTTGATTACCACTTCCTCTAATCAGGGTTCTTTGCTATTTCCATGCTTTGAACTTTTTTAGTGTATACGGACAGACCATTCTCAGAATGTTATTAACACATTGACTGCCACACTCTTAGAAAAAGAAATTTTTCTTGGGGCCACGGTGTTTTATTACGAAAATAGAATAAAAATTTTGAAAACAAAACAATTCTTTCTAACTTAATGAAAAATTTGTTATTTTTTATTGTTTTCTGTGTGTGAGTTATGTTCAACTCACGTGGTACTAGAATCAATTTATACACTGCATGCCACGTGAATTATATGTGACTCATGACATACTTACTGAATTTGTTTCTGAGAATTGAGTCTTTTGGTCATTCTACAAGTATTTAGTTGTGTCTGGAGTGGACCTTGGGTGGTCCTGGATGATGACTTCTGAATCATATCCCCTAAGTATTTGCAACAATGTCACGTCGCCGCATACTGTCATTGATTTCGTTCAAAGAGCTGCCAGGCAAACATTCAAAGGGAAATGCGCAGTTGGAAGTTATGGTAATTGGAGAACACAGTCCAGCACGTGTGGTGTGCTGGGCGGGCAGCTGGAGCAGGGCAACAGGAGGTGGGGGAGACACCGATTGACAGCGAAATGAGCAGAGGTTTCGCAGCACGCAGGCTGCTATGGACCTTCCCGCCTATCCACCAGTTCTACTTTAGTGTAGCTTCTGTGACCAGAGCTGTGATCATCACATAAGTTTATTTTGCGTTTTTCGTTCTCAGGAGAAAATGTCTAGAGAAAATGAGCGTAAGGAATTGTTGGAGGAAATGGTGAACGAAGTTTTGGACATGAGTGATGAAGAAGTTGATCTATTTAGTGATGATTCAGAGGAGTGCCGTCCTAGTGGAGATAGTGGGGACAGTTCTGATAGCAGTTGCAGCCCACCAAGAAAAACTAAAAGAAGAACATTACATACAGATCTTTCCAGTGGGGAAGGTTGTTCAAAATCTATTACTGAAACAATCGAAGCAGTTGTGGCTGATTTCAGTGAGAGTGATTCATCGTCAGATGTTTCTGAAGAACCTGTAGTGACTAGTGTAAGTTCTCTGACCTGGGGTCCAGTGTCAGGAAGTAACATGAAGATTTTTGACTTCGTTGAAAGTAACCCTGGTGTTCCAACCGAAATTGCAGTAAATCTCCATGAAAAAACACCTTATGATTTTTTCAAATTCTTCATAACAGATGATGTTATTGACTACATGGTGAAGGAAACTAATATCTATGCAAGTCAGACTTTACAAAAGGGTAATGTCAAACCCCACTCCCGACTAAAAAAGTGGTATGATGTTACTTCTCAAGAAATGGAGCGATTTTTGGGAGTATTGTTTTGGATGGGCCTTAGCAAGAAGCCAAGACTTCCAGACTACTGGTCAAAAAACATTTTGTATGACAATTCAGTGAAAAAGCTTATATCACGTAACCGCTTCGAAATGCTTCTGAGAATGTGGCATTTCTCTAACAATGAAGAGTGTCCTCCTGGTGACCGTCTCTTCAAGATCCAGCCACTTCTTGATCGTCTTGTTGAAAGGTTTCAGGTTGCTGTAGTTCCAGATAAGGAAATATGTATTGAGGAAACAATGGTGCCATTTCATGGACGTTTGAGTTTCATACAGTATGTAAAAAACAAGTGCCATAAATTTGGAATAAAACTTTTCAAACTTTGCCTAAAAGATGGTTACACCTGGAATGTGAGAATTTACTGTGGGAAGGAAGCAAGATCTGGCATTCCTGTTTCATCCTCAGTTGTCATGAAGCTAATAGAAGGTTTACTAGATAGTGGACATGTTTTATACACTGACAACTACTACACCAGCATCCACCTAGCTCATCAACTCCTTGAACGCTCTACATATCTGGTGGGCACACTAAGAAGTAACAGGAAGCTAAACCCGCCAGATGTAGTGAAGGCGAAGCTGAACAAGAATGAAGTAATTGCTCGAGAAAGTGACACGGGAGTTGTCGTCCTCAAATGGAAGGACAAGAGAGATGTACTGATGCTGAGTACTATGCATGGTGAAGACACTAAAGTGGTTGAAACAAGAAAAGGGGTTGTGGAAAAACCACACATGATTGTAGATTATAATAATTCGAAGGCGTTCGTTGACCTCTCAGATCAACTGAAGTCATATTCATGTTCTTTGAGACGTGGCATAAAGTGGTTCAGAAAATTAGCCATAGAGCTAATCACAGGATCAGCTTTGGTGAACTCACTTGTTCTCTACAGAGTTGTGAACAAAAAGAAGATCTCAATCACAAAATTCAAAGAACAAGTTTGCCTAAAACTACTCCAGACAGATGAAACATCTACTGTGGTGCTGTCCCTTCCCATGCCATCTGTGACTTGTTCCCTCATGAACATGGGCTCTGCCAGAAGAAGATGTACTGTGTGTTATGAAAAAACACAAGCTGAGAAAGGACGTGAATATGCCATGAAAAGATGTAAACAGACAGCATGGAAATGCAGCAAATGTAATGTGTACTTTTGTGTAGAATGCTTTTTCCTAAAACATACATCAATGAAAAAGTAGTATAAAAACTTGAAAATGAGTAATGTAAAGAGCAGTTTGAAAACTTGAAAAGTGGTTCATAGAGGTAAAGTGTTTTTCTTGACTTGTGAGGCTTAAGTGTAATTTAAAGGTAAACATAAATAGAAAAATGGAATTTATTGATTTCTATTCATTGAATCCACATTTTTAGAATTAAATTGTCAATATTAATTGTAACAATAAGAACATCAATGAGTAAGATTTTCACGAGCCAACTGCAGGCTTTTGGCCAAGGGGCCACCCATCATGTAACATGTGTGCTACAGCATGGCAGCATGCGTTGCCTGTGCACCATGCTGCTCCCAAGGTCAAGAGACTTGTGAGTTATATATGTTCCACGAGGCCCCAGGCTCAAAACTAGAGTGAGTTAAATACACCGTACCTGGCAGTTAATGTGTTAAATGCATAAAATCATGTGAAGGTTAATTTTGATATTCATGTGAAATTGGTTAAAATTAAAATATAAGGTACATTTTTTAAATTAGTAGACTGAAAGTGAACCAATTTGCCATAAACTCCCCATCATACTTACCTTTTACCTTACCAATATATTGTTCATCAGTTCTGTCTTATTCTTTTTTACCACAGTTGTATGTAGGCTTCTTTTCCCCCAAGCCTGAAAAGAGAATATTTAAATTCTGAATTTGTTCCATTTAATTTTTTTTCATTTACAACATTAAATGCAAATTTATAGGATGCATTGAAAGTTTGTATGAAATTTAAATGATTATTTTTAATACATTTGAAGCTGAGCAAACATGGCATGAAATTACATCTCCTTTTTTGCTAATACTCTTTCTTTAAATGGGTCCTTTGGTTTTTGAAGCAGTGGTAGCTATGAAAGTGGTGGTGTTGAAATAATCTCAATACTAATGATTCTGTCTTTCTGATAGCACTTTCTCATTCTCTTCAGGCAAAAGTACTTGTGAGTGTGGACCAGTTGCCTAGCTCCATGTTTACTTGATATCTTAAAACTGTTAATAATTATTTAATCATTCTGCCAATAAAATCAATGTCAGAATCACATCCAAGTGATAAGACTCACTTTGTCAACTTGAATGTTTATAATTAAAATCAAATCCAAGATTTGAATAGATGTTTAGGCTTCATTTATATTGGTAAAAGAATTCTTTATAGGTGCTGATACCTGGAGGTCTCATACATATATCTAGTGGGAGCTATTCTATTATTTTCTCTAACCCTGCAACACAGTGGCAGATGTAGTGGATGTTTTTTAGTATCACTAATTTGTACTGTAGTTTTTAGGTTTTAAACATTCTTTTATCTTCTATTATTGATCTGCTTTCTTTTGTCCTTTTTGTAGTATAAAAATTTAAGTCATCAGGCCGGGCGGGGTGGCTCACACCTGTAATCCTAGCACTCTGGGAGGCTGAGGCAGGTGGATTGCTCAAGGTCAGGAGTTCAAAACCAGCCTGAGCAAGAGCGAGACCCTGTCTCTACTATAAAATAGAAAGAAATTAATTGGCCACCTAATATATATAGAAAAAATTAGCCGGGCATGGTGGCACATGCCTGTAGTCCCAGCTACTCGGGAGGCTGAGGCAGGAGGATCACTTGAGCCCAGGAGCTTGAGGTTGCTGTGAGCTAGGCTGACGCCACGGCACTCTCTAGCCTAGGCAACAAAGTGAGACTATCTCAAAAAAAAAAAAAAAAATTTAAGTCATCAGATCTCAGGAACACAAAAAATTAGAACATTCTCCTCTATTGTCCTTGTACCATTGGAAAAGTTATAACTGTATGCAATATTTGCAGCCATTTTTATTTGTTCCTTGTTATCATTCTTTTGCTGTTGATAAGTACTTCTTTTGTGGGCCTAGCAGAGATGAAGAATGAGTTGATTTTTACTTTGAAGAATAAAATCTAGGGTTTCCTTAGGCAACATTTCAGTAAATGAGTAATAGGCAGCATGGATTTTTTTTTTTTAAATAGTATAAGAATCAATATTAGATACATTCCTGACACATAAACAGCTGTTTTCTCATGGTTGTTGTATTTGTTGGAAACTGAGAAAATTGTTTTCTTTTTTTGATGTTGTGTTTTTTTTTTCTTTTTGGTTATTTTACTTTCAATTTATTACCTTTATTTACTGAAATCCTGTGGTGTTTGTGACATTTTCCCATGCAGTTTATCCATTTCATGTGTTATTTTTGGCCTGATTGTTATCTTCGCTGACATCTGTCATTCACCCATCCATGGAACACTTCGAGGTTTTCTTATATTTTCATATTGTACTACATTCTCCTGGGTATGAAGATTGAGTTAAATCATTGCAACATCAGATAGAAAGATGGATACAATTATTTTGCAGCACGATTTGTGATATTTGATTTAACTTAAGACAAGAGTTCTGTAACCACTCAGAAAGACGGTCAAAAAACAAGCTGCACTTGAAGTTTTCCTTATGGTTGATTTCTTCTATGGAAGTTTTCCTTATGATTGATTTCTAATTATTACTTTCAGGTCAATTTTTTAATATAAACCTACCAATTCATCTGAATTGTATTTTCGCAAGACTGTTCATATTTCAGTGCTATTGCTTTTGTCCTTGTAATTATTGAAGTGCGTCTAATACAGTCATGCATCACTTAATGACAGGGATGTATTCTGAGAAATGCATCGGTAGGCAATTTCATCATTGTGTGAACATCACAGGGTGTACTTACACAAACCTGGGTGGTGTAGCCTACTACACACATAGGCTATCTGGTATGGCCTGTTCCCCTTAGGCTACAAATCTGTACAGCATGGTGCTATCCTGAATACTGTAGGCAGTTAAAACACAATGGTAAGTATTTGTGTATCTATACATATCTAAATATAGAAAAGGTACAGTTAAAATATGGTATTATTTTCTTATGTGTCTACCGTTATATATATGGTCTATCTTTGAAGCATCATTATGCGGTACATAACTATTCAATTGTGGCAGGAAGATTAACTTTATTGTCTATTGACTAATTATTAACTTTAGTTAATAACCAGAAATCACTTTCAGTATAGTTTAAACATTTTTTGAATTTAAAAAAAAGTTTGTATTTTATTGTGGTCAAATGAGGTTTAAATGTAATAGTTAGGTGTAAATCATTTTTTAAAAGAGGGTCTAAAAAGTGCTTGGAACAATAGCAGCTCAATGGAAATAGTATTTAAAGTCTTTAAACGCTTCCTTTGATGTACTTTAGATCAATTCTTGATTATTGAGGCTTATATTTTATATTTTATAGCTCCATTTAATTTCCTCTGCCAAATGACAAAGAAATGTGGTCTCATTGTAGACAAAAAATACTGTGCCTTTCCTAGATTTTGAGTTCTTACTTAACTACATGTAGGGTTTCTGTTCAATGAAGTTAACAGAGAAAAACACTCTATTTTTGAAGCTGACTTAGCTGATGATCATTGTTTTTTTGAACCTAATTTAGCAGTTGTTGCAGTTAGTTAACAGTTTGCATCCAGACTTCTGACTAATCCTGTTTAGGGATTAACAGAATTGTTTTGCAGAGACAAAAAGTGTAATGAAAAATATGATAATTTTTTTCTAGTTGTGGTTTTTAAAGTCATCTTTTTATGTTTCATATTTTAGAAATATGGAAAACTGACAACTTGCACTGGTTGCCGAACACAGTGCAGGTTTTTTGATATGACTCAGTGTATAGGTCCTAATGGATATATGGAGCCATATTGTTCAACTGCTTGTATGAACAGTCACAAGACAAAATATGCAAAATCACAAAGTAAGTTTCAGGTATTTGGAAAGTTAAACTTTACAACACAATTACTTTTTGCACAAGTAACTACTCCTTTAACTTTGCTTTTATCCTTGTTTTTAACTGCTTTTATTTTAAAATTTTTATTACACTAAACTTTCTTACTGCAAACTATTCTAATTATTTTGATCATTCAGTACTTTTAATTTTTTAAAGTTCTTTCTATATCTGTGTTCTTAGCTAAAATTGTTGTTCCATCCAAAAAATTATCTAAAACTGAGATTTTTTTTTTGATGTATCCATGTATGTTTTAGGGACAATACCAATCTGCCTTTTTGACAGTATTTTTTAAGGTACAAATATCTTGTCTATTTAAGGTGCAGATAATAAAAGAATAGTTTACAGAGGATACATTAAAAAATAATCTCAGCAGTTAAGTTTTTTTTATAAAAACTATTACCTTATAATGAAATCAGATATATACCTTTTTTCTCCTAGGTTTGGGAATTATTTGCCATTTTTGTAAGCGAAACTCTTTACCTCAATACCAAGCCACAATGCCTGATGGAAAACTGTATAACTTTTGCAATTCCAGTTGTGTGGCTAAGTTTCAGGTTTGTTATTTATTTTTAATTACCCCTGTTCCCAATAAAATATATATAGAAAATAATCAGTGTAAAATGCTTTACTTTTATCTTATCTGTTAATTTTTACAGAGTTTGTTGAGGTCCAAATTGGAGGTTGGAGATTCTAGAGTCACAGAATGCCTGGCTGTACCAGCTCTCTACTTTTAGCACAAATAATCTAATCAACATTTTAATTTTTACTATGATATAGATTTTTGAAGGAAAATAAGTTGTTTTGTTTTTTTTTTGAGACAGTCTCACTTTGTTGCCTAGGCTAGAGTGAGTGCCGTGGCGTCAGCCTAGCTCACAGCAACCTCAAACTCCTGGGCTCAAGTGATCCTTCTGCCTCAGCCTCCCGAGTAGCTGGGACTACAGGCATGTGCCACCATGCCCGGCTAATTTTTTCTATATATATTAGTTGGCCAATTAATTTCTTTCTATTTATAGTATAAACGGGGTCTCGCTCTTGCTTAGGCTGGTTTTGAACTCCTGACCTTGAGCAGTCCGCCTGCCTCGGCCTCCCAGAGTGCTAGGATTACAGGTGTGAGCCACTGAGCCCGGCCGAAAATAAGTTTTAATATAGTGCTCATTGCCTAATGTGTAGTATTTTTTTTAAATGGTTTGAATAAAATGTAAATTTTAGCTGTGTGCTTTGGCTTGTGCCTGTAATCCTAGCTACTCAAGAACCTGAGTCAGGAAGATTGTTTGAGCCCAGGAGTTTGAGTGAGACTAGACTGGGCAACATAGTGGGACCCTGTCTCGAAAAAAAATTTTTTTTAATGTGACCCTTAAGGGGAACTCTGTGAAAAATGGATGAAAGATTTAGATATATAAAGCCTGGAAGTGATAAGAATGCATGCTTTCTTCATATGTTAGAAATGAGCCATATAAAGAGGGGATGAGACTTCTTATAGGGGGCTTTAATTTAATACAATATCAGTTTCAGGGACATACTTTGCATTTTGGTAAATGTAAAGAACTTTCTGACATATTCAAATTTGGAGTATGGATAATCTCAGAAAATAGATCACTGGAAGTGTTCAAACTTAACCTGATTGACCACTAAGAAGGAATAGTTTAGAGGGGATTGGGTTTACCTGTTGAGTGTGAAAATTTCCGGGTATTACCCAAAGGTTCAAACCCATGCATAAAGCCATGCTTCATGAGTTAATTCATCCAACAATCTGTTTTGTTCCAAGTATTGTGCTCTATGTTAATTTATTTAAACTGAAAATATAGTCTCTGAAGTATAATAGTTACTATAACACTTACTAGTATTCAAATTGAGGCTTAAAATTCAACCAAGTGAATGTCATTTTTATTAATATTTTATCCTCACCAATCTCAGGTGATAAGCCACATTCAAGACTAAACTTTTAGCAATTGGGGTCATATCCATTATACGTCCTTACAGTGATAAATATTTCTTCTGCCTTGTTGGCTTTTCTTAAACTAGAAATTAAGGAATAATGATTAATTAGAAGAGAGAAGGGTAGTGTCTATGGCATGCTGCTTGTCAGATCTTGAACTTTATTCCTTTTTGATATTGGGTAAATTGAATTGATAATTGAAAAATTTTTAAAGTATCATTTTAATGTAATTGAAACTTGTATTGCCCATTACTTGGTAAGACCTTCTGTATATATATGCATTGTATATTTTTAAGAAATACACTTAGTATGCGTGGAAGATTGGTTTAGGACCTCCCATATCTATAGAAATCCACAGATGCCCATGTCCCTTATGTAAAATGGCATAATAGTTGCATATAACTCCCATATACTTAAATCATTTCTAGATAAAACTCTAATACCAGCCAGGCGCGGTGGCTCACGCCTGTAATCCTAGCTCTTGGGAGGCCGAGGCAGGCGGATTGTTCAAGGTCAGGAGTTCAAAACCAGCCTGAGCAAGAGCGAGACTCCGTCTCTACTATAAATAGAAAGAAATTAATTGGCCAACTGATATATATATATAAAAAATTAGCCGGGCATGGTGGCGCATGCCTGTAGTCCCAAGCTACTCGGGAGGCTGAGGCAGAAGGATCGCTCGAGCCCAGAAGTTTGAGGTTGCTGTGAGCTAGGCTGACGCCATAGCACTCACTCTAGCCTGGACAACAAAGCGAGACTCTGTCTCAAAAAAAAAAAAAAAAACCTCTAATACCTAATATAATGTAATTGCTATGTAAATAGTTGCTATACTCTATTGCTTAGGGATGATGACAAGGGTAAAAAGGAAAAAAGGACTCCACATGTTCATACAGACTCAACCATCTTTTTAAAAAAACTTTTTGATCCTTGGTCGAATCCATGGATACATAGGACCAACTGTACTTAATTTATATTCTTAACTTTGAGAAATGCATCTGGATAAGCCTCCAGGCAGCCTCATCACTTTGTCTGCATATAAATGATACAGATAGAAAAGCAACATTTTTTTCCTTTTTCTTCATCTTAAAGTGAACCATGTATTTTTAACTTTATGTTTTCATTAGATGTTTTTCCTTTTAAAAGTTAAGATAATAGGATAGTATACTATGCTAGTCTATTTGGGCTGCTATAACAAAATACTTTAGACTGGGTAGCTTATAAACAGAAATTTATTTCTTATAGTTCTGGAGGCTGAGAAGTCCAGCATAAGGCTTTGACAGATTCATTGTCTGGTGGTACACCCTCACTATGTCCTCACGTGGTGGAAGAGGGAAACACGCTCTCAGGCCTTTTTCATAAGGGCACCAATTAGATCATGAGAGTGGGTCTATGAGCCCCACCTCTTGATACCATCACTTTGGGGCTGAGGATTTCAACATATGAATTTGGGGGTAACACAGACATTCATACTATAACATATTCCATTTGTTTAGAAAGAACGGTTTAATGAGGCTCAGTTTTGGGGGAACTGTAGGGTAATGTTGGTTTTTATTTAAAAAATTTACCTGAGTAGTCTTAAATCTGCATGTTTTATTTTTTCACAAAGTTTCAGTTGTACAGTATATGCAGAAGTTTTAAAAATGATAAAAGTTTCTTTTCCCCTCCACTTACCTTAAATACATAATTAACTATTTCATACATTCAGAAGATTATATGCTTATGTGTGTAATATGTAATATGGTTAAAAAGAATGATAATTAAATACCACTATACTTAGCTCTCAAGAATTAGAAAGAAAAACTTTTAAAATTCATGTATGCTTATTTCCTGTCTTACTCTGTAAATTGTTTTAACTTTAAAAAAAGTTTTAAAAAGCTAAAATAAATTCTTTTTTTTTTTTTTTTTTTTTTTTTTTAGGACTAACTTCTAAGTTCTAATAAAATAAATTCTTGGTACAAATACAATCTGTACATCTTTTCCCCTCTAAGTTTGTAGAAGAAATGATCAGTTTTTAAAAGTAACGTAGGCTGATCTCACTGCTAGACTTGGGATGAAATTTATAGCAATGATGCAGTTAGTTGGACAGATTATTTGTAAAGTAGGTATTTGATGGTTATTGGAGAGAGCAATAGAAGCTGTTTTTTTTTTTTGTTTTTTTTTTACTTTTATTTGCTAGTTTAGAACTTGAGCAAATAACCTCACTATTTACTTACATTTTCTTTAAGTGAACAAATTGTCATTAAACTGTATGATTTTTTTTCTTTTTCATATTATTTTCTTATTTTAGGTAAATAGCAGTAATCCTGTGGTAAAAAAATAAGTTCAATTTCAGTGTCATAAAACTAACTTTGTATACTAGTATGGTTTTTAAAGGTAAAATTCAGAAATGTAGTTTTATATGCTGAAAAATTTTTAAGCAAGATATATATTACTTTCTGGCCATAGTGGATGTTTGACAGTGATCACGAATAGAAACTCTAAAATACATATCAGGCTCAGTGTATTCTGTTCTTTGTTTTAGGCTCTAAGTATGCAGTCATCTCCAAACGGTCAGTTTGTAGCACCAAGTGATATTCAGCTGAAATGCAACTACTGCAAAAATTCCTTTTGTTCAAAACCAGAAATCCTGGAATGGGAGGCAAGTCATATTTTATAATGTATATGATTATCTAGTGCTAAAGTGAAAGTCTAGAATAACTATGGTATTTCCATTTGTAAACCTATTTCTTGGCTTTTCAGATTTTGTGGTGATTGGATTATTTGTTCTCTTATGTGGGAGTGGAACCAACAGAGGATTTCTTTCTTTTTAGGTCAAAGAAAAACTGTTGTCTTATTCAGGGTATATAATGCTCATAAGAGTGTACAGAATGTCACTTTGTTTAGCTACATACCTGGAGTGACTATCTGTACATGATTTTTCCCATTTTTCTCCCTGTTCTTATAAATAATATCTGAACTATAATATCTTGTGTTACCCAGTACCTGTAAAAATCAGAATTTGTTAGTTATATACCATGTTATTATTTAACATTTTATAATTGTGTTTTAATAAAAGAATTGAGGCCTATGAATCCTAATACAAGTTTGTCTTCTCTTTCTTATCACTCTTACCTTTACTAGTTTACTAATTTACTTTGTCATATCTTTTTGCCAATAGCAGCAACTCTGGTTGTTGACACTTGTTTCCATGGGGGGTAAGAGATGGCCAGGTGGACAAAGCAGCCCTGGCTGCCCATTGCTTTCTTGAGCAGCATACACCTTTGGCCATTCTGTTCGTTTTTTTTTCAGGAGTGGTAGGTCAGGGAGATAGGGCATGGAGTATGTAATAAAATGGCATACAAGATGTACTAGCAACAGACTGTTTTTGAGACAAAATTTATTAGCAACTATTGGTAAGTCATTCAGTATCTAAATCTTAGGCAAAAGGTGGTACCCAGACCTTTACTACATGATTCCAACATACTTTGGAAATCTGAAATTTCATTAGTTTAGCAGTGTAGTGACTGGAAAATTTATTTTAGTTTATTATTTTGTTTGGTGCTGTCTCCATAGCATTTAAACCATTCATTCTTTAAGACTGTTGTTGTCATCCAGTGATGTTTTCAGTGACTAATACTCTTTAAGTAACAACAGTAAGAATGTTGAAGGCCTTATAAGAGATAAAGGGATGATTTGGAAATGAGGAAAGAAATCCATTAGCAAGCATGAAGAATAGTATCATATAGGAAATGAAGATCCTGCATAAACTAAATTTTGATTTAATACTACATGAAAGTAGTTCCTTTCCACCATGTCCATGTCAGTGCTACTCACTTTTGTAGTCATGATGTTGTGTTGCTTTTATTTACACAGAGGTTAAATGGAAGCAGCTAAAACACAACTGTCATGCTGAGTGAGAGTTGAGCTTATCCCTTAGGAGATTGGGAATTGTAGGGCCTCTTGCTTTTCTCTCCATGCTTGGCAGTTGTGGCTTCTTTGTTGCCTTCTTCCTCTTTTAAGTTACTTAGTCATAACAGGGCAACTTTCTGCTAATGATTGCCTTACTACTTGAGTTGTTTCCTAGACTCTTTCACCTTCCTTATTTTCGTCTCCAAGTATCTTTGCTAAGTATTAAGTAGATGGTTTAGGCTTAGTCTGTATCCTCCTTAATAACAGGGCAGAAAAGCTACCTCCCTGTAAGTTTTAGCGTGTTCATAACTGCTCGGGTGGATATTTGAAAAGTAGCTCTGGCTAGTTTGAGTTTGGGGCCAAGGTAAATAACTAAATAATAACAATGTTCCATTCAAGGGAAATAACTCTGTCTTAAGTTTAGCAGCACACTGTGTGATGGCACCAAATAGAATGCTTTACCTGTGATACATCTGTTACTATCAAGGCGGTATAGGAGTATGACTGAGCCTACTTGCCTATACTCAACAAAGAATATTTCTTTTTTGCTAATGTTATTAGTGTTTGCTAATGTTATTAGTGTTATAATTCTCATCTTTTTGTAGCTTACCTGTGTTGTAGCTTTCATTTTCTTCTTCCCATTCCTTCAATTCTGTTGGCAGCACCAGATTGCCATCTTATTTTAGTGATATTTTTACTCTTTCACTGAGTAATTTAAGAGTAGTTAATGGTATTGGATTTTGTGGAGCTATGTTTAAGTTTAGCAGTGAATTGGTTAAGCTAGTTGTCTGTGGCCTAAGGGAAATGTATCCCCAAGGGTCGTAACATTAAATAGGTAAATGGTTTAACTTTGTTTCTATAAAAGTGGCTTCTTTATTTCTTAAACTTATTCTTGAGGTGGTTGTCATATACTTACCAAGGTTCCTGTTGTGCATTTAGAACAAAGTGCATCAGTTCTGCAGCAAAACTTGTTCAGATGACTATAAGAAGTTGCATTGCATAGTTACATATTGCGAATACTGTCAAGAGGAGAAGACTCTTCATGAAACAGTAAATTTCTCTGGCGTTAAGAGACCTTTCTGTAGTGAAGGCAAGTGTATATAACAGTGTTGCTAACTTTTATTGATATTTAATGTTTTTTTGCCAAAATATTTAAAAAATATATAACTACATATGTCAAGAGTAGCCTCACCATTTTGATGTCACTGAACAAAATAATTGAGTTCACTTTTCTGCTGACTTGCTTTGTTATTTTATATGTATATTTGTAGGCCTCTGGGTCTTAGGATGTTTTATCTCTAAAAATTTGATAACCTCTTATTCCATTACAAGAAAGTTTTAGAATAAAATAAAAGCATTATCATACCATGTTATATCTAAACTTTACACATTGTGGTTTGAAAGTTGATTTTCGAAGTAGATTAGAATTGTTGTCCATTAGCTCCATTTTCCCTGCCCAGCATTATTGCCTGGCCTACAAAGGTTTGCAATATAATGTTCCCAAAAGAAAATCACATGTGGCAGTGCTACAATGGGAAACTACTTTTTGGTGTTCAATTTAGGATGTCAGGGAAACACTGGGTTCTGTTACAGTATAATGAAAGATTTCCTTTCCTCTCATCTACTTCCTTTTTGCTGCTCTGGTGCCAGGCAGCAGATTATAGAAATGAACCTCAGGTTCAAAAGATTGTTTTTTTGAGATGAGGTCGCACTGTATTGCCCAGGCTGGTCTTGAACTCCTGGGCTTAAGTGATCTTCCCGCCTCAGCCTCTGGATTAGCTGGGATTACAGACACACACCACTGCACCCAGCTAGAAATAAACTAAAGTTCTAAATCTACTTTTTCACAGATACGAATTAGGGTTGTAGCTATGGGTTTGGGCCTCTTATTATTACCCATATTCTCCAGAATGTCACATTCTTATTCTAAATTGGCTTTTCGCTTTCTATTCTTTCCCAGGGCATGGAATCTTCATCTATTATTTTTTATTGAGGTTTTAAAATTTTTTCTTGGATCTACTTTTTACATGGATTTCTACTGCTAGTTTGGGGCAAGAGGAAGTTTGGAACATCCTAAATGCCAACAGTAGGGAATGGCAGCAAAGTCAAAAGATTTATAAGTCCATTAAACTAGTGCCTTGATTTATACTTTTCACATGTAATATAGAGTCATATCTGTAAGAGGGTACTGCTTATAAAACAAGGCATTCCTATTTAAGTTTAATTTTATACATTTCACCTGGAATTTAAGGTAACCATCTTTTACTGTTATTTAAGAGCAAAGCTATCAGGAAAAAATAACAAATTTTAGAATGTTTCATTGGAAAGACTGATACAGAATTAACTTGTCTTTTTACACTTGAGTTTTTGTACAATGTAAGCCTTAATGATTCATAAGAACATATTGATGTTGATTGCTCACATGTCAGTGATATTGTACATTTAGGTTATATGGATTTTACTAAAGTGTAGACAATTAGCAAATAGGCAATTGACATTTAAGAGCATAATTTTCAATTGGAGAGATTTATAAATTTAGATGGATTTAATAACAGGTTAAAAAGGATGTACTTTCTTTCCTGTTAAATGACATATTTTTTGCTTTCTGTTACTATACCTGGTTCTCTGCTGGAACCTGTCAGAAATAAAACACATAATTGCTAGAGCTATCATCAAAATCTAGTTAGGTAAAGTTCATAAAGGTAAATTTTTAAAAATGTTTTTAAATCTAGTTCAAGGTAAGAGAAAAGAAGTCATAGGGCATTATAAAAATGATTGCTAAATAAATTATATAGAAAACAATTGCATTTCATGTTTACAGATAGGGAAGATCATTTAAAACTAGGTTGATGTGGGTGGTTTGTGGTGGAGGTGTAATTTTGAGCTCTTTATTAAAATTAGGATAGGATTTCAGTAGATATATATGAGTGAAAGGTCATTCTATTTAAGTGGCACAGTATGAATGGAAATATGGAAGATTATTTAATCTTTACAGAGATATTATAAGGAATAAATAAGATAGATATGTAAACATACTTAAAATAATGAATTTACATAGTAAATAAAAACATTTTATAAAAGGAATAGATAACAAAATATTTTCTCTGGACAAGTCAGTACCACTTTACGTCCCTAAGGGTCCAGGTAAGAGAGGTAAGTTTGAAAATTTGGCTAAAATGCTAATTTAGCTGAACATTTTTATGAATTTACTCAGAGTCTTTCAGTAGTCTACATTGTTTCATTTCTCTAAAATTCAAGCAAGATTCTATTTAAATAGAGCAAATAAAATAGTTCTGAGACATTACTAGATGTTAATGTCTTAAAATGTTAATTATTTGAACCCACATGTTAGATAATATAAAATATATAACTTACAATTGTATAATATTCCATATTCTGTTCCAATTTTTATAGATTGGTGTTGATTACAGTAGGTTTACAGTTGTGTTCAGGATAGAATCTGACTTAGAAGATCTGTCTCAGCTGAACAATTAGTTTTTCGTTTTTGTTTTGTTTTAATATTTAAACCTTGTATTTTTCAGGTTGCAAATTACTGTACAAACAGGATTTTGCAAGACGTTTAGGATTGAGATGTGTTACTTGCAACTATTGTTCTCAACTGTGTAAGAAGGGGGCAACTAAAGAACTTGATGGTGTCGTGAGAGATTTCTGCAGTGATGACTGCTGTAAAAAATTTCAGGATTGGTATTACAAGGTGAGTAACTCCAAATTTTTATTACAGCAGCTACTTTAACCAGTATTTTAAAATATTGTGTAGCTGTTACCATTACAAATATAGCAACTTATTTATTTTAAAAATGTACACACTTTAGGCCTAGCCCTGATCATTCTGTTTATTAGAATTATTTTGTCATTTCAGTTTGTTCTTCATAACTTGAAGTAGCATTTTTACTTATTTTTGTTTTTATATAATTTAGGCATTACCAAAAGACTAGGGTATACCTGTATTTCAGCAATGTAGTTTTTTTTTTTTCTTTGAGACAGAGTCTCACTTTGTTGCCCAGGCTAGAGTGAGTGCTATGGCGTCAGCCTAGCTCACAGCAACCTCAAACTCCTGGGCTCAAGCAATCCTTCTGCCTCAGCCATAGGCTCCCGAGTAGCTGGGACTACAGGCATGTGCCACCATGCCCGGCTAGTTTTTTCTCTATATATTAGTTGGCCAATTAATTTCTTTCTATTTATAGTAGAGATGGGGTCTTGCTCTTGCTCAGGCTGGTTTCGAACTCCTGACCTCTAGCAATCCGCACGCCTCAGCCTCCCTGAGTGATAGGATTACAGGTGTGAGCCACTGCGCCCGGCCAGCAATGTAGTTTTTAACAAAACAGATTATTTCCCTAAAATTTGTTTTGTCTTTATTTCACTAAATAGAAACATTTTTTACTACGTTATCAATGTTGCACATTAGCAGGTAATTGTTTTGGATACTTGGGATATGTTTTAAAAACACTTTGTTCTTTTTTGCCTTTTTAATTGTGGATTTTTGGACACTTTCAAATTGAAAGGACACTAGAGACCAAAAACAATTAACTTGAAACTGTAAATAAATATGTATGTATTTGTGTCCTATTAAAATTTACTTTTTAAAAAGTCGAGGTAAGTCTCTTTTGGCCCATTGCATTAGTTTCTTTCTAGATAAGAAAATGAGTGTAAATTTGGACTTTGGGTATTCAGATATTACTCAAGAAAAAGTTACTAATTCCTTCGTCAATAACATGGAAAAGCATCTCAATGCTAAAACTTCCTGTGGATGCAATTGTAAAGCAATTTTTGAAGACAGCCATCATTATGACTTCAGAATTGTAAGATACCTCTAAAGCAACAAACAGTAGAATAGTTGAAATATGGAGAATACTGTTTAGTTCTTTGTGAAGGTGGTTAGTGTTAAAATGACACTAGGAGAATTGTAGCAATTCTTTGTGCAATTCTTGAATATCTACAATTCAACATATTAACTAGCATGTTATAAATACAAAGTTAGATACTTTTCAAGTTGTTGGAGGTGAAATAATTGAGACTAAAAGTTTTGGTGGACTTTAAAAAAGTTACTTTATTATTTTACTTTTGCTTCTGAAGGATTTTGACCTTAAAATTAAGGCTCAAATTTTCAAAATTATATTGAGGACAAACATACTAACGCCCTCAAACATGGATTTTTTTTTTTTTTTTTAGTCTAAAACAACCTTTTGTTTAGACAGTAGTGTTTTTGAGAAATTGCTCAGAAAATAGGTGGCTTGAAATGCACAATTTTAGTTAAGTGCACACAAATGCACCTTTCTTCCCATTGTTTAGGAGGTTTTATTTTTGAAAACCTCTCAAAATAATAAAGGCATTTAGTGATTATAAATTTGGGAATTCCCTTTTATTCTTACGCCTGTTTTCCTTTTTATAATTTATCTTATTGTTTGAGACAGGAGTTGTTACCATGTGATAATGATGATTTCCTTGTCATTTTTTTATTGTACAAATTTTTGCCTAATCATGTAATTTCAAATCTAAAATTTTAATATTTCAAAATAATCTTTCTTGGAGGATTTTGTTTTTTTTTTTTTTGAACTCCCGACATCGAGCAATCCGCCTGCCTCGGCCTCCCAGAGTGCTAGGATTACAGGCGTGAGCCACCACACCCGGCCTAGGATTTTGTTTTTTATTCACAGTACACACTGAATGTATTTCTCTGTTTGGCTTCTTTGAGTATTTCCCATTATTTTAAAAAGTTACTTATAATTAAAATAGAGAAATCTTTTGCTTTTTTCTTTTGTGGGATATCAAAGACGTGCTCATTTTTTCTTTGGGTAGAGAGAAATTATCTAAATTTGTTTTGAGCCTTCTGGAAGAAAGGAGCTTCAGGTATTGATACTACAAATCACAAGGATCTATAATTACAGAGTGATGAAGTAATTCCATTGTTTGAATTCTTTTGGTGGAATGTGTTTGATTTATGCCCTTGGTCTTCTAAATTATTGTACATATGAAAATATTACCATATACTAAGTCAGTATAGTACATGTAATTAATAAATTTTATACAAATTAATTTGGATTTTAGATATTAAATTGAGAATCTTCTTGAAGCATTTTACTTGTACTATATTAGGATTTTTATTCTCATTTAGAATAACTCATTTTGCCTTTATTGTTTAGTCGTCAGTATGAAGCCCACATTTTATTTATTTATTTTTGAGACAGAGTCTCGCTTTGTTGCCTAGGCTAGAGTGAATGCCGTGGCATCAGCCTAGCTCACAGCAACCTCAAACTCCTGGGCTCAAGCAATCCTCCTGCCTCAGCCTCCTGAGTAGCTGGGACTACAGGCATGTGCCACCATGCCTGGCTAATTTTTTCTCTATATATTAGTTGGCCAATTAATTTCTTTCTATTTATAATAGAGACGGGTCTCGCTCTTGCTCAGGCTGGTTTTGAACTCCTGACCTTGAGCAATCCGCCTGCCTCTGTCTCCCAGAGAGCTAGGATTACAGGCATGAGCCACCGCGCCCGGCCCCAAGCCCACATTTTGACTTGGATGTCTGCTTGAATCTTGTCTCTGCATTTTTAATATTTGGCCTCAGTCAATTCCTTTAATCTTTTTGGGTCTAAGTTTCCAGTACCCATTTAGCAGGGCTGTTTGAAGATTATAGAGAGCAGATACAATGTTTTGGGCTTGTATTTCAGTCTCTCAATGAATGAGGTAGTCAGGCTACAACTTCACTTTCGCTTTATTCTTGCCTGCTCAGACTCTGTGAATTAAGTGTTAAGCTTCCATTTCCTTCCTTTGTGCTTTTTCTTTTCTTTGAGTATGAATTATAGAAAGGGAAACAGAAATTGGAACCTGGAACACTTCTGTGGTTATTTTGAAGAATGATCTTTGGTTGGTGAGAATTTAACAGGCACTTTTTAAAAATTATTTAGTAAAATATGACCTAGGTTGGTATTAAGTGCAACTATTACTGAGATTACCACATAATAATAGTACCAGCAATGTTAAATTTGGGTAAACATGTAGTCCTAGCTCTCTGGGAGGCCGAGGCGGGCGGATTGCTCAAGTTCAGGAGTTCGAAACCAGCCTGAGCAAGAGTGAGACCCCGTCTCTACTATAAATGGAAAGAAATTAATTGGCCAACTAAAAATATATACAAAAAATGAGCCGGGCATGGTGGCACATGCCTGTAGTCCCAGCTACTCGGGAGGCTGAGGCAGGAGGATTACTTGAGCCCAGGAGTTTGAGGTTGCTGTGAGCTAGGCTGACGCCATGGCACTCACTCTAGCCTGGGCAACAAAGTGAGACTCTGTCTCAAAAAAAAAAAAACAAATTTGGGTAAACAAGTTTTTGCACAAGAGATGTGATACTGGCAATCACTTGATAGTCAGAATGTATACTAAAACTCTTCATTCATTTAACATTTATTCAGCAGGGGAAATACCTGACATGGAGAGAAAAAAAAGCCTGTGTACTAACCTTGGAGTATACTTGTTATATAAAACCTGTTTACCAGTGCAATCATTTGTTAATATTTCTGACTGAGAATTTTGACATGATATTTATTCTTAGAATTTCTTAGTTACAAAGTGAGAGAATTCAAAATTCACAGTTTAAAACTCTAGATTATTAAAGGAAAAACCATAGACAATTATGAACTTTAAAATATTTAATATTTGTTGTTTCATGAAAATTTGTAAGCTGTTAGTTAAGCCAAAGGGTAATTTAAAAAAATTATAGTAGTTTATTTCTATATCAGAAACTTAGTTAGGAAAAGAATTTTATTTGAAATTAGTCATTCATATCTTTTGGTACACTCATTGATCAGGGTGAGAAATAGTGAAAATGGATAAAATCTAGCAAAAATGGGATTTAAAAAAAAACAAAAAACAAAAATTTGTCCTTAGATTATTGATTTACCCTTATAAAGTATAACTCTATACATGAATTTTAGGGGTTTGATTTTGTTATTGTTTTTGCATATTAAGTTATGGACCAATAGGGCTGATTGCTTTTCTAGATATATCAAATTGATTGTCTTAAGATATGTTTTTTTAAATAATTAAACATTGAGTGTTTTAAAACTCAATGAACTTGAAGTTCTTGTTATTAAAATTAAATCAGTGTATTCATTAAAGATTTTTGAAATTTATATTAAACTGTTGAAAAACAAAAATACTTAAAAGTTAACATCCATAAATTTCCCATCATAAACTCTTGCTTCAAAATTACACTGGTCTTATACAGTTAAACTGGAAAGTCTGTTCATTAATCAGAAATTTTCAATTTAATATGATTATAGGAGACTTCTAGCAGTATATCATTCTGTCCCTCAAAATTATTATCATTATTATTTTTGAGACAGAGTCTCACTTTGTTGCCCAGGCTAGAGTGAGTGCCGTGGCGTCAGCCTAGCTCACAGCAACCTCAAACTCCTGGGCTCAAGCAATCCTCCTGCCTCAGCCTCCTGAGTAGCTGGGACTACAGGCATGGGCCACCATGCCTGGCTAATTTTTTCTATATATATTAGTTGGCCAATTAATTTCTTTCTACTTATAGTAGAGACAGGGTCTTGCTCTGGCTCAGGCTGGTTTTGAACTCCTGACCTTGAGCAATCCGCCTGCCTTGGCCTCCCAGAGAGCTAGGATTACAGGTGTGAGCCACCGTGGCCAAAATTATTATTTTAAAATATTGAAACATATCAGTTTGGCCCACCAATGTTCACTTAGTTATTATGTCTTTGTAATGCTGGTCTTTGACTTCTGATAAGTATACAAAGGAATTTTGTCAATTAGATAAATTGCTCCATTTTTTAAAATTTTTTTAATTTTTATTTTTTTTTATTATGGATGTTAATGTTTATAAATGATATTATTTTATTTTTTCTTTATCAGACATTGTTTTACCACATTCAGCAATAATCATCACTGATAAACTTTTAGAAATCTTAAAAAATACATATATAAATGTTTGCTATTTTAAATCTTCTAATTTGAAATGTCTGAAACTCATTTTTTTATAAGGCTGCAAGATGTGACTGTTGTAAATCTCAAGGAACTCTTAAAGAGCGAGTGCAGTGGCGTGGGGAGATGAAACATTTCTGTGATCAACATTGCTTACTACGTTTCTACTGTCAGCAAAATGAGCCTAATATGACAACTCAGAAAGGACCTGAAAACTTACATTATGGTATGTAATAATTTAGGTGACACATTGAAAACTCTGAACATTAGTCTTTATATTCTTAGGTTTGAATCCAAAGCACTGATCATGAATCAGGATGATATTTTAACAGCAACTTAAATTCCATAGATTCTCAGGGCTGACGTACCCTGTATGATATTTCTGTAAATGTCTTGCTTTTTATTTTATTCCTTTTTAAAAACAGGAAATGCTAATTGAGAAAACAGGCCCCTGTTTGGGGTGGAAAGAAGCTAAACAGAATTTGTAACAAAAACTTTAAAACAGTCATCTACCTATCATGCTTCACATACAATTTTAAGTGAAATACATTTTTAGCAAATTGTATGTTCTGGGAGGGTAGGTTGGGAGAAACAACAAAAAGAAAACATTTAGAAGCTGTGACTTTGTATTTTATTTAAGAGATAAATCTGAGAACATAGTATTTCCCCTAAAGCCATGTATATTTTCAAAGGGGATGAAATATGAAAGGGTTTATTCCATTTATTTAGCTTTATACTTCTATACTTTTCAAATTTGAGATTCTTCACTTAAAATAGTTTAAAGTATTTTCTTCAGTAACATTTTAAATCAGTTGAGATTTCATGAGAAAACAGGGATTTAGAATATTTGGAAGAAAGTGTATTTGTCTTATTTTAAATTTGTTTATTTTTTTCAGATCAGGGTTGTCAGACGTCCCGAACCAAAATGACAGTGAGTATTGCTTAAATAGAGTGCTAAATTGTGATGTTATCTTCAAGACAGTACTAATAGTATGTTTGAAATGATTGACTGCATATTTTCCTGAAGGATGTGAATAAGCTGATTATTACATAGTGGAGTAGGTTTCCAGGTAGATAGGCAATGAAAAGTGGAAAGAATAATAAAGTGCAAAGCACATGTGTATTGGGCAAACTACTGCTCGTGAGTATCTAGCTTGAAGGGGATCTTTGGTGGAATATGGGAAATGAGACTGAAAGGATAGGCTGAACCAGATTATTAACTGCATTATGCATTTATTTTCTAAGTAGAGATCTGAAGATCTATGTTGGTGGCTAGGATTTATGAGTTTTTAAATTTGGGAATACATAACGCAATGTGTCTATCTGGAAGTGAGTCACAACACACAACTTTGATTATGGTGACACAGTTTGGGGACAGCATCAAGCAGAATACTGTCAACAACCATTGGGAAAATGTTTGGCCAGACTAAAAATTTCAAAGGGTTTGAAAGAGTTACAGAAGTTATAAAGAACTATGTTAAAACTTGTGTATCACACAGTAAATGAATGGAGAAGGCTTTGGTGACATGAATGATGATGATACTGGAATGGAATTCTGTCTTGAGAAAAATTGTTAATGACATGGAAAAATGTGACCTTCTGTTTGAGCCTCAAATTTAAGCACCATTTTGAATGTGCCTTGAGATGCTTAAAAGATTTGAGGTGAAAATCAGACAAGGTGGATGCATTTTGGGAGCCAATTTGGGTGGGAAAATCACTGATCCTGTCAACAAGGCACGGAGCCTGTTCTGTTATGTCAAACTTGGTTTTAATGGGACATGCCAATGAACCACATAGTACACTGGCCTGTCACACAGTCAGCAGCTCCATCCACAGTAAAATCCTCATTAATGTTTTTTATAAAATTTTAAATACTTAATCTTTAATTTTTCCCCCAAAACTTATTTGTATTAATATTCAGTATATATTGACAGTATCATGTTTACTAATTGTGAGTGCTGTATAGTATGCGTGTGCTATGAGTGCTGTAAAGTGTGTGTGAACTGTGTGTGTACCATGAGTGTTGTATAGTGTGTGTACTGTGTGAGTCTTGTATGGTGTATATGTACTGTGTGAGTGATGTGTAGTGTGTGTGTGCTGTGTGAGTGCTGTATGGTGTATGTGCTGTGTGAGTGCTGTATGGTGTGTGTACTGTGTGAGTGCTGTACAGTGTGTGTACTGTGTGAGTATGGTGTGTGTACTATGTGAGTGCTGTATAGTGTGTGTGCTGTGTGAGTGCTGTACAGTGTGTATGTTGTGTGAGTACTATACGGTGTGTGTACTGTGTGAGTGCTATACAGTGTGTGTACTGTGTGAGTGGTGTACAGTGTGTATATTGTGTGAGTCTTGTACGGTATACATGTGCTGTGTGAGTGCTGTATAGTGTGTATGTGCTGTGTGAGTGCTGTATAGTGTGTGTGTGTTGTGTGAGTGCTGTATATAGTGTGTGTGCTGTGTGAGTGCTGTATAGTGTGTGTGTGCTGTATAGTGTGTGTGTGCTTTGTGAGTGTTGTACTGTGAGTGCGTTAACAGTGTGCTATGAATGCTGTATGGTTTGCATGTTCTATGTGAGTATTGTACAGTTGTCAAGTCTTCGTGAGTGCTGTACAGTGTGTGTGCTGTGTGTGAGTGTTGCATCTGTACTGTTTATATGATTGAGTTAAAGAGTTGATAATCCCAATAGAGTATATTACACAAAAATGCTATAATGAAATAATATTATATAAAGAAATACTACATAAAGCATCTTTAACAACATTCTGTATTGGTCAGTTGAAAAGGCTCACAGCAACCTAATCCTGTATTTCCTCTTGGCAGCAATGGTTCATATTTGCTAATTTAGTGTTTGGGTTATCTGTAAAACATAACTATCTCGAATTCTATACCTGCACTTTCCCCATGTCAATAAGGGGTATGGAGAACATCTTTACCTTAGTCCCGTGTATTTGGATCTTCAGCTTATTTCAGGTTTTATTTATATTGGTTTTTGTTTTGTTTGCAATGTAAACAATGCTACGGTGAACCTAATATAAAATGTATGAGAGATTGCATCTGTAGGATAGGTTTTTGAAATGGCAATTGCTGGGCTGCATGAAATACACAACTTAAAGTTTGATATACCTTTGGTAATTCTTTGCTTCATTTTTCTTTTCATTTGTAGTATCGTTTCAGGTTGTTTTATCCAGTAGAAGAAGCTGGAGTATTAGATAATCCTAGTAACTACAAGGACATTTTTTTCTAAAATAAAATTTTTAAGAGCCTAATTATTAATATTTTCACAGTTCAGGTTTGCACCTTGATTTTGTACTTAAAAGTCAGAATTGTCTGTTTATATTTTTATAAAAACACCCTAAAGGTGTCCTTTGAATGTGACTTAAATCTGTAGAATGAACAATTCCTGCTATTTTGCCAGTAGTTAGAATAGAATCACATTGATCCTTCTAGCTTTAAGACTGTGTTGAATATAGAAAAAATAGCATAGTTTGGTTATACTCTTCCACTTTTGTGTGTTCCCTTTTTAGGGCTTAGAAACCAGAAATTCGTTAGCAGTAGGAGATAATGAAAATTAGAGACAAAAATCAAAATGTTTCTCTTTGCTTTTCTATAGGGTTCAGCACCACCGCCTTCTCCAACACCTAACAAAGAGATGAAGAACAAAGCAGTTCTTTGCAAACCTTTAACAATGACAAAAGCTACTTATTGTAAACCTCACATGCAGACCAAATCTTGTCAGACAGGTAACTTAGGAAAATTTGATTTACATATTTCCCTATACTTGTACTTCACTTAATGAAATACATGCTTTTCTCAAATGACAGGCTACAGAATAGATTTGTTTAGTCAATTAGTCATTTTGTGTTGATTTTGCTTATCTAATTTTAGACATTACCTTGAAGACAGCTTATCATTTAAAATCATTTATGGTCAGTTAATCTCTGATAAAGACCTAAAATACAAATTATGTCAAAAGTGAAAAAATACTGTATCAAACATTGCCTTGTGGCTAAGACCTATTAAAATAGGCCAGGTGCAGTGGCTCACACCTGTCATCCCAGTACTTTGGAAAGCCAAGGCAGGAGGAGGATCGCCTGTGGCCAGGAGCTTGAGATCATCTTGGCAACAAAAACCAAAAATATTAGCTGGACGTGATGGTGCAAGCCTCAGTTATTTGGGAGGCTGAGGTAGGAGGATGGCTTGAACCCAGGAGTTCAAGGCTGTGGTTGAGCTATGTATTGTTGTACCACTGCACTCCTGCCTGGACGACAGAACAAGACCCTGGTCTCTTTAAAATAGAATTACAGTGTTCCTTCTGAGAACATCATCTCTTTACACATGGTGTATAATATTAATAATTATATTATTTTCCTATCAGAAAGAGATGGAATAATTCAACTATATATTTTCATCAAATTTATAATGTTAGCTGTATTTTAATTGTTTGATGAAATAAACTCTTGGAGGGAGTTGAGAGGAATCTGGTAGAGTGTCTGGAACTATACAGTGTTTTTTTAAAGGAGGTTTTTCTTTCTTTAGAAAAAAATAAAGCCTAAATCCTAGGTATGTTCTCTATGAGTTAGAACAGCTGCTGCCTTCTCCTTTGTTTTGTTGTTAAGTTACCTAATTTTGTAGAAACTGGGAATTTCTTTTATGTGGGTATTGAGGTAGTTAAAGCTTTTCTTTGTTATCAAATTATTTAACATTGAACAGCTATATATAAAAAGTTAATATTGCTCCTTAAACATGTTTTGTGTTTGTAGATGATAATTGGAAGACAGAGTATGTTCCGGTGCCTATCCCTGTGCCTGTGTATATCCCAGTACCTATGCACATGTACAGCCAGAATATTCCTGTTCCTACTACAGTTCCTGTTCCTGTAAGTCACAGTTTAAGTTCTTTTTCATTTTGAGATTTATCAGGTACAGTTGGAAAAACAACATACAGTTGACCCTTGAACAATAAGGGTTTGAACTTCATGCATCCAATTATACATGGATTTTTAAAAAATAAATGTGGTTGACTCTCTGTATTGGTGAGTTCCAAGCCACAGCTAAACATGACTGAAAATATAGTATTTGAGGGATGCAAAATACATGTGTATAGGGAGGGCTGACTGCGGGACTTGAGTATACGTGGATTTGGATTTGGGTGTCTGTGGGCAGTCCTAGAATCAATCACTCAATCTCCCAGATACTGGGAGAAGACTATAGTTGCCATTACTCGCTTAGTGAAGCTAGTAAAACCAACTTCACTCCAGTAGTTAATTTAGATTTGGTCGAATCTCTGTTGTTGCTTTGGGTTTAGTCAAGTGTATGTTTGTCCTTGAGAGTGAAGTTTAGCAGATGTCTGCGTCTGCTCTGTGCATACTGTGTTTTATGCTTTGGTTAATTAGGTGCCAGTTCCTGTTTTTCTGCCTGCTCCACTGGACACCAGCGAGAAGATCCCTGCAGCAATTGAGGAGCTAAAAAGCAAAGTTTCTTCAGATCCTCTTGACACAGAGTTGCTTACAATGACAGATATGATGACCGAAGATGAGGGGAAAACAGAGACCACCAATGTTAATAGTGAGCGACGCTATATTGTACCTTGTGAATCTATATCATGCCTTGTGAATAAGTGTATCGTTGGTGTTTTATAAGTGTTGTAATTATTACAGTACTTTCCAGGGCACGTCATTGTGCTTTAGCTTAACATGGCAGTGGGGAAATCATCACAAAATGTATATTAAGAGATCCACACTACATGTGGCCAGGGTGGCCTCTTAAGCCAAGCCCGATCTCCAACAGAAATGTTTACGGTCCCTGTTTTAACAGGATTTGACTGAAAAAATCAACTAAGAATTACTCTTGTAATTCTTAAAACTAACTTGTAGTAGGCTCTATAATGATCCAAACTCTTTATTTTGTAGTGGTTATTCCCAATTTTGTTTTATTGCTTATATTAATACTATAACCGGCATCATCTAAAGCAGGGTTTACCTTAACATCTGTTAGGGCAGTGCTTACTGCATGGTACAGCCCAGTATGTCGTAGATGGTTCTCAGTTGCCTAGAATATTTATTCCTATCCTTAACCCTCTGGTGACACCTAGAGTCCTATTCAACTTTACCCTAGAGGACAATCAAAATACTATAATTTTCTCTCTATTTCATAATGTGACTGTTTTTGAAGCAGTGTGTTAAGGAGTTGTGAAATTAATGTAGTGGGTTACTACTAGTGCTTTTTGTTTTTTTTTAAATGGAGTGGAACAGGGAAAAAAAAGACAGTATAAATTCCTCATAGAAAGGGTAAGTATTGTTTCGTGAAACTTTTGTTTCCTGTGTGTCTTTCTGTCTCCCACAATCACCCTGTACTATGTACTGGATAAAATGCATTTCTTACAATGGTTACAATATAAAAATGTTCAAAAGAAACTGATCAAAACATTAGAAGGCAGTTGTGAATAAGCATATGTTGAATGATATGGAGAATCTACATCAGAATTCAAAAAGTCTTGAAATTTGCAGTTATCTACCTTCATTTGTTTATTTTTGACAAGAGATTGCTTTTAGAAGTACTGTACATATTGGACGTGTTTTGCTATCAAAGCACACTTACTAGCTTTTGAAAGGGTGTGTTCAACATTTATAGGATTAAAAGTTTTCATGTACTTAATGATTATCTAATTATAATTATGAAGTTTATAGTAGTTTACATTTTTAGATAGCTATATGCCTTTTTCTTTTGTGACATAGTATTTATGTATTTGTATTTTTATTGCATTTATAGTTAAATTACTTCTCTTTGCTAGATTAAATATAGATACTGTTGGGATTTTCTATTTTGATGTCTAATGATATTATGGATTGATTACAGGTGTAATTATCGAGACAGATATAATTGGTTCAGATCTCTTGAAGAACCCTGACCCAGAATCACAGTCCAACATGCCTGATGTACCATATGAACCAGATTTGGATATTGAGATAGATTTTCCCAGAGGTACTCAAAACGCTACTTTGTGGTTATAGAATATAGTTATGGAGTCATACTGGGGTTATGAGCATTTACCATTTAATGTTCGTGTTATTGGATTTAGTGTTCATATCTGTTTTTTCTCTTTTACTGAAATAAAATTTAACAATTAACTTCTGGAATGAGACATGGGATTGAAGTGTACAGACTTAAAAAGAATTTCTTAGAGCCTTTAAAAAAAAAATCTTTTAAGGCCGGGCACTGTGGCACATGCCTGTAATCCTAGCACTCTGGGAGGCCGAGGCGGGAGGATTGCTCAAGGTCAGGAGTTTGAGACCAGTCTGAGCAAGAGCAAGACCCTGTCTCCACTATAAATAGAAAGAAATTAATTGGATAAATTAAAAAAATATATATATAAAAATTAGCCAGGCATGGTGGTGCATGCCTGTGGTCCCAACTACTTGGGAGGCTGAGGCAGAAGGATTGCTTGAGCCCAGTAGTTGGAGGTTGCTGTGAGCTGAGCTGACACCACGCACTCTAGCCCAGGCAACAGAAGTGAGACTTTGTCTCAAAAACAAACAAAAAAAATCTTTTAAAAAAAAAAGTTTTCTTTTTGTTTTTTTTTTTTTAAGAGATCAGGGTCTCACTCTGTTGCCCAGGCTAGAGTGTAGTGACATCATCATAGCTCACTTCAGCCTCCAATTCCTGGGCTCAGCGATTCTCCTGCCTCACCCTCCCAAGTAGCTGGGACCACAGGCACATGTTACCATGCCTCGTTAATTTTTTCATTTTTTGTAGAGATATGGAGTCTTGCTCTGTGTTGCCCTGTCTAGTCTCAAACTCCTGGGCTCAAGTGATCCTTGCACTTTGGCCTCCCAAAGTACTGGGATTCGACTTTCTAAAAGTAATTCATTATGGGAAGTTTTGAAGATTAGAAGAATAAAGAAGTGTTTGTGTCTTTTTTAATTTAAAAATGTTAACGTTAATATTGTTTTGAAAAATAAGTTCATCTTCAGAGGAAAAAATTGTTTTCAGATCTTGTGTGAAAGAAATGTGTTAGAATTTTCATTGTTGATTTTCTTTATCCGTGGATGGCTAGTGAGCATCTTGAGTAGAACATAAAACATTTTGTTTTTGGCAAAAAATTTAATAGATGGAAACAGATTTGTACTGAGACCATTTAGATCTAATAGTTGAATTTCAGATTATAGTAATTTTTCTGATAAAACACATTTCCATGAAAATTCCATGTTAATATTCATTATACATATGGCTCCTAAAAAGGAGCCTGAGCAGGGTTTATCAGCATTCACGGACCATGTTAGGAACAGCATGTCATTTACTCCTTAACCCAGCCGAGCTTGTTCCCATGTACAAATGCTTTTTCACCTTCTGTGGCTGTGTTTATGTCACATAAACCTGTGCTATTACAGTTGAAATAAAAATTTCTCTGATTTGATTGTCAGCTGCTGAAGAGCTGGATATGGAAAATGAATTTTTATTACCACCTGTTTTTGGAGAAGAATATGAGGAACAGCCTAGACCTCGATCTAAAAAAAAGGTACAAAATTTAATAGTATTCTTGCATTTATTTAATACCTCTGTATACCAATATCTCTATAGCTCCTGAGAATGATACAGTGATTATTTTGGTGTGTCTGAGTATATGGGAAGATAATTAGTTTTCTCTGTTGAAAAAGATTTTAAGAATTAATTTATTTCTAAGTAATAAAAATATCTCAGATTTAGTTGTTGCATTATAGAAGAAGAGTGAATATTGCTACTTAGTTTTTCTTTTTAAATTTATCTTGATATATAGAAAAACAGTTGCTAACAAAGTAAATTTAATTCTTTTGAGAAGAATTGAGATTATTTTCTTGAGCTGTTTTTTCCATCATTGTTTTTGATGAGATTAGTCAATGAGTTGAGGTGCCCAGTTTATTATATCTGGTCTCTTTTAAGCATGCCAGCACATAGACATGCTAGACAGTTTGATCATTCAGATAGACTACCTCTAAATGTATTATCAGGTTTAATTAATATTTTATCAAGAACTTTTTGTTGCTAATTTCCAACATAAACCAGGATCAAAAAACACTTTTATGTTAACGAAAAGATGGCTTTCACAAATTTTCTGAAAGAGGAAAAAGAAAACTGAAAAGGGAGTACCTGGAATAAAATCAGTGTGGATTCCTACTTAACACCATACACAAAAATTAACTTAAAATGGATCATAAACTTAAATGTAAGAGCTAAAAGTGCAAAACTCTTAAAGGGAAATGTAGACTTAAATCTTCAGGACCTTGGATTAGGGATAGTTTCTTTGATACAATTCCAAAAGCACAAGGAAGAAAAGGGGAAAAAATAGATAAATTGGACTACTACATTAAAATTAGAAGCTTTTGCAACACAAACAATACCATCAAGAAAATGAGGCTGGGCGCGGTGGCTCACGCCTGTAATCCTAGCTCTCTGGGAGGCCGAGGCGGGCGGATTGCTCGAGGTCAGGAGTTCGAAACCAGCCTGAGCAAGAGCGAGACCCCGTCTCTACTATAAATAGAAAGAAACTAATTGGCCAACTAATATATATAGAAAAAATTAGCCAGGCATGGTGGCGCATGCCTGTAGTCCCAGCTACTTGGGAGGCTGAGACAGAAGGATCGCTTGAGCCCAGGAGTTTGAGGTTGCTGTGAGCTAGGCTGACGCCACGGCACTCACTCTAGCCTGGGCAACAAAGTGAGACTCTCTCTCAAAAAAAAAAAAAAAAAAAAGAAAATGAAAAGGAGTTAGTTGAAAAGTTCTTCACTTTTTTACATTAATACTTAGGTTATTAGTTTGTTAATTGTCTTATATTTAATTATCTTCCTATCACTGGTGACTCTCACAGCAGAATTTAATATGATTTTGTTGTACAAAGTGATTTGTGTAGAAACATCATATTCCTGGAAATTTTGGTAACTGACTATTCTCAGATTCAGGAATACCAGCAAATTCTAAGAAAGTAAATGTTAAAGTTGATGCTTGAACAATGTGGGGGTTAGGAGCACTGACCACCCCTAGACAGTCAAATTTGCTTCCCCAAAACTTAACTATTTAATAGCATACTATTAACTAGAAGCCTTACCCATAACATAGCTAGTCTTTTAACATGTATTTTTTATATATTGTATTCTTACAATAAAGTAAGCTAGAGAAAAAGTTATTAAGAACATCATAAGGAAGAGAAAATATATTTAGTGTTCATTAAGTGGAAGTGGATCATCATAAAGGCCTTCTTCCTGACATCTTCACATTGAGTGAGCTGAGGAGGAAGAGGAGGCTCGGTCTTGCTGTCTCAGGGTGGCACAGGTGGAGGAGGTAGGAGAGGCAGGCACATTCTATAATTCTTATTGAAAAAAATCTGCGTATAAGTGGACCCATGCAGTTCCAACCTGTGTTGCATAAGGGTCAACTGTAATTTGTCTTTGTTGAGAGATGGCTTACATAGAGTCATGAAATAATGTAGGCTGATAAAAAATATTTTACTGTGGTGTTTTACTACAGGGAGCCAAGAGAAAAGCTGTATCAGGATACCAGTCTCATGATGATAGTTCTGACAATTCAGAGTGCAGCTTTCCTTTCAAATATACATATGGTGTAAATGCATGGAAACACTGGGTAAAAACTAGGCAACTTGATGAAGATCTTCTGGTATTAGATGAGCTAAAATCTCGTAAGTATTTTGATTTCATTTCTCTTAAGTCCTATTTAAAATCAAGATTTCTGTTACGGACTACCTTTAATTTTAAAAAACAAAAATGTAGCTTAAAATAATTCTACAAATGCATTTTATTTTACTTTAAAATTCTTATAAAGAATAAATTAATTCAGAAAGTTTCTTCACATTAGGGCATTAAATAATAGCAATTATTGATTTTTTATTTTAATTCTTTTTAGCTAAATCAGTAAAGTTAAAAGAGGATCTACTCTCTCACACCACAGCTGAACTTGACTATGGGTTAGCTCATTTTGTTAATGAGATCCGAAGGCCAAATGGAGAGAATTACGCACCTGATAGCATCTATTATCTCTGCCTTGGAATACAGGAGGTCAGTATTTGGATGGCTGCTTTCAAATAGAACATGTGTAACAAAGGTTGTTGTGGTAATTCTTGGAGAAAAAATGTTGTTCTTCCAGAATACTAAGGTAATAACTTTATGGAAACTTGACTGGCTTATTAAGAAAGACAATGAAGAATTCAGTCTACTTGGAAATACTAGAATATTATAAAGAATTTCCTTAGCTACTTTGTGCTTCTGCTATAGTGCAATATGTGTGTGTGTGTGTGTGTGTGTGTGTGTGTGTGTGTGTGTGTGTATTCCTAAAAACCTTCAAGTTCTCCAAAACTGTGTGCCAAAACCAGAAAGAATTTATGGGAAAAATAGGGTATGGGAATGCTACTCAGAATTCATGCATCTTTTTTAACAGGTCTAACAAAGTTGTATATTTGCCACCATATTTATAAATGATAATATATAAATGATGACACCATTCCTTCCTTACCAATTGCAAATAGGTGAATTCACATTATTAGGCATGATGTATAGCTACATTTGGCTATAGATCATGCTAATCTACATGTAAACAAATATGTCTTACCTATGAATATTAGGTCTGTTTCACCATATGGCTTCTGATGTGTTACTGACTTGTTAAATAGTATAACTATTCATTAATTCTTTGGAATCGTCTCATAAAAATAGGTCATTCTTTAGGGGTTTTAAATAAACTTCATTCACATGTTGAATCTGAGTAAGCCTGTTTTCTTCAATAAACATGAAGATCAACTTTAAGTAATGACTTCTAGTTCTGAACAAGTTCTATAGGCTTGAGCCCAGAGGTCAGAAAGGATCTCCAGCTTCACATCCTGTGTATTTTGAAATGTGGTAGATCACAGGGGAGTTCTCTGAGTTTTGTTTACAGGGGAGATCTCTTTAGAGTTTTGTTTACATGCCTAAAATTTAAGGTTATTCTGTCAGCAGGTGTTAAATAATGAAATAAGTTACTGAAGAAAACTAGAACTGTCTTAATTTATATTTTATTTATTTTCTTTTCAGAATAGAAATTTGCCTAAGATTATGTAAGTGGTGGTATGGAAATAGTGCATGGCTGTAAATTACTGTGTATTCAGGGACCACCACAAATTTTAAGTAGCAACCTAAAAGAAATATAATAGGTTTTTTTCTTATTCCCCTTTGATAGATTTACATGTACTTTGAGCTTCAGGCTTAGATGGTGATATAGGTCCTCTATTCCAAAATCTCCAAACATGAAACACATTTTTTTTTTTTTTTTTTTCACCACTATACTAACGAGGAATGAAACGCATTTTTTAATGAAAACACATTGACAATAAAACCTGACTTGAAGAATTGTGAAGCTATTGTTGTCTTTATTTATTACACGTGAAATCCAATCACAGACTATGAACTACAGAAGTTACTATAGAATTGTTAATGTTTCTAAACAAGTACTAGGTATTTACCCAGAGCTCTCTGGGACTATTTTGTAGTTAGGTATATGCCTTGGTATTTCCCTATAAAATCCAAAATATTATGAATTCCAAAACATATGTGGCCCCAGCTCTATATCTGTGTGTACATTTCCCCCTTCCTCTTTTATTATAAATATTGTACTGAGTGTAAGAGAAATCATCTCAATCCTCTGGTTTCAAACAAGTTATTTATTACATATACATCCTTTTAAAAGCAAATAGGAGCTAGGTCTTACTCTTCCTTTTCTTGTGTTGTGGCTATCCATATAGTAGGCAGGCACTTGTTGAGCTGGATGGTTGTCATGACTTTTATACAGCAAACCTATAAACCCCATATTCTTTTCCTTTCCTTACCTTTTTAAATTTTTATTTATTTATTTACTTTGAGATAGAATCTTGCCCAGTCACCCCATGTATAGAATTCAGTGGTGTCATTGTAGCTCACAGCAACCTCAAACTCCTGGGCTCAAGCAATCCTCCTGCTTCAGCTTCCCGAGTAGCTGGGACTACAGGTGTGTGCCAGGACAACTGGCTAATTTTTCTATTTTTTAGTAGAGACGGGTCTCACTCTTGCTCAGGCTGGTCTCCAATTCCTGAGCTCAAGTGATCCTCCCGGCTTGGCCTCCCTGAGTGCTAGGATTACAGGTGTGAGCCACCACGTCTGGCTGGAACAATGTGTTTTAAAAAGAACATTTATATCTCTATGTTAGATGTAGTTGTGTTGTCTAGATCAGCTTCAACTACTTTTTAAAATGTTACAGAGAGTACTAGGGTTCTTCCAAGTTAACTCAGTAGGAAGGAGAGAGATTGAATTCCAGGCTCCTCCTCTTGTAATTCAGCTCCATGTTTTTGCTATATTTTGGGGTTCTATATAAAATTTCACTTAAAAAAAGGCTTCTCCTAGAAACATAGCTTAAAACTTAGTATCTAGATAGTGTAACTTTTTAAATCAACAAGTACGAAAACACAACAAAATGGGATCTTCTCTGCCCCACCCATCTTTAGTCCACTAGTTCTCTCTATAGTCAAATACTTTTTGCTGTTACAGCTATTTGTTCTGGCATTATTTATGTATAGAAATACAATTGATTTTTACTTCCTTGTCTTCTATTGTGTACTAATTCACAATTAGTTCTAGCAGGTGGTTTTGTTTTTTGCTTTTTTTTTTTTTTACATCTTAGATATCCCATATACACAGATATGTCATCTATGAATAAAGACAGTCTTCTTTCCAATCTGCATGTCTTTTTTCTTTGTTTTATTACATTGCTTAAGGTCCGTTTCCCCCAGTAAGTGTTAAATGGAAGTAGTGAGAGCAGAAACCCTTGCTTTATTTCTAACCTTAGGAGGGAAGTATTCAGTCTTTCACCCTTAAGTGTGATGCTACCTCTAGGGTTTTTTTGTAGCTCTTACCAGGTGGAGGAAGTTCTCTTCTATTCCTAGTTGACTGAGAATTGAGTTTTTATTATAAATTGTGATTGAATTTTGTCAGCTACTTTTTCTGCATCTATGGAGATGATCATATGATTTTTCTTGCATTTCTTGGATAAATTATACTTGGTAATGATATATTATCATTTTTACATATTGCCAGATTAGATTTGCTAATATAGTTTATAATTTTTACAGATGTTCATGAGGGATAATAGTCCATAATTTTTTTTTTTTTTTTTTTTTTTTAGTCCATAATTTTTTTTGTCTTTATCTGAGTTTTGTTTTGGGGCAATACTGGCCTCATAGGATGAATTGGGAAATATTCCTTTCTCCTATTTTCTGAAAGAATTTGTGAGGATTGGTATTATTTCTTCCTTAAATGTTTGATAGAATTTGCTAGTGAAGCCATATCGGCCTGGGATTGGGGTTTGTGTATGTAGGGGTGGGTGTGGTTTTAAATCACTAAATCACTTCCTTTAGGTGATGTCAACTGTTTTGATTTTCTATTCTGGACCCACTTTTGGCAATTTTGTCTTTCAAGAAGTTATACATTTCATTAAAGTTGTCAAATTTGTTAGCATAAGTTGATAATATTCCTCTTTTTATCCTTTATATCTAGTATTGGTATATCTAGTATTGGTATCTTGTACCTTTTGTTTATTGAACAGTCTATCTCAGGAACTTTTTCTTAAAGGGCAAAATAGTAAGTAATTTAGGCTTTCAGAACAAGAGGTGAAAATCTAGAATCTATTTTAAATATAACAATTTGTAAATGAAAAAAGCAAAAACAAAGCTCGCAGGCTGTACAGAAAAACAGGTGGCTGGTGGGATTGAGCCCAGTGGGGCCAGGCTATAGTTTGCCTACCCTACTTTTAACTAAAAGTGTATTAATTATTTTTTATTTAATCTCTGATCTTTATTTTTTCTTTTCTTAATTTGCTCTTTTTCCCCCAGCTTCTTAAGATAGAAGCTTAGATCATTAGTTTTAGACCTTTCTTTTCTAGGAAAACATTTAAAGCTATAAATTTCCCTCTAAAATTACCTACATTCCACAAATTTTTATGTTGTGTTTTCATTTTCCTTTACTCAAGTAAGGAAAATGCTGTCAGAGGAAATTGAATCTTTGGATTATTTTTTTTTGTTAGATGGATTAATAAATATCTGTGCTCCAAATACTATCAGAGGGTTGACAGCTAAATGGATTACATAATGAATGATTATTAATTATATCTTTAAATAGATTTCCCCTCCATTTTTGTTATTATAAAATATACATAACATAAAATTACCATTTTAACTGTTTTTAAGTCTGCAGTTCAGTTACATTAAGTACATTCACCCACCATCCATCTCCAGAACTCTTTTCGTCTTGTAAAACAGAAACTCTGTACTCATTAAACAATAACTTCTCATTTCCTTCTCTACCAAGCCCTTGCAACGACTATTCTACTTTCTGTCCCTGAATTTGACCACTCTAGATACCGCATATAAATGGAATCACAGTATTTGTTCTTTTGCATCTGGCTCATTTCATTTAGGATAATGTCCTCAAGATTCATCCACATTGTAGCATGTGTCAGAATTTCCTTTCTTTTTTAATAGGTTCTTTAGGTAATGATAAATGTTTCCTGGAAAACATTGTGTTACTACTGAACTTTACACTTAATGGTTAAGATGGTAATTTTTGTGTTCTGTTTACCACAATTTTTTAAAATTGCATACTATTTTTTCTCATCATTGGACACATTTATACAGATTTGGTTTGTTTTCAAAGACTATGGTATTTATAAGCAGCTTTAAAAATAATCCTAAAACTCAGTGTAAAGATAAGATATCTAAAATATACTTTCCAGAAATCAGTGCTGTTTAATGTTAACTTCAAGGTTGTGTACAGAAATAGAAGCTATTTTTGGAAGAGTGTGCCATGATTTTCTGTGTGTTGCATTTATTGGTTTGTTCACGTCTGACAATAAAACTAACATACTGTTGAAGTATGATTTTCTTCCATACATCTACAGAGGGAGTAACATCTTTTGTAAGGACTAAGTCTTGTGAATATACACAAAAGTTAAGTAGCCACTTCTGTTTTGTACATTGAAAATCTAAATATAATTGTGAACATTTAACTGATACTATATAAAAGGGGAGCACAGTTTTTTGTTTTTTTTTTTCTCCTTTACAAACAACATAGCTGAGTTTTCCCCCTGATTTTGGGTAAGGAATGATGGTTACTCTTAAATGTTCACATAATATAGTAATGTTTGAGGAAGAAAGAATAATGTGAAATCTCAGAATCCTACAATACAATGCATCAAGATTTCGAGATCATTCCTTCATACACTATTTACATATGTGAACATATGTCCCTCACATCAAATTTATCATAAATGGAAATGGAAAAATACCCTTTTTCCTTAATGCCCCCACCTCATCATTGTTAGCTAGATGTATATGCTTTTCATGAACATGGGAAAAGATATAGACATTTCTCTAAGAACATGAGACCATATTATATACTTAAACATCTCACTTTGCTGCTACACTCCTATACATTGTGGTGGCTCCTCTGAGTCAGCTAGAACAGACCTAACTATGTATATTATATTTCATTGTATGACATAGCACAATTTAGTCATTTCTAAAATGAGCATTCCCTTTGTTTTATAAAATATTGATATTAAAGACAATGTGTACTCTCCTTCCTCCTTCCCCTAAGTCTTATATAATTATCCTAAAGAGCTGATGCTTTTATTTCTGAGATGTGATTCCTGAAAGGGTATTACCAGATCATAAGAAAAGGGTATTTTTGATTTTTAAAGATGTCACCAGATTTCTTTCCAGAAAGGTTGAGGAGCTTTTTGTGATTATTGGCCATCTGCATTTGCTTTTCTGTGAGTTGTCCCATTGTCCAATTGGTTTATCCTTTTTAGTTTGTGAGAATTTGTTTATTATAGATGGTAACTGTCATTTTCCCAAATTTTTCTCCAGAATTTTCATATTTTATTTTTTATATGGAGGAATGTGGGTATTTTTTTCATTTTTAAGAATGTAGAAATGTGTTTTTTAAGAAGGATGAACTCCATTTACTAAATTAAAAAAGTCAAGTCACTCATGTAGCTTGTTAATTTGTGTGTAAATGAGTAATTTTCAAATAATTCTATTAAAATACATAGAACATTTCTAAATTTATTTAATCTCTTTTTATTCAGAGAATCTTAAGAATTTGCTTTTATTTTATAGCAGTGATGAGGTAGATTCAGAGTTTTGCTAATACTTCTTTCATTGGTTAATTCAGTAAGCATTAAGGTACTGTTGTATGCTGGACACTGGACATTGGAGTAAACTTTGAGATAAGTGTGTTGACATCTTACATTTACTGTTTATTGCCTTCCATATACTGCTACGTGATTGACATGTCAGTCAATCCTCTCGACTACCTTGCTGTAATTATCACCATTTTTTGATAAGGAAGTCATTTTGAATCTGGTGAGCAGTTTGACTTAAAAGCTACTACAATATATATGTTTCACTAAAGGATTTGAAATATATGGACAAATAATATTTAAACATTGTATGTTGGTAGCACAGAACTGAGATAAATTAATTGTACCTAATATGGAAAAATACAGCAATATAGAAAACAATGAGTTTTGAAGTACATATAGAAATTTTCTAGGCAGAAAGGATGAGGGAAGGACAATGGCATTACAAGAAGGGTTAAACGTATATACAAAGGCATGTTTTCCAGGAACTGCTTGGCATGGCTGGAGTGTAGAATGTGAAGTGGAGAGAGCTTTAGGGTGATTGGGGGAGGGTGGCACAGTCAGCAAGAGTCATGCCACAGAGGGCCTGTATTCCATGATCAGATGTTTAGACTTCATCTTTTATCTAGGGTGAAACATGAAAAGGTTTTAAATAGTTTTAAAGATCACACTCGATTTTGTTTTTTTTTCTTGGATGTAGGCAACTGAAGGCTGGAATATTTTCATTGAAACCCAAATTATTGTGCAGAACTACTGATTTGTAGCTAAAGTAATGGTGGGTTATTTTACGTTGTTCTTAATGAAGCTTTATTCAAATAACTAAAACTGATTTTAGGATCTTAAAAGTAAAATCTCTTAATAGCCCTCAAGTTATGAATGTCTTATATTCCCAATATTTATTTTAATTTCATAAATTCGTATTTATATTGTTAGACATAATTGGTTTCTTGCTTTATCTCTCCAAAACATTCTTTGACAATACATATTTGTCGTGTTAGTTGACAATACATGGCTAAACAAACATGTTAATGGTCTGAACATATTATCTAAAATACATATTTTTTACCTATTAGCTATGTTATATGGGGCTTTTTCATTGTGCTTCTTAAATACCGGTATCATCATTTCTATTTAAGTAAATAGATATCCATCAATGTGCTACTTTGACTTACAAAGCATTTTTAAACCAGAACAACAGTGCCCTTGAAATGTGGCTAGCCTGAAATGAGAAGTGTTCTGAGAGTAAAATATGTACACAATTTCAAAGAAATTTATGAATTTTAGAATGTTAATATCTCATTTATTTTTATATTATATGTTGAGGTTGCATGTTTTGGATATATTGGGCTAAGTAAAATACTAAATTGTACTTGTTTCTTTTTAATTTTTTAAATGTGGCTACTAGAATATTTAAAATTACATATATAACTGACATATTTTTATTGTTCAGTATTGCTCTATATAGTCATTCCAAAATTATCTAGAGAACTCTAGTGTTCTCATGTATAGTTCCAAATAAACCTAAGTAAAGTGAGAGATCAGTAATTCTTATTAAGGTATTTGTATTTTAAAAAGAAGATACTAGGCCGGGCGCTGTGGCTCACGCCTGTAATCCTAGCTCTTGGGAGGCCGAGGCGGGCGGATTGCTCAAGGTCAGGAGTTCAAAACCAGCCTGAGCAAGAGCGAGACCCCGTCTCTACTATAAACAGAAAGAAATTAATTGGCCAACTGATATATATATAAAAAAAATTAGCCGGGCATAGTGGCACATGCCTGTAGTCCCAGCTACTCGGGAGGCTGAGGCAGAAGGATCACTCGAGCCCAGGAGTTTGAGGTTGCTGTGAGCTAGGCTGACGCCACGGCACTCACTCTAGCCTGGACAACAAAGTGAGACTCTGTCTCAAAAAAAAAAAAAAAAAAAAGAAGATACTTATTCAAATAATTCTATAATTGAAGATTTTCTTTGAAGATAATGTTTTATTAAGAGTGCTGCTGTTGAGACAAGCCTGTCTTATCAGGGAGTTTTCTTTGGGGTTAGTTCCTGTAAGTTGCTACTGTTCTTCACAGCTTCTCTTTTGCCTCTGTTTCTGAAACCATGAGTTTTCTTTTATTCTGTAGAGTCCCATTGATAACAAGGTTTTTGGTGATAGGGCAGCCATACATGTATCGATTAGGTGTTTGTAAATTGGGACTGCCTATAATGGAAAGTAACAGCAGCAATACTAATATGGCATTGCTTCCCACACTACAACAGTGACTTATAAAGTACATTGTAATCCATTCTGTTAACAGCAAGGGCAGCAGATCATTGAATTTATTGTGGATTGCCTAGAGAAACCTTTTCAGAATAACTAAGTATTGGCAGGCTCTTGACTTAGGAACTACTTTTAGTAGAGTTGAGTTGTGATCTAAGTAGATTTTAGCTTGTTATTGCTAAAGTTGTGAAAATACATAGAAATTATTTTCCCTTTGTTGCTAGACTCACAGATGAAAATAATTATTTCAGGATCATTTTCCTCATTTTTTTATTATTTATGTTGCTTTATGGTAAGAACAACACATAAATTGCTGTTCTAAACTTGGAGGTTTTACTTTAGTGATTGTTTTATATAATGTGCAACTCAGTTTGCACATTTCATCCCAGTTGGGACATTTCATCCCATCCTTACTATTTGGTGTTTTTCTTTGTTAATTACTCTTTAAATTTTCCCCATGCATTATATAATAAACATTGGAGTCAGATATTATTTTGTTTGTCTGATAGACTGAAGATTCTCATCCAGTTTTTACATTCTGGATTCTGGAGCGTATATTCTAGCTTTGAGTATTTTGAGCAACAGATTAGTTGGTAATGTTTGGTTCTTTATGATTATAGGTACATACATAAAATAAAAATCTAGAGGTGATACTTTATAAAAGTTCAGTCACATTAAATAGATTGAATCATGATACTGTATTTTAACCAATCAGTGCTATATGTATAAGAGTGAGGATCTCCAGAGTTTAGGAAATGGTATTTTAGAACTCCTACCCTCTGAGTAACCCAAAAGCAGGGAAGGGACCTGGCATATTACTTCATTGATTGCCAGGCTTTTACCAATTGGTCTGTCATCCTATTTGAAAGGCATTAATTAGGAGTTTTTGTTCTACTGTTTTGGAATCTTGATGGCTAATATTCCTTCTAACTAGTAGGAGTAACATTAGATCAACCCAAATGATGACACTCTGGTCTAGGGTTTATTATTATTATTGTTTTCATAGAGATGGGGGTCTCACTATGTTGCCCAGGCTGGTCTTGAACTCTTGGCCTCAGGTGATCCCTCCATCTCAGCCTCCCAGAGTGTCGGGGTTGTAGGCATGAGCCACCATACCCATCTAGTCTAGGTTTTGATTAATGTATGCATGGTATACATTTTTCTTTTCTTTTACTTTTCACTTATCTGTGTCTTTTTACTTAAAATAGATTTTTTGTAGATGGAATATTGAACCTTACTTTAAAAAAATCCAATCTGGGCAAGGTGTGACGGCTCATGCCTGTAATGCTAGCATTTTGGGAGGCTGAGGCAGGAGAATCTCTTGAGACCAGGAGTTTGAGATCAGCCTAGGCAATGGCAAGACCCCATCTTGACAGAAAATAAAAAAATTAACCAGGTGTGGTAGCACATACCTGTTGTCCCAGCTACTTTGAAAGGCTGAGGCAGGAGGATTGCTTGAACCCAAGTGTCTGAGGTTGCAGAGAGCTATGATGATGCCATTGCACTGTAGCCCAGGCAACAGAGTGAGACCTTGTCTCAAAAAAAAAAAAAAAAAAAAATCCAGTCTGATACTATCTTTCAGTTGATATGTGTAGACTGGAACTAACTTTTTAAATAAAAGATGAGATGGAAAATGTTTTAGGCCACGTTATAGGCCACGTTTGTGTTGTGTAGCCATTCAACTCTGCCACTATAGCATGAAAGCTGCATAGACCCTGTGCAGATGAGCCAGTGTGTCTGTATTCCAAGAAAGCTTTGTTTATTTACAGTGGGCCAGATATGGCTCAAGAGCTCTACTTTGCCAACCTGGCTTAGACCTTTTACATATAATATAATTACTGCTGTCATTAAATTTGAATCTCTTGTCGTGCTGGTGGTTTTGTATTCTGGTTTTTTTTTTTTTTTGTCTTTTTGTGCTTTCTTCTGAATTTATCTCCACTGCTGGTTTATTATTTGTACTTCTTAAAAGTTTTTTTATTGGTTGCTCTAGGATTTACAATATACATATTTAATTAATCATTATTTACCTTCAAATAATATTTTACCTCTTCACATGTAGAAAAAGAGCCTTACAGCAGTATAGTCAGTATACTCCCAATTCTGTCTCCCATTCTTTGTGCTGTTGTTACCATACTATTTACTTTTATTTTATTTTTAAATCCCACTAGTATTTAAATTTTAGTGTTTAAATTACTCTGTAACAGCCTTCACTGTTAAGATTCAAGGTTGTGACCGTAAGTTATAAGATTCATAAATTAGTACAGGCTCACAGGTAGAGAGTTAAGCATATAGAGATGATAAGAAAAAAAGCATTAGCCCGACAAAGAGTGTTAGAAGAAAGCTACAGCTACAGAGGGACATTTCATCCCATCCTTACTACTTGGTGTTTTTCTTTGTTAATTACTCTTTAAATTTTCCCCATGCATTATATAATAAACATTGGAGTCAGATATTATTTTGTTTGTCTGACAGACTGAAGATTCTCATCCAGTTTTTACATTGTGGATTCTGGAGCGTATATTTTAGCTTTGAGTATTTTGAGCAACAGATTAGTTGGTAATGTTTGGTTCTTTATGATTATAGGTACATACATAAAACCAGTCATCCCTCATGTTTTATTAGCATACTTGCTTTTCTTAGACACATATCTTTGTTTTTTTTTGGTTTTTTTTCTTAAGAAATACAGAATATAGTATGTTTACTGTTTAAAATCAGCTGGCTTTCATTCAATAATTTTTTTGTTTTTCTTATAGTACTTGTGTGGTAGTAATCGAAAAGACAACATATTTATTGATCCAGGATACCAGACATTTGAACAAGAATTGAATAAAATACTCCGAAGTTGGCAACCAAGCATACTTCCAGATGGTAATGCTATTTTAAATAAAGGTGTTGCTAACTAGATACTTGGATTATTTTTACAGAGAGTATATTAAAATAATAGGAAGTCATTTAAATTAGATAGTTTATTTTTATGAGTACTTACGAGCTCATCTAATGTTCATCTCTTGTTGAATTAGAATTGAATGTGGTTATTAACTACTGTTTATGAAGAACTTTGTAAGAAATGTGACCCACTTTATCTGGAATAAGAGACTGGATGTTGTGTTTTAAGGTCTACAGTGGAGATTCTGATATAAATTTCTCTTAAACCACGGTTTTAGATGTGTGAAGAAAATGTGTATGTATATAAGATCACCTATTTTTTGGGGAATTCTACAGACTTAATTCCATTCTGACCATTGTCTGCTTCTCCTATTGTAGAGAGAAGCAAACATCTAGTCCCTATTCCAGAGATGATAGTTCATAGTCTGGTGTGTTTCCTAGCCCTCTGTGTTGTTAAAGAGCTGCGTAGGTAATTCCAAAATTCATTCCAGTTGACCTGGTGTGAATGGAGGATTGATAATAGGTTTGTTTCTAAGTTAACATTATCTATATCTAGATGGTTGAATGAAAACTGTTTTATTGGTTATAATTCTTTAAAAATAGTTCTCTCTATTTAAGGGTCAATATTCTCTCGAGTTGAAGAAGACTATCTCTGGAGGATAAAACAACTAGGATCACACTCTCCAGTAGCTCTTCTGAATACACTGTTCTACTTTAACACTAAGTATTTTGGCCTGAAAACAGTGGAACAACACTTAAGACTTTCCTTTGGCACTGTGTTTAGGCATTGGAAAAAAAATCCTTTAACAATGGAAAACAAAGCGTGTCTTCGATACCAAGTGTCTTCCTTATGTGGAACAGATAATGAAGGTAGTGTATTCATGTGTTTTGTTTTTTTTTTTTACAGATCGTATGTGGTGGGGATACAAATCTTGCCTTACTAAAGATTATCTGGGTCCCTTGTTAAGAGCCTAAGGATTGTCATTTTTATAAAATAAGGCAAACTATGTCTTCTTAAGATATCTCAGTTCCTTCTGTTTGAAAAATTGTGCATTACCAAAACCCATAACTTAGAACTCTGAAGCGCACCTAGTCCCATTCTTTGGTATAACAGATCCTAGGAATGAATAGTACTATCTAGTTGTTTGCTTCTGTTCTATTCTTCAAGATTAGTTTTAGGAGGTTTATTTAATTTTTACTTTTTAAGATAAAATTACTACTGGAAAAAGAAAACATGAAGATGATGAGCCAGTATTTGAACAAATTGAAAACACAGCCAATCCTTCTAGATGTCCTGTGAAAATGTTTGAATGCTACTTATCTAAAAGGTGAGTATTAATGATACTTTAACTTTTTATAATGGTAGTATAAAGTTGGTTGGTTTGAATTTAACACGAACAAGAGGTCTCATTTTTTTACTGATCCTTTTTGTAGATTTCTCTCTCTTCTCACTTATATCCAAGTCCATTCAGTTATAACTTTTTATATGAAATACCTAGCATGTACTTCATACTTTAGGATTCAAGCATGTATTAAGAAATCACTCTCTGTTGATGAAATTACTACTGCTGTCATCTTCTTTTAAATTATGACAATTTCAATGACTCTGCAAAGCAGGGGCACAAACCTGAGAAAATAGCCTTTTTTAAAGAAGGTCTGAAAGATATAATAGTGTGTTGAAAGTATTATACTTTTCAATTATACCATCCTACAGGTGACATTATTGTTCCTACAAGTTCTTGAGGGCCATCTTAGGAACCTAACTGTGATTTATAAAATTGTTAATATAAGGAAGCACATTCCTGAGTTCATGCTAAGCTTCCTTATATTAACAATTTTATAAATCACAGTTAGGTTCCTAAGATGGCCCTCAAGAACTTATAGGAACAATAATGTCACCTGTAGAATGATAGTAGTACAGATTGAATGTCCATGATCCAAAATATTTGGGAGTAGAAGTGTATTGGATTTTGGATTTTTTTTCAGATTTCAGAATATTTACATATACATAATGAGAGATCTCAGGAATGAGGCCAAAGATTTTTTTGGGAGGGGGTGAGGGGGGCCATAGACTTTTGTTCTGTTGCCCTGGCTAGAGATCAGTGGCATCATCACAGCTCACTGCAACCTCCAACTCCCAGGCTCAAGTGATCCTCCTGCCTCAGCCTCCCAAGTAGCTTGCACTAGAGGTGCACTCTACCAACACCTGGCTCATTTTTTATTTTTTGTAGAAATGGGGTCTCCCTTTTGCTCAGGCTGGTCTCAAACTCCTGAGCTCAAGCAATCCTCCTGCCTCAGCCTCCCAGAGTGCTAGGATTATAGGTGTGAGCCACTGTGCCTGGCTGGGGCCAAAGTTTAAACACAGAATTCATTTATGTTTCATATATACTTATACCTATAGCCTGAAGGTAATTTTATTTTTTCCTTGGGGATGCTGAATAAACTGTGTGTTATGTGCCTGCCTTTTGACTGTGACTCTTTTCACGTGAAGTCGTGTGGAATTTTGCACTGTGGTGTCATGTTGATGCTCAAAAAATTTCATGGCCGGGCGTGGTGGCTCACGCCTGTAATCCTAGCTCTCTGGGAGGCCGAGGCGGGCGGATTGCTCGAGGTCAGGAGTTCGAAACCAGCCTGAGCAAGAGCGAGACCCTGTCTCTACTATAAATAGAAAGAAACTAATTGGCCAACTAATATATATAGAAAAAATTAGCCGGGCATGGTGGCTCATGCCTGTAGTCCCAGCTACTTGGGAGGCTGAGGCAGAAGGATTGCTTGAGCCCAGGAGTTTGAGGTTGCTGTGAGCTAGGCTGACACCATGGCACTCACTCTAGCCTAGGCAACAAAGCGAGACTTTGTCTCAAAAAAAAAAAAAAAAAAAAAAAAAAAAAAAAATTCAGATTTTGGATTTTAGGATTAGGTATGTTCAACCTGTACTTCTTACCATGGTTTAGGGTAACCCTTTTTGGCTACAACAGTATCAGGATTCTTCCAATGATAGTAACTATTTGTTAGGAAATTAGAAATTGCTATCTTGGTATTATCTTACTGGTGTTTTAAAAATTAAGTTTCTATTGTAGAATGCTGTAAGGATTTTTATGTGCTGCCATAGTTCATCAATTTTAAGACACGTTTTTCACATTTCACTATTCTGAAACTGGGATGCAGGTTTGTTTATTTATTTATTTAATTTATTTTTGAGACAGAGTCTCACTTTGTTGCCCAGGCTAGAGTGCCGTGGCATCAGCCTAGCTCACGGCAACCTCCAACTCTTGGGCTCAAGCAATCCTTCTGTCCCAGCCTCCCAAGTAGCTGGGACTACAGGCATGTGCCATCATGCCTGGCTAATTTTTTCTATATATTTTTAGTTGCCCAATTAATTTCTTTCTATTTTTAGTAGAGATGGGGTCTCACCCTTGCTCAGGCTGGTCTCGAACTTCTGACCTTGAGTGACCTCCCACCTCGGCCTCCCATAGTGCTAGGATTACAGGCATGAGCCACCACGCCCGGCCTGGGATACATGTTTAAAGTGATGCATCTTAAAATTATAATTGGCAGTGTTTTGCCCACTTAGTGGTAACATAAAGAATAGTGTGTCTATTGATAGCGTCTTGGGTTCAGTGAAATACAGAGTTTAAATTATAATGGGAAGAAATCTCTTTATCACAGAAAATAACTTTTGAGAATATTCTAATGACAGTATTTAATGTGGGTGATGAGGCATAGGGTCTGGCCACATAACGTGATTAGTGGGATCTGAATTATTCTTGAAAGAAAAGAAAGTTGTGGGAAATTATGTATGTGTTTTGTGAAATTGACTTTTTCTCTCCTTTCCTCCAAAGTCCACAGAATCTTAATCAGAGAATGGATGTTTTTTATTTGCAACCAGAATGCTCTAGTTCTACAGATAGCCCTATCTGGTACACATCTACTTCACTGGACCGAAACACCTTGGAAAATATGCTCGTACGGGTTCTTCTAGTAAAAGATATTTATGATAAAGACAATTATGAACTGGATGAAGACACAGACTAAAAAGGAACATTTCAGAAGCAATCGGGATAAAACAGCATTAGATAGTCGTGCTGCTAGATCTTTATTATGGAAAACATTTCAAGTTTACTCCTTCTGTTTCGAGTTTTGTAGCAGTGTACCCACACTGGGTATTACCATGTAAATAATCTGTGAGTGAAAGTTGCCATTATTCTATGTAGTGGTTTTAGGATACTTAACAAATACATTCAAATTCTTTTTTTATTATTATTTATTTGATTAGGTATGTTTGTAACTTTTTACATTACAAAATATGAATGAGAATGTGCCATGTATAATTTTTTTCTCGTAGTAAGAAGCATCCACATTGCACAGCTCTACTGTTGCAAAGCTTCCTCGAAAGGGGGCTGTTTCACTGGGTTCTTAACCAGATGGTTGTGTATGGGTAGCACTACTAAAAGTTTAGAACTTGGAGTGTCTTTCAGAATTTTTAAAATAAACTGTAAACTAATAGGCTGGGGTTTTTGTTTTGTTTTGGGGTTTCTTTTGTTTGTTTGTTTTGTTTTACATTTTAGTTACTGAAGCCTTACGAGGTTATGTAGAGAGAAACCATCTTCTGTACCAAAAATAGACAAGAGAATGCTGTCAATATTGGTGTACTGTAATGTGAATCTATACTGGTGAAAACAACTTTTTGTTTCCCTTATTAAAACCTTAGTGTCCTTTTCTCATTTGTGGCTTTCTGCATCACCCTAATAAATAAAAAAAAATTATATATATGTATATATATAAAGAATGACTATAAGTTGGAAACAAGACCATCAAGACATTTTCTTTGTAAAAATGTCTGATGAAAGTATAAAATTCTGTTTTCTTCTGTGTCAGCCATAAGTATCTGAAATACCTTTCATTTATAGAGGTTTGATTTTTTTAATTTTTACTTATTTATTTTTCTTCCTTAGGGATGCAGATCATGCTGCAGTATTACCTGTGTAGTACTCTAAAATTTTACCAATTTTCTTACAATTCTTGTGCCTGCTTCCAAATATGACTCATGCATACATTAGATAAAATTATTTTTAGAAATGCCACTCCTGAAATAGTTGTTATAGAAAGTCAAGCTACTTTAAATAAGACAGTATCACATTTTATGATGATGATTATCAGTGTAGTAATTCTGATATTTCAGATGATTGAAGAACAAAGAAACTGATGGATAAAATCGAAGAGGAAATCAAATTTGATTTTAGATTATTTGGCTTTTAAAATTTAATTACTTCTTATAGAAGATTGCATTTAAAAACTTTGTGCTTCTGCATAGCAATTTATTCACATTTTCTTTTAGAATAAGGGAATTTATTTAAAATCCTACTTTCTGAAGACTAGGCAAAGTGCTAGCCACAAATTATCATAAATCATTTGGCTGACTTCATATAGCATGTGTGTAATCATGTTTTCTTATTTCTAATTCCTGAATCATTATAGTGACATTAGTTTTTAAAAATTGTTCAGGGGGAAATTGGGCTATTTTCCACAGTGGTTAGGCAATGTGTACACATTTCTTTAGATATTTCTCTCTCACTTAGGATAAATGTTAGCACACAAAGAAATTTTCTCAGTCATGATTTAGAAAATTTCACAGGTGTGATCACTGTATATTTAAGCAATAATTATCTGAAATGTTTTTGGCATAAAAATTATAATGTTCTAACTTGTTTTATAAGTTTGAATGACTTTTTTGTCCCTTGATTTTATATTTGTTGAGTGATAATCAGACTGATAGCAAATCTGATATTACATTACTAAAATAGATTACAGATTGTCTATTTAATGAAGACAAGTGGATAACATTTAAAATATATAATACAAAAATTTCCTCAAACTTACTTTTTTCCAGAACTACTTCTTTAAGCACTTTTCCTATTAATGCCTATTGTTGATTAAAAGGTGGTTAATCCTAACCATCTTTTATTCTTCAAAGTGGTGCTATATTTCATCAAGAGCAATAAAGTTTTTCCCAAATGTCACTTAATGTATATTTTACCAAATACCATAAGTTTCTGCCATAGTACTACTATTAAGCACCTTGTTTTGCTATTTACATTTTCTTCATTTGTGTATTTTGGCTTTTCTAAGCAGAAATGTCTACATAATTCTGATCTTGACATGATTGAAGATTTAGAGCTCTTGTCTTTATCTTGATTGCGGTCCAATGGTAGATAAACTTGATTCTCAGGGTGAAAAGAAAAAAAAAAACTTATTTTATGAGAATTGTTTGTTCTGTGAAACTTATCTTACCTAGAACACATTTCATTGATTCTTGGATCTTCTTAGTTTATATGTCATAGCTGACTGCTGAGAAAAAGGACAATGAAATGATAGCAATTTCTTTTTGGTTCTTGGTGATCTCTGATTATAGATAGCATCCTGTAAATATAACTTTATTGTCTATTGAAGATGCTATATTTTTCTGTTCTGAAGAAGATTTTGCCATTTGAAATGATCCAGTGAAAAACATTTATCCATATTGCAGAAAGTGGATTTCCCATGAAAATTGAATCTTCATTAACGCATTTTTTTAGACTTTTTACTGTATTAGAGAACATAAGATATTAAAGAATTTTTCTAGGCAAGAAGCTCAACTTTTTTTTTCCCCATAAAATACTTTTTGCTTAAATAGTAATTCATGTTTTTCTTTTATTAAATGGAGTTGTACCAGCGTGTTAAGTAAGCATTGAAATAAGAGGAGGGTGCATATTGTATTATACGCTGCATTCAAATTTATCACTGTTTTTCTGATGGACTTTCCCTTTGTCCTGGCCAGTGATGATTTGGGAATGGGGTTAACTTGGTTATGCATAGTATTAGGATTACAGTAATGGAGAAGTCATAAAATTGCAAGTTTTGGTTTGCAAAACTCTAATGTGGGTCCATTTAATCTGAGATCTTAAATATCTTGCAGTCTTACGTTACTATAAACATTTACATTTTTATTTTGCCAGATATTTCCAAAATGTATTGTTATACATATGTCATTATGTTCTAAGCTAACACTGACTGTTAGGGTAATCTTTCTTGTTCCCTTCAAACAAAATAGTCATGAAAGTGTACATGAAAATATTTTTAAAGAATAAATTTCTTTAAATTATAGTACTTTTGGATTTTCCCCCTTAATAAGTCCTTTACTCATTTTTAGAGAAGATTTTGAATTTCATTTATTTAATTCTGTATTCTTAGGATTAGACCAGTTTTAATGCTGTTTTCCAGTATTCAAGTACTTTTTTTTTTTTTCTGGGTGTATAGTACTTGATACTACTAACTAAATCTTGTCAATTTAGAAGTTGATGCGCAGAAGAGCTTAGCTGAATCAGTCTGGATCTGAGAATAGAAACACAAAGTAGTGTCTCAAGTAATACTTTTTTTCTTTACTTGGAAGTTAGATGTTACAGGGGCACTCCAAATAAGTGGCTCTGGTCTTAGGCCTTGTAATGAACTGGGAAGAAGAAAGTTGTCACTAAAATCTGGACAGGTGATACCCTAATTAATTATTGAGTTAAGCAAGTCCATCAATTTAGGCATTTTGAAAAAGAAGGTAAGATTTAACTTGTAAATAAAATATTAAGACTAGAACCTAAATTAGGAGGTGTAAATCCTAAATGAGCATAATTTCTATTGTTGCACAGCGAAAAGAACAATTACAGCTCTTTTCAGGATTTTAGGTACTTTATTCTTTCTGGACTTCAGTTTCTTCTTCTGCAAAACGAAGGCATTGCCTTGATTTCTGATTCTGGAGTTTAACATTGAGCATGGTTAATAGTAGATTTTACAGAGGCTTACATTAGAATCTTTCTGATTTATTTAGAAGCACATTTTTTTTTTTGAAGAGGGAAAAGATCTTTTTCTAAAATGGCCTTAGCACTGAGAACATGTCATACCTAATTTTTACAAGTCCAATTCAGATAACTCTTCAGAAGTAAACTCAGCACACTAAAATTCATTATCACAAAACTTAATATTTTTTACATATTTCCTCTGTGCCAAACAACTGCTAACCATGGTAGTTAAGGAGGAAGAGAAAATAAAAGATTTAGAAGATATCAGTGTTCCAAAGCTTACCTCTTTTGAGACACTGGTATACTGTACATTTAACTCCTAGGGAACGTATAGAAAATATATTCATGCTATTAATAGTTTATGATAGAGATAATTGTGGACACACAAATACTCCAAAAGGCTATTATGGTCCAGACGAGGTTTCATTGAGAGGATTACCACCATCTATGATTATACAGTGTATAAAACTGGAATCCTTGTAACCTTGATACTGCTTTTAGCTCTGTTAGAAATGGTCAGTAGAACAATTTCTGAATATTTTGATGGTATGGTTTGATGGCATCAGTTCTTAGCCCTGATTTTCAGTCCAACTCAATACAAGAGTAGTTAAAAATAGTACCCAAAGGGGCAGCTAGAGCACCCACCCCTGCATTAGAGAAAGGTCTTCAACTATAGTGAAGTCGACAAGTAGTCCAACTTCTGGGTTATGCAGGATGGATGGAACACATAAGGTCCAACATATATTGTATGTTTTTTAAAAATTCACTTAAGGATTTTTTTTTCATAGCAGTTAACTTTTGAAAATAGACATAATTTCTCAACTGTTTTCCCAGTCATGGGAAAACTCTTAGCCCTATAAGCAAGATGAAACATTTCCATTTTGATTATGTATCTGTAGTTCTAAATAGATGTCAGCAGATGGCAATATTATACAGCACAAGGCTTCAGTTGCTTTTCTTTGTTTATAAATATACTAAAAACGCTTGGGGGTTTTAGAATTCAGAATTTTCTCCTTTTCAAAGATAATATAGCATATATCCTGTAGATTATATAACACCCTCAATGGGGTCTGGGGCAGCACCCCACAATTCAAAAAGGTTAATATTTCTGCAGTTATAAATGAGACATTCATAACTAGAATAGGCTACGTAAGCCTATCTCTAGATAGCCTTACATAGTTGAGGTCAGTTTTGTATCACAGACTCAGGAAAAAACTAGTTTTTCAGAGTTTATTTGTATCAGAATTGCTGATAAGAGATTGCTGACTTGTATAAGAAAACTAATGTCAGATCTAGTATTTTCCTTCTAATAAAATATTTAGTTTTCCACTTTTTTTATTGCTTAGTTTTGGTAGAGGTACCTGAATGCTTGCTTTTGTAAAATTGGTATATTAGATTTTATGAAAAATACATGAGATGCTTAGAACAGGCACAAATATAAATGGCAGTTCTAGAACCACTGAATTCTGAAACCCTTGAAAATCACTTTCCATGTGGCCTCAATATTGTAGCATTGTAAGTATTCTACATAAATACAATAAATGGTGTGAAGAGCTGTAGTCATGTGATGGAGCCCGTCATTCATTCAACAAATACTTGAATGATTCTTCTTTCAGGCACTAACCTAGGTGCTGGGGACGCAGTAGGATGTAAGACCCAGCCCTCCTCTCAAGGGCTGAGTCTAGCTGGGGAGAAATGGGAGTGGGATGGAATACCAGAGTAAGATGGGCACTTAGGCCTTGTCGGGCATAATCACTTGTATTTTAAAGTAAAAATACTCAGGTCAAGTAATGTATCAAGGGCCTACTTTTAATGAGACCAGCCAGCTGTTTCCTGACTGCGTTCCACACTTTAATTATACTCATTTGTTTCCCATTCTAGAAAGGGAGAGGCGCCAACTACTTTTAGGATGCAGAAAAATGCAAATTGAGAAACAGCAGTGATCAATTGAGGATCTTGACATTTACAGGTTATTAGTGTTTGTTCATTCAGTTTTTAACCAGTTACTTAGCTGCAGGAACAGAACATAATTCACTAGAATGTGATGTAGGGAATTTTTTTTTTTTTTTTTTGGTCCCTGCTGAATCCCAAGCATCTAGGAAAGTTCCTAGCACAGGTGTTAATAAATGTTTGTTGAATGAATCTATGATCATAAGTACGTTTAGGTTCAAGATCTTTGAAAATAAATGAACCATTGAAAGTAGGACCCATGCTCCATAAAGAAATGCCTGTTTTTTGGTGTACCTTTGAGCACTCTTGTGTTTGGTGTATGTGTTTTCTTATTTATTTTTTAAATTTCCCTCCCACCTCCCTCTGCCCCATGTGTGTCGTTTCTGACTTACTCAGCATTCTTGTGCCACTTGAGTTCCTCTAACCTTTCATTTGTGATGGCCAAGGGGATGGAGATGTAGGGCTTGATGGTTTATAGTCCTCAAAATACTAACACTTAAAATCACTTGGGAAGTCTGTTAAAATAGAGATTTCCAATAATATCCTCTGGAGATTGGTATAGTAAATCTGGGTGAGTCCCAGAGAGCTGCATTTTTAATGCCTTGGCTAAAAACCCAAAGATGGCTTTACATTTTTAAAAAATGAAATAGAATTGCATGGAATAGAACATAATAAACATAATAAAGGTATTTTTTGAGAGACAGGGTCTTGCTCTGTTGCCCAGGCTGGTGTGTGCAGTGGTGCTAAGATAGCTCACTGCAACCTTGACCCCCCAGGCTCAAGCAGTCCTCCCACCTCAGTCTCCTGGGACTGTAGGCATGGGCCACCACGCTTGGCTAATTTTTAATCTCTGTACCGATGGTGGGGTGTTACTATATTGCCCAGGCTGTTCTCGAAAACTCCTGGCCTCAAGCAATCCTTCTGCTTTGGCCTCCCAAAGTGCTAGAATTGCAAGTATGAGCCACCACTCCTGACCAATAAAGTTATTTTCTTTGTGAGACATATTATATACTCATGCATTGGGTGGCAAATATAAAATATATTTCTATAGTGTTCAGAGTGTGAAAGCCCTCCCCTTGGATACTTACTAAGAGAAGCCCTACACTGTGGAAGGGTTTGGTGTTAGTCTGTGCCTTCCATTTCGTTTTCAGATACCACTTTCTTAATTGTGTCTACATTCAGTTCCAGAGAGTTGCGAACAACTCTCATGGGGACACATGCTGTTTCATTTTGCCTTAATAGGTAATAGTCAAAACTATAGCGAGGGAATATTTGAAACAGACCCATTTCTCTGCTTGTTTGCATTAAGTTTGAGGCATGATTTTTTTTTCCCCCAAGAGTTGCTGTGGGAATAAGAGTCCCTGGAGTGTTTTCTGTGTACCAATCATGATGTATGGTTGGTATTATCCCCAATTTAAAGATCGGTAAGTGCCTAGGGTCACACGACTAGTAGTGGCAGGGCTGTGATCCACATGTAGGTCTTTGTGCCTAGAAGCCCGCCTGTGTGCTCCTGAACCACTTGGCTGTCCATTTCTGTGACAGACATGAAGTAGGTAACCCGCCCAGGCTACTCGAGTCGCCCATGAACCTCTTCTCATTGGTAGATGTTTAGCAAGCATAAGTCAAGACAAAAATAAGTGAGCATGCAGCAAGACTTTGGAAGACGGAAAGCAGATGGACATGTGGAAATGGACTCGGACATGGATGCTCTGAATAATTGCCTGCCTGCCCGCCCACGTGCGCCCACAGCTGAGTGTGCAAGAGGAACGGCTGGCAGCAGCTGGATTCCTGCTCCAAATTCCTGATACTTCCCCATCCTATGCTCAGGGGTCAGTAAACGTTTTCTGTGAAGGACCAGAAAGTCAATATCAAGAGGCAACATCAAGGATGTTACATAGGTACTTACAAGAGAGAAATTTCCGCAAATTTTTTGCTGTCAAAGTTCAAAATAATGATTGAGTACTATTTTTTTTCCTAATCAGAGATGTAGAATCCTTTTGCGGGGGAGTATCCATTTTGCTTAATTGGGGTCCAAAGCAAGGTAGTTTGCTGTTATCGGAATTGATTGCAAATGTTCGTGTTAGCTTTTATGTATTTCATCTTTGAAATTGTCTTTTCTAACAGGTGGGTTAGAGAATCGGATATCAATGCATGAGCAGATGATTTTAATCGAGCATGTTCACATCATCACTTGGAAGGCATTGGCACAATTCTATTAGATTCTTCTCTTGATGTTCGCCTTTCAACATGTCATTATGTTGCAGATTAATCACTTTCAATTGAAGGTTACATGGAATCTCCTCTTTTGCACAATTAAGTGGATTTGAAGTATGGAAATTCCTTTACACTTGTATCAAGCTCTGAAAAACACTGCTGGAACTATAGTTTGAGACTGGAAAATGTCTGCTGTCAATGTGTGGGGATGGGAATGTCGCTGCTTCTGACTTCTGACAGCTCGAGAAGTGTGCCAGCAGCTTGACGTTACCTTGTGATTCAGGCAACATTCTTTGTTGGCAATTAGTTGGCTGCAGTGTATTTTGCACATAGGTACTGTTTTACCTTGTAACGTTAGGCTGAATTCATTAAGAAACATCATCACGCCTGCAGCAAAAGCTAATTTCCAAAGGTATTCAGTGTTCAGGAATAGTGGTTGAGTGTGGTTCATCTCATTCAGAAAAATTTCAGTCTTGGGCCTGAGCTCAAAACATCACAATAAAACTCACGCACTGCTAAGCGACGATCTCCTGTGGAGTAGGGAAGTCAGAACGTTCAGCTTTGCTAGCCCGCAAACGTTCACAACTGAGGGCGGTTAAATCCACGAAAGTGAGCGAGGTTCACCCCCGACACTACTGGCTCAGTCACGTGAGAGATTCAGATGGTTGCTGCAGAGTCCCTGCTGGTGTGTGATGTCATGAACAAGCTTAGGCTGTGAACATTTGCGTTTCAACGAGGACTTTTCTGCTGCATGCACGTGTTTGCCGTGAGCTGCACACATCTTAGCAGATTCTGCTTTCAGTTTTTCTCCACTTCTTTGAAAATTTTCTTCTGTATCTGTAGGTAGTTGTCACCTACAGATAGATCTCTTCATAGAGGCTGGTTCTTCAGTCACTTCAAACTTGGCACTGACTTCTTGAAAAGACAACTAAGCAGTATTGGTGAGAGCTCTCGACTCATCAAGAGAGAAGAAAAACCACCTGAAAACATCTACCTAAGTTTTTAAATTTTTAAATTACTTTTCAACTCTTCAAGCAATTCTTCTTGCCAAGAGGCCAGTAATCTTAAACAAGCTTACTTTATTTGGATACATTTCTTTGGCTGCTGCAATCAAATGCAATGTAATTAATTAATTGACCATTGGTAGACGGCTTTCCTTGCTCAGCTAACCAATGGTCCACTTGGAAACTTCAGTTGCAGCCTCATTTGAGGTTTTCATCTTTGTGAGGAAATTCTGCTGGAATGGGATATTGTTTTATATTCTCTTGTTTTTCTGGCCGTTGCTTTCCCGTGTGTTGGAAATAGGGTGACAAGGGCTTGGTCTGGCAGTGTCGGTGGGTGTCGTGTTCTTTAGCACAGCTATAGTGTCGTTTCACAAGGAGCGCGATGGCCATCTAATTTGGTCACACGACCCCGTACTGCACGGTGCCCTAACAGCATGGCGTTCAGAGAACGCTGCAGTTGCCTGGACAGGGCGGATTCGCAGTGATGACAATAATAAGATGTTGGTGCGTGGCGACGACACGCACGGCACTCGGGGCGCCGCCGTGTTGCGGGCCTCACCGCAGTGTGTGGTGTGCCCGGCGCAAGGCTGGCAGCGCCACATCCCGCTGGGTCGCAACTGCACCACCCTGCTCTTGTCGCAAAATAGCTCTTAAAATGTCTCCGGCCATTTAAAGACACATAAACCGTCCCTAGCGTGCTGTGCAAACGCAGGCAGTGCGTGAGACTCGGCCTGCAGCCTGCAGCTTGTCAGTCCCTGCGTAAGTTGCCTACCTTGCTTTCCACTTCAGTCTTTTAAAAAGTGCAACTTTGAAGCAATCAAAAATGACTTCCATGGATGCCACCATCATCGTCCCCACCCACAAGCATATGAATTATTCACGAGCTGCCGGTGAGCCCATCTTCACAAAGCCCTCTTTTAACTCTACTTCCCTCCACCCCTTTTCACTGCTTCTCCTTGTGGCAGATTTTCTCAAAGTAGTTGTTTGTCCTCCTGGTCTCTGATTCCTCTTCTACTGTCTCTTAAACTTCAAGGATTTTGTCCCAGCATCCCCTGACTGCTCTCACCATTGTCACCCGCGACTCGCACGCTGTCTAACCCAACGGGCAGTTCCCAGTCGCTTCATTCCTCAGCAGCATTCCCAGCTGCACAGCACTGCGTCCTCTTTAATACCCAGTTTCCAGTATTACGTACTATCCTGAGTTTTCTCCTACTTCATAAGTAACCCTGCTCAGCACTCTGCCGATCCCTTCCTCATCGCCTCACCTCTTCAGGTAGGGCTGCCCACAGCTCTGCTCTTGGGCCCCTTCTCTTTCATCTAGATCTTTTGGGGTTCTCACGTGGTCTCAATGGCTTTACATGACGTCAGTACACTAAAAACTCCATTAAATATATGAAATTATGTATCTCCAACCCAGGGAATAAATGCATGAATGATCTGACTTTGTTCCAGTGTTTTACCCGTGCTACCTCGGTGACCACCACGACCCTACACAGCAGGCATCAGAAACTGTTCTGTTGAGGGCTAACTATTGTAGGCTTCATGGGCCTCCTAACGTTTTGCTGCGTGTTCTTCTGAGTTTTTTTTTTTTACAACTACATAAAAATGTAAAAACCATTCTTAGCACACAGGCCCGACATAAACGGGCTGTGGGCCGGGTCTGCCCTATGGGCCGTGGTGTGCTAACCCCTGCTGAAAGCTGTTACAGAGTAGTTTGTGATTATCCCTATTTTGCAGATGGGTAAACTGAGGCACAAAGAGGCTAAATAACTTGCCCAGGCCCGCTAGCTAGCAAATGATGAAGCTAGGGTTCCAGCAGGCAGTCGGGGCTCTGGAGTCTGTGAGTGTAGTCACTACACTGCCTGGAAAGTTAAAGCATCTGTCTGTGGAAAGTAAAACTAAACAAGAGCTAGTGATGTGTGCTCCGGAACACCCCACATTCTCCGGAATTGGGAGCATCAAATACTCTGAAGACCGGGTGTAGGAGATGGTATAAAAGTCTATCGGAGTAACCATTAAGCCCTTTCCAAGATCCTCTCCCCAGCCTCTGCAGCCCTTCCCCACACCCCTAGAAGTCGAGGTTTGGTCTCAGGAGAAGGTGCAACAGAGAGGCCTGGGACTCGGAGGCCAGGCGCACTGAGGCAGGAGGGCTGTGTGCAAGTCCACAGCTGAGAGCGAGAGCCCCAGCTCTCGGCACCCTGGATGCTGCGGGCCGGTCTTCTAGCCCATCCGGCAGAAGACCCGAGGATTCCTCTCTGGGGAGACAGAGCAGCACAGGGCAGACGGCAGCCACACCTACAGCTGCTGGCGCCTCAGCCTTGCAGTGACCTCACAGACAACCCCAGCGGTCAGGAGACCTCCCTGGCCCACAGAGCTTCCCTCCAGGGGTTTCTCACTCTGGAGTAAGCATGGACTAGACATTTGAGAAAGCTTTCGTCATGAAAGACAAGGATCAAAGCAAAGTAAAAGCAAAGTAAAAGAAAATGAAAGTGGAAGAGCTACAATGTAGATAGCAAAGGAAACATTTTTTTTAAAAAATTACAGATAATTAGAGATTTAAAAAGATTAACATCAAGGAAACAAGAATCAGAAGTTATGAAAAAGGAATATTAAGAAAGACTTGGAAAAAATCCTAAATATGATAGCAGAAATAAAATATTCAGCAGAAAGATTAGATGACAAGGTTAAGAAAATCGTGCATAAAGTAGAGCAAAAATATGCAAAAGGGCAAAGTATGAAAGAGAAAAAAAACTATAGAATTTAACCCAGGAGATCCAACATCAAACAACTGCAAGTTCCACAGCTGGGGTAACATTGTGAAGTTCTTTCTCTATTAAAAAAAAAAAAGAAAAGAGGAGGAGGAGGAGTTCCTGAGAGAGAAAGAATAGAGAAAGTGCAGGGGAGGCAAATGGCAAAGAAATAGCACAAAGTTCCCAGAATGGGAGAAGAGGATTGTGCAGATTGAAAGGGCATGGGGATGCCCAGGGTAATCAATCTAAAAAGACTCAGACCAGGATATGTGTCGTTGTAAAATTTCAAAAAATTTGCATGTGAAGAAAAGGCCCTAACAGTTCCACAGAGGAAGAAAAAAAAAATCCCCAAAGCAGACCACATACAGAAGATCAGGAATCAGAACATGGTCTGGCTTTGAAACAGCAGCACTAACATGGGCACCTCACGGTGCAATGCCTTTAGATTCTGAGGGAAGATCATTTGCAGCCTCGAATTCTGTATGGAGCCAAACGAGCCCAGTGGAGGAAGGGCATTTTCAGACATGCAAGTTCTCGGAGAGTTCGCCTCGTAGAAGCCGACGTCAAGGAGTGGCTCTGCTCCACCAAAATGAGATCAGGAAAGAGGAGGAGGAGGACCTGGATCTCGGCAGTAGCGGCTACCCGGCCGAGCGGTGCCGAGGGGCTTCGGCACAGCAGGCTGGTGTGACCAGCGCCCCAGCGTCGTCGTCCCTCGACTGTAAATTCACCCTTCACCTTCCTTTGTGGTACCGGAGCTGGACCCCACAGACATTTCTCCCTGCTGACTGTCACACTGTCGAGCCCCGTCATAGAGGACATTTGCGGACACTGCAAGAGGAAGGGCCTTCTCGCGGGTTTCAGGCTTATTTTTCTTGTCTTCCCAGCGAGGCTGCCAGCAGGAGCCCAGCGGGCGGGTTCCCAGGGAGTCTCACCCGCAGCTCAGCCTCAGCGCCCCAAGCTCATTGACTTTGCCACCCACCCACAGGCCGCAGCCACCGCCCCTCGGCCCCCGTCCTGCCTTGGGTACGCTCCGTTGTCCCAGAGGTAGTAGCTGCTGCCGACAGCTGCTCTTCCTGCATTCTTTAGTGTTCTTTTTTTTTGAGACAGAGTCTCTCACTCTGTTGCCCAGGCTAGAGTGAGTGCCGTGGCATCAGCCTAGCTCACAGCAACCTCAAACTCCTGGGCTCAAGTGATCGATCCTCCTGCCTCAGCCTCCCGAGTAGCTGGGACTATAGTTGCCTGGCACGATGCCCGGTTAACTTTTCTATTTTTAGTAGAGACGAGTTCTCACTCTTGTTCAGGCTGGACTCGAACTCTTGACCTCAAGCCATCCTCCCGCCTCGGCCTCCCAGAGTGCTGGGATTACAGGCGTGAGCCACTGGGTGCCTGGCCAAAGAGCATCTTTCCATAAGACATTTCATGACTTGCTGAGGGGAAATGTTAGACCCCATTCAGGGAGGACTTGAGGATCTAATATGTGTCGTGGCTGCAGGCGCAGGGTAAGCAAAGATGAATAACATATCCTCAGAATATCCCCTTCGACTCAATAGGAGAGACAGACGGACAGACAGAAAAGGGCCTGCAGTCTAATGTGACCTGAGGGGGGCACGCGGTGGGCAGGGGACCCGGGTGGCCGGGGAGGGCGCTGTCTCTCAGGGTGTGGGGAGGAGCCTGGGGACGGCACCGCAGAGCTCTGGGACTGGGTCTTCAGGGACAAGGGAGAGCTCGTCAGGTGGCCACAGGGACGAAGGTGAAGCCGGGCATCTTCTGAACACCCGCCGCACGTGCCCGCTTCCGAATCTGCTGTCACTGCGGCCGGGCCGATTTCCACCCTGTGGGGTGTCCGGAGCCGGGTTAGTGTCGCCCCTGGCTCGGGGCCTGGAGCCAGCGCCCGCGTCTCAGCCACCCGTCTTCGGGGCACCCGTTCCCTGCGAAGCGAACTCTTGGGCGGCGGCTCCCCGAGAGGGCCCAGCTGTCCAGACCGGTGCTCGGGACAGGACAGCGTGCGTCAGGGGGCGCCGGGAAGGTGTCTCCGTCTGTTCCGTGTTGACATGACAGAATGCCACAGCCCGGGTGGCTTACCTACAGGGAAATCTCTCTCTCACAGTCCTGGAGGCCGAGAGGGAGAGAGCAGAGCAGAGCGAGAGGGGCCGAGCTCACTCTTGCGACAAGCCCACTCCCACCTGACGGCGGGCGTCCTGAGCCGGGGAGAGTCTAGGGTGGAAGAGGAATCATCTGTCACCCCCCAAGCCCACCTGGCCCGCTCTGGGCTTGCTCCCTTGGTAGGAAGTCGGGCTGGACTCGAGCTGGTAGGTCCGGCAGCTTCACACCCGCACGCCGCCGCTGCCTCGAGGCCTCTGTCCGCGTCACCGACGGCCGCTCCCCTCCAGCGTGTGACGGGAGAGGACATTCTCTGTGGCAGTGTGGGGATGAAGTCCTCTGAGTGACCCAGGTTGCCAGCCGGCCACAGGCAGGGGCACAGAGCCAGGGAGAGAGCTGGGTTTATTTCGTAACGGAAATCTCAGCTCTGTGGCAAATCCTAGAAGCCCTAAAAACCCAGGTGGGATATTTTACTCCCCCCTCCCCTTATTTTTGTTTCTATTGTAGCATGTTTGCTTAATTGACAGCAAGCGGGAAATAAGAGTCACATCTCTGAGTTTTTGGTTATCAATGTGCAGTGCCTAGGTGGGTTTCGGCTCAAAGAACTTGCTTTGGAGAACCACGCCTTCTGAAAGAAGAGGTCATAATGGTTTAGACTCTCATTCTTCTTTCTCTTTCTCCCTGTCCCGGTCTGATGATGTGGCCCAGAATTTTCCGTGTCCCATTGTGCAACCGTCTGAGACTGTCATGTGGCCGGGCTTTCAGAGAACGAACAGCAGAGAACTGCAGCCACACGCCGACGCTGCCATCAAGGGCTGGTGGAAACACATCCTGGTGAAACTCGTGAAATTAGAGACACGAAGCAAAAAAGATACTGAACAGCTTTGGGTCAGGGAGAGTAGAAAGTGGCTAATTAGTTTTTGGAGCTAGGATTTCCAAATAACAGCTTTCTGGACAGTTCATATTCTTATCAGTAAAATATCCTGCTTTATTTAGATCTAAAAATTTTTCAAGTCATACTATTTTGTAAAAGCAGTAAAGAATATATGATTGTAACCATAAAGGAGAAACATTTTAATGTAGCAAATATATCTGAAATCCTGCTCCCCCCCCCAGCACATTACTATTGCCCGGTCTGGTCCTTACCCATATGCTCATATTATTTTATGTAACTATGATCATTCATATTTTCCACCTTTCCCCTGGCATGTTGTGTTTTTATATAGTTCCCCTGAGGAGTTCTGATTATATAAAATATTTCTGACACCTTAAAAAAATTTTTTAAGCATAAAGTCATTGGGAAAGGGGGGCTGCCTGTACTGCTTTTCTCTGTGTTAAGATTAATCTGATGTTTATGAAGAACCACCCATGAAATACATGTCTATGCTCGTCTGTGGGATGGGTTAAAAGCTATGAAAAACCAACCCCCAAACAAACAGGTTGTTGTGGATCTTTACTCCAGGAATGGGGAAACAATGTCCCTCTTTAACTCACACTTATTCACTGGATCAAAGGTTAACTGGCTACCCGCCGTGTGCGGGCAGGGTGTGCGCAGGAACACCAAGGCCTGCCCCCAGGTGCTCGCCCACCGGGAAGGCACCTGCCACATCGGGCCCCAGGTGACCAGACGGGAGGGACGGACGCTAAGCTTGGGGGATGCCACCGAGGGGTTGTTGGAGTCAGGGAACAGATAGGGAAAGACACAGAGAAGACCTTCAGTTATCGGGAATTAACAAAAGCACAGTCACTGAAGAAGGGACCCGTCAAGCCAGGGAGGAGGGCAGTGAGCTGTCCATGCTGGCTGAGGGTGGGCAGCTTGGGGAGACAGCGAGGAGCCCCGTGAGGAGCCCGGCAAGGAGCCCAGCGAGAAGGCCTAGGAACTTTACTTAAACGGGAGCTCACAGAGGTGACTCCAAAATGGGCTTCAAGGTGTGAATCTGAGCAGTTTTGTTGGAGGTCGGCTGAACGGGGCCGGCCTGCGGGCGGAGGGCAGGTGGAGGGACTGGGAGGAAGGACAGCCCGGGTTGGGCACTCCAGGGCAGGGAGAGGCCAACGGCTACTCTGAGGTCCTGGGTCTGGGGTTTCGGGAGATGCCACAGACGGAAAGGGGCCCTCAGGAGGACGACCCCGTTGGAGGCCGGCCCTCGATCCCGCTGTCCCACGTTCGGGGTCCAGGCGAGCGCTGAGCTCGGGGCAAGGCGGACGAGGCCAGAGAAGCAGACCGAGATGGATGAGGTCTCAGGAGGAGGGCGTTCCAAGGGACAGGAACAGAGGAGGGAGCTTTTGGGGTGCCCACAGTTAAGGAGAAGAGGAAGAGACAGAGGGCGCGCCCAGGAGCCGCTTCTAAATGCACCGATGTGGGGGCTGAGGGGGCGTTTGGGGGGACCCCGTCGGAGGCCTTGGGCCCCACATGGAGGCTGAGCTGGGAGCAGACCAGGAGCTGAGAAGTGACATTGCCCCTTCTGAGCAGGTTGCTGGGGAAAGTGGGGAGGAGGGGTAAGAACTCGATTTCTCTTTTGAGGCTGTCGGGGAAGCTGGGCTTCAGCTGTGGGTGGGTGGCGGGTTCGGACCGGCCCTGGGCCTGCCCCGCCCGCCTGCAGAGGGGAAGATTCCCCCTCCGATTGCAGAAACCTAACGGCAATGGAGGAGGACAAGGCTCAGACGTTAGCACCTCAGCTACGAGAGGAAGGGACAGAAACTGGGGTCCAGCTTCCTCGCTGGTGCAGCCCCGGCTCCCCACCCGATGTGCGCTGGGCCTTGGCCGAGCCCCCTTTGCCACCTCCTGGTCCCTGACACCATCCACATTGGGCAACTACATCTAAAACTACCACCTGCCCCGAAGGTACCAGACTGTAAGAACCTCCGGGCGGGAAGGGGACTCAGAGGTGACTATTGCTGGATTATGAAGAGGCAGGAGTCGAACTACTGCCCGGGCCAAGCCTGCCCGGCCTGTGCGTGCACAGCCACACCCATTTGTCCCCACGGTAGCGACGGCTGCGTTCGTGTGACGGTGGCCGGATTGTGCAGTAGCATCAGAGACCATTTGGCTCACGGTATCCAAAATATTTACTGTCCAGCCCTTCCCAGAAACGGTTTGTGGAGCCGGGGCCACGGGGCCGGCGGCCGGCTAGCCGTGCTCTGCGAGCAGACGGGCTCTCTCTTTCAACACGGGCCGGTCGTGATGTTTTTAAAAAGCACCAGGAATACTTTTTGGAAGTCAGAGTTTTCCATCAAGTGGCTTTGGCTGGACTCCAGAGGGTTTCTATTCAGTTAGCGGTCGAGCTGGCCGGGACGCAGGGTGTGAAAACAATTCTCAGACTCCCTTTTGTTCGGGCTCAATCCCCGGGCCTTTCAGCCGGCACAATGGGAGTGCTGCGGTCAGCAGGGTCAAGGGGGACGCCGCAGCGAGCCGCGCAAACGCCATTATGGGCTGCGATTAGGGGCTGGGACGTGTGCTGAATTCCCTCTGGTCACGTGATGCGAGCTAAGGCCACCATTTATCGTAAAACAAACTGCCCGGCTCGGGGAGGCATAGAATAGATGACAACTGCATTTTAAAAATGTTTTGTTCAAGTAAACGAAGCACAGTCACTTTGGAAAACAGGGAAGCAAAGCATAAAAATAGCTGAAAGGGTTTTCAAATTTTCATATTTTTGTGTCCCCGAGGGATTTTGTGGTCACTTTGGTTCCTAAGTGAGATGTGAAGAGGGGCCTTTTACTAGTTTGTAACCAGATCAGGGGTCTTTTGTTTTCGGATAGATGCACAAATGAAAGTCAGTTCATATAGGGGGAGTAAATCCACCAACCTGTGGTGAATTTACACAAAAACATGAAAATTTGAAAACCTTTTTTCATGCTTTGGTGTTTGTGCTTTCACCATAACGTGTCTTGATTTGGTGTGTGTGTGTGTGTGTGTGTGTGTGTGTGTGTGTGTGTGTGTGTGTTTGCTTTTAACTTGGAATTTATTGGATTTTTGAATCTATGGATTGGATCTTTCGTTAATCCTGGAAAATTCTCTGCTGTAATCTTTTCAAATATTGTCCAGAGAGGAGATTTCCTTCTGTCTCCTTTCATTCTAATATATCGATGAGACATATACAAGACTTTCTGTCTTCATTCTTTATGTCTCTGAGCTGCTTTTTCACACGTTGCATTTCTTTGACTCTCCATGCTGCATTCTGGATGATTTTTCAGTTCACCAATTATTTCCTAAGCTGTGCGTTTAATCCACCTATTGAGTTTTTAATTTTAATTATTATTTTTTAATTTCTAGAACTTATTTTGGCCATTACTTATCATTTCTTGTTTTCCATACATATTTCTAATCTCATCTTTTAGTCCTTTAAACTTTTTCATTTTTGGGCCTGATAATTCTAAAACCTGATGTCTTTGTGGGTCTATTTCTACTGTCTCTTGTTCCTGTTTGCTCTCATCTATGGGGCCTCATTTCTTTGTGCATGTAGTAAGTTTTTACCTGTGAGCTGTGTAAGTGTAATAGAAAAAATGGATTTTTCTTGCTACTGAAAGGGAAAGAGACCATTAATTCTTTAATAACTGCTTGTTGGAAAATCATCTGTGAGCTTCTTTGAGACGAAGGATGAAGATGATTCCTTCTGAGGGGATTTGCAGGGGCCTCTCCCAGTTTGAGAACAAAGTGAACCCAACTCTCAGCTTGAAGGAATTTTGTCCAACTAGTTGTGTGGATTCAGGCTGCAGATACGCACGGGAACTAGCTTATGGCGCTACGTTATCTAGGGCAGGACGACCCCTTTCCACTCAGCATGAAGGATTACAATGGGCAAAGTCTCTTGTAGGCTCAGGGGTGAGATTTTTCTAATTCTCTTTTTCTTTCTCTAATCTTTAAGCTAGCGTGTCATCCTTTCAACACTGGCTTTGGGTGCCTACTAGACTCCATGGATGAGTCCTGGACTTCACTCTTGACCCCTTGACCCCAGTGCCCCACGAGGCCATGCAAACAAGCTCAAGTTCATCCCAACTCCTTTCTTTCTCCCCATTTTGCACAGAGAATATGACAGGAAAATCCCACTGGTTCCACCTTCCAATTATATCCAGCACCTGACCACTTCACATCCCCTCAACTGTGACCTCTGAGTTGTGCGCCAGCCTCCTGGGTGGCCTTCGCCCTGCCCTCCTGTGGCCTGTTCTCAGCACAGCGGCAAGAGCAGCCCTTTTGTAAGTCAAATCATGTCAGCTCTCTGCCCTGAACCCTCAGATGGTTCCTCATGTCACTCAGATCAAAAGCAAAGTGTTTACAGCGCCCTGATACCAGGGCCTCCCTGTCCCTGTGCCCCTCCAGCCTTTTGAGCTGCCACCCCCTCGCCCGGGAGCTCGATGCCCAGCCCCCCCTCCCCAGGACAGCCTTGGCCATGCAGGTCCCACTCCTCACCCAGACACCTCACTCCTTCAAGGCCTTGCTCGAAGGCCGCTTTTCCAGTGAGGCCTCCTCTTGTCAGGGTCTTGTTTTCAATAAAAATATTCATCTTCACATTTATTTGTTCACCAAGAATTAGGCGGCTCCAAGGAACGCCAAGGGTGGAGGGGCACCAGCCGCTGGCAGAGATGCACCAGCAGGTCCAACCGACTGTGTATTTGGGAAGATAAAACTCCATTACAAAAGAAAGAATTAGGCGGCCCCCCCAGAAACCCACCTACTCTGCTGGCGGGGCGGACGGCGGGACGTACTCCCACTCTGGCAAGCAGTTTGCAGTTTCTCTAAGAAGTTCAACCTGCTCACCCTGCAGCCCAGACGTTGCACTCATATGTCTCCGCAAAGATGTGTAGGAGTGACTTATGCTGGTCCAAACCGGGAACCACTTGTGACGGTCAGTTTCATGTGTCAACAGGACTGGGCCGTGGGGTGCCCAGACATGTGGTCAGACATGATTCTAGATGTGTCTGTGAGGGTGTTTCTGGATGAGACTAACCTCGAATTGCAGACCGAGTAGAGCAGGTGCCCTCCCCGAGGTGGGTGGGCCCCGGCCAGTCACTTACAAGCCCAAATAGAACAAAAAGTTTGACCCCTCCCAACAGGAAGAGGAAATTCCTCCTGCTCGAGGGCCTTGGAGCTGGGATACCAGTTTTTTCCTGATTTCAGACTCTCACTGAACTGTCAACTCTCTTCCATCCCAGGCCTGCTGGTCTTTGGACTGGAGCTACAGCTTCGGCTCTCCGGGTCTCCAGCTTGCCGGCTGCAGCTCTTGGGACTTCTGAGCTCCGCAGCGAGCCAGTTCCTTATAGTAAATCTCCTTCCGTCTAACTATCCACCCACCCACATCCCACTGGTTCTGTTTATCAGGAGAACCCGACTAACGCAGTTCTCAGGAGTTCACTAACAGGGGACTGAACCAGCAGTGGGATTCTCAGCAATAAAGAGGAACAAACTGCTGATACCTGCAACAACAGGGATGAATCTTGAAAACATTCTGTTGGGTGAAAAAAGATAGACACAGAAGAGTTCATACAGTATAGCCCTGTTTACAAAAACCCTAGAAAAGACCAATCTATAGTGTCGGAAAGCAGATCAGCAATCACCTGGGGCTGGTGGAGAGGAAGAACTAGACGGAGCTAGAGGAAGAACTAGAGGAAGACTAGAAGGAGCACAGGGAACTTCAGGGGGTTGGAAATGTTCTTGATTGTGGTGTTGACCACATACACCCTTGACATATGCATTTGGCAAAAGCCAAATTATATTTCAATAAAGTTGATTTTTTAAAAAAAGACTTTTCCAGCCCTAGCAAGGGACTAAGCTTCTCTGGGCATCTTTGATGCTCCAATCTGTGTCAGATGAAGTTCCAAGCAGAACCCAAGGTTTCCTTCACTCATTCGATCACTATTAAGTGCCTACTGCATGCTGGGCTGTGGTCCAGGCAGATTCAGTCCCAGCTTGCCTGGAGCACAGGTGGGCAAGGAGGTGTCCTCACTGGTCTCTTTCCACCTCCGGGCAGTAAGGCCAACAGTCCCCACCCTGCACCCCCACCACCAGCTTATGGAACTGAGGCCTGGTGGGGCTAAGTGGCTCGCTCCAAAGGTGAGAGGCGAGTCAGAGGTGGGGCTGGTGTCAGAACGTGGGGAATCCTTGGCTCTTTGTCTTCCACCAGTTGACGTCGTTCTTAGGCACAATTGCCTGGACGCTGGACTTGAGCGTGGTTTCTGTATTCAGCACACACTCTGGAGGTCCCTGTGGAGGTTTACCCACGCGCACACTGAGAAAAGCGGCTAAAGCCTCTCGGCCCTGTTCCATTAGGGTGGCTGTCCCCAACGTTTTGGTGCCAGGGACCAGTTTCATGGAAGACAATTTTTGCACGGCCAGGGGTGGGGACCAGGGCGGGGGCCGGGGGTGGGTGGGCAGAGCAATGCGGATTGGCTGTAAACACAGGTGGAGCTTTGCTCGTTGGCCTCTCACCTCCTGTTGCGTGTTCCCTGCCCCTTCCTACGTTCATGGAAGACAGTTTCTCCACGGTGGGAGTGGCATCAAGGGTTTTGAGTTGGGGAGATTATCCTGGATACTCCCTGGGTGGGCCCTACGTGTCACCCCAAGTGTCCTTGTAAGAGGGGACAGAGGGTGCTCCCCGCAGCAGGGGCGGAGGGACGTGACCACGGGGCGGGGGCCGGGCTGAGGAACACGTACAGATGCACACAGATGTGCATGTTTCCTTTGGCGTCAACTTAATTGGCACGTGGTCCATGTCCAGTAACATGAATTCATTTCAGCAGTGCAGCTGAATGAATCCCCAACACCCATGCCTGTGTAAGCCCCGCCGCCCGCTCTGCGCCTCGCCTGGAGAGACCTGTGCCCACGCTCAGATCGGTGATACTAGTTTCCTGAGAAAAGGAAAAATTTCTTCCTTTCTAGACCAGGCTCCCACTCACTGGCTTTGTATCTGCTGCTTGTTTTGTCTGGGTTGGGCCCTGGGAATTTTGGAAGCAAACCTGGAAGTGCAATGAAGAGGAACAGAGCACACACTTAACCACTCACACTCACACATACAGACACACGTACACATACACACACACAGACACACATATACAAACACACACAGACACACACAGAGACACACTCACACATACAGACACACAGACACACACACAGACACACACACAGACACACTCACACATACAGACACACAGACACACACACAGACACTCACACATACAGACACACACAGACACACACACACACAGACACACACACATACAGACACACACACACACAGACACTCACACAGACACACTCACACATACAGACACACAGACACACACACAGACACTCACACATACAGACACACACAGACACACACACACACACACTCACACATACAGACACACAGACACACACACAGACACACACACAGACACACTCACACATACAGACACACAGACACACACACAGACACTCACACATACAGACACACACAGACACACACACACAGACACACTCACACATACAGACACACAGACACACATATATAGACACACACATACACACACAGACACACTCACATGTATAGACACACTCACACATATAGACACAAGTACACATACACACACAGACACACTCACATGTATAGACACACACAGACACACTCACACATACAGACACACACATATAGACACACGTACACATACACACACAGACACACTCACATATACAAACACACACAGACACACACACAGACACACTTACACATACAGACACACACACAGACACTCACACATACAGACACAGACACACACACAGACACACACAGACACACAGACACACTCACACATACAGACACACACAGACACACACACAGACACACACACAGACACACTCACATATACAGACACACACAGACACACACACAGACACACTCACACATACAGACACACAGACACACATATATAGACACACACATACACACACAGACACACTCACATGTATAGACACACTCACACATATAGACACAAGTACACATACACACACAGACACACTCACACATACAGACACACACATATAGACACACGTACACATACACACACAGACACACTCACATATACAAACACACACAGACACACACACAGACACACTTACACATACAGACACACACACACAGACACTCACACATACAGACACAGACACACACACAGACACACACAGACACACAGACACACTCACACATACAGACACACACAGGCACACACACAGACACACACATACAGAGACACACTCACAAGGTAAACACCAAGACACAGGTGGAGATGTACTTTCTGATTATCGCACTTTCTGGATGGTTTTTGAGGCCCTTGGAAATGAAAATCGTAGCTCAGGGTCGCTGTTAGAGCCCCCTTCCTGGTTCTGCCGCGAGTGACCCGCTGCACACCGGCTTGTCAGCCCACAGACGCTGTCAGGGGAGTGGGCGAGGCTCAGCCTGCTGGGCACGGGCCCCGCCTCGTCTTCCCTCCCGCCCTCAGCCCTGCCGGCACTGGGGGTGCACCTGTCTACGCAGGCTGTGGCCGGGATCAAGGGTTCTTTAAGACTCACTGAGCTCACTCATGCCAGAGAATAACTGATTTTTGAGGGTTATTTTTCTCCCTGTTTGATTTGCTTTAAACTTCAGGGGAAGTTAGAAGGAAGGGCCCCTCCTGTATTTGGTAAAAGCATCTCTATTTCCTTATTTGGAGCCCAGCGGAAGCCCTTGGAGGCTGCAGGGCCCCAAGTCCCACATTACAGGACGACATGACCTGCAGTCCCGCGGGCAAGCAGGAATGTCAGTTCCACCTCTGTGCGTGTCACACACGCTAATGCCGCGTAGGCACACACGCAAGCGCCGGCTCTTGCAGAGAAAGGCAAGCTCCTTGCTGCCTGGAGCCGACCTTTTGAGCGACTGCCAGCCCCGTTAGAACCTAGCCCTGATCCAGTGTCCCAGCTGTGCTTGCCTGGCTCCCACGGAGTTTAACAAGGTAGGCATTCATTCACGCATGCATTCATTCACGCATGCATTCATTCACGCATGCATTCATTCATGCATTTGTTCAGCGTGTCTGTTGGGCGCCGACTGCATGCCAGGCACCGTTCTACACTCTAGGCAAACACAAAGGCCGTGAAGCTGGAGGGAGACGTGGACAACAAACAGAACAGGCAAATGAGACCGTTCTCCGTGCGCTTGCCGCGGAGAGGAGACGGGGAGCAGGGCCGGGGCGGGCCCCGCTGGCCAGGCTGGGGAAGAAGTCCTCCTCTGACGTGAAGATCTTGCAGAAGTTGCCACTTACCGTGTGGAGCGAGAGGGACGCGTTCTGAGCAAAGCGCTGGAGGACGCTGCAGGCTGGAGGCCAGGAGCACGGCCCCCTCCGGGTCCCTGCAGGGGTTCTGCCTGTCGGTGGGGCGTGGAGGGGGTCCTGCCCGTGTCCCCACGCCCTGGGTCGGGGCCTCTGCAGCCGCGAGGCTCGGCTTCCTGCGCCTGCTGGAGCAAGTTCCCACTAACGCCTGGGCGCTCTGAGACAACACACATTCATTCTCTTACCCACCTGGGGGCCGGAAGTCTGAGGTCAGTGTCACTGGGCTCAAATGGAGGTGTCAGTCCGGCGACGTCCCTCTTGGAGGCTCTGGGGGAGCCCTTCCATCTCCTGCCCATCCCCCCCAGTGGCCGCCTGTCCCTCCCTCACCTGGAAGGGCCTCGCTCCAGTGTCCTCGCAGGCACCACTTCTCTTCCGTGGTCAAAGCCCCTCCGCCTCCCTCTGAGAAGGAGCCCTGGGACTGTTCCTTGGCTCACCCAAACAGGTAATCCAGGGCAATCGCCCCAAATCCGGGTCCTTCATTCAGCCACATGCAAAGTCCCTTTGGGCACGTAAGGTGACATCCACAGTTTCCAGGGGTTCGGCTGTGGCGGACGTCCTGCCCCACCTCCCGGAGGAACCCGAAGCCCCCGCACACCTCTTGGCTGCAGACGCTGCCCCCAGCGGCCTCCCAGCCCAGCCAGCGCCCGCTTGGTCCGCGCTACGGCTTCTCGGGCCCTGTTGTTGCATTGTCCACGAGAGGGGGTCCCCGGGGGCTCCTGCAGCCGCCATCGAGACACCAGAGTCTTCGCGGGCAGCAGCCCACACAGCAGGCACGATTTCTGCCTGAGCTGGAGAACGAGGCGCACACAGCGAAACAGCCAGCCAGGCAGACGGAAAATAACAGTGATGGCTCACGAGGGGCCTCCCAGGTAGCAGGTACGAACGCCGCGGGGTGGCAGAGTCACGCACGCTGGATCAGAGGCGCAAACAAGAGGGAGCTCATGTCCTTTTTCAAAACAATTTATTTTTTATTTTAAAAAGCTGTTTGATTGTGGTGAATCACATAACATAAAATTGCCACCTTAGCCGCTTTGAAGTGTCCAGTTCGGTGGCATTAAGCGTATTCACACTGTGGCGCCACCATCACCCCCATCCGTCTCCAGAGCTCTTTTTCCACCTTCCCAAATGGAAACTCTGTCCCCGTCACACTCGGGCCCCCCACCCCGCCCCCGCCAGCCCCGGCGGCCGCAGCGCTGCTCTCCGTTCCCGTGGGTTCCGCTGCTCCAGATCCTCGCGAGTGGAAGCACCCAGGCTCCGACCTTTTGCGCCTGGTTCATCCCGTTTAGTCCAAGGCTCATTTTTATGCGGCGACGTCAAGTCAGAATGTTCTTCCCTTTTAAGCCTGAATATGGTCACAGCACGCTGTGTCTGTCCACTCATCCTGCGTGTGCGCTGGGGTGCTCCCGCCTTTTGGCCGCGGTGACGAGTGCTGCGGGGGACGCGGCCAAAGTGGCTGCTTTCCCTGCGCAGGTCTAGACCCGTCCGAGTGTGGCCCGGGGGATGGGTGCAAGTGGGGAGACGACGACTGACATCTCCAGCCCGGGGGAGCACAGGGGACTCCGGCGCCCCGCCCCCCCCCACCTGACCATGGAATATTATCCATCTGGTTCTGACACCATGGGCCCCCCCAACTGTCACAGCAGTGGGGGTGTCACCTCCACCTCACCAGGCCGGGAAGTCAGCTAGTCTGTGACAGACCTGGGTCTAGGCCTTTCTAGTTCCAAAGCCTGGGACCCTTTTCACATTTAAGACGCTGCACTTTTTAAATGGTTTTGTGATGTTTAGTGATTGTTTTTCATGACCGGACAGGCCGCGAGGTCTGGGAAGGCGGAAAATGCATGCATTACCGTCCTCCCTTCTGATGGCAACTCTGTGGCATGGTTTTTTGTTCCATTAGGTGGCATTGCCTAAGAGTGACAGACAGGTGTCCTAGGTCCCACCTTGGTGCCACCGCCAGCCCCTGCAGATGTGCGGTGGTTGGCCTGGGAATCAGGGGGCTTGGGCCTGCGCTTTCTGTAAGGAAACAAGCCTGTTTCTCCTCTTACCGAGCACGTGGGCCTCCGGAAGCGGACGCCCAGGTGAGGCTGGGACCTTTTAGGGCAGGCCCAGGGAGGCAGCCACCTTCTGAGCCCAGGAACCTGCACAACTCTCTGAGATGGAACTGCTTCCTGAGGCCAGTGCAATTCCTTTTGAAAACTCCTTAGTAACTGCCTTTGGTATGGATTTTTGAAAAAAAAAAAAAAAAACCATACACCTTTTTGTTTTTCTTGGTAAAAAGGTAACCAGGCCGGGCATGGTAACATGCAGCTGTAGTCCCTGCTGCTCAGGAAGCCAAGGCAGGAGGATCGCTTGAGCCCAGGAGTTCCAATCCAGCATGGACAACAGAGCAAGACCTTGTCTTAAAAAAAAAAAAAAAAAAAAAAGAAAAAAAAAAGGTAATAAAACTCATAAAACTCATAAAATGGCTCAAAGCAGATTCCATATCAGGGCCAATGCCAGTGTTTGGGGGGAGTTCAGAGCTTGCCAGGCTGATACAGGATGGCACTGGGGGGGCGACTCTGGCCGAGTGCCCAGGATGGGGGCGGCTGCGATGCCCACCTTGGCCACCTGCCTTCTGAATCTGCCCCTCTCCCTCCTGCCCCACGGCCTGCTCTGCCTCCCCGAGGCATTTTAGAGTGAACGACGATGGCAGGAAGAGGGCAGGTGTGCCATGGACAAAGGAAAAAGAGAGGAGCCTTTGGGATGAAGAAATGTTCTTTCTGTCTCCTTTCTGGGTGTGTCCGGACGCATCAAGCTGTGTCCGTAGACACTGCCCAGTTTCAGCTCAATTTGACATGGATTATTGTGTGTGTGTGTGTGTGCGTGTGTGTGATTTTGAATCTATATATTTTAAAATTCTGATTGTGGTAATATATATATATAACATAAAATTTATCATTTTGACCATTTTTACGTGTACGGTTCGGTGGCGTTTGAGTACATTCACACCACCGTGCAGCCACCCAGCCCAGAACTTCTCCAGCTGCTGGAACTGAAACTCTGTCCCTGTTTGCAGCCACCTCCCCTCCCCCAGCCCCGGCGCCCCCACGCCACTCCGTGTCCTCCGTGTCTCCTGAAGGTGGACCACGCGGTACTTGTGACTTCTGTGACCGGCTTATTCCACCTAGCACAGTGTCCTCAAGGCTCTTCTTTTCGAGGCTGCGTACTATTCCACAGTGCGCATAAAACTGTTTTGTTTTAGAATAAGGTAAGACGTAAAAAGGTGGAGAAAATCCCGGCCAGCCCGAGGATCGCCTGTGCCTTTGGGCCGCAGAGCGCGTGCGCTGAGCGCAGCCACAGGCGGGAAGGCGTCTCGCGCCCGTCCTCATCTGCTCCTCGAGACTTTATTTCTGTTTTCAGACGAGAAAATTCACCTATAGAGTCAGGGTAGGGAAATGACTTTCCCAACGCCACAGGGCTGGGGAGGAGGGTGCGGGATCCAGCCCCTGGGTGCCTCGATGACCCCGGAGGCCCCCGCGGGACAGTGCGTCCCCGAGACAGGAGAGGACACCTGCTAACAGACAGGACTGCGAGCGACAGCGCGATGCCGTGGCCTGCAGGTGTGCCGGGCGCGGGGCTCGAGCTGGCCACCCCCGACCCGACCCACACCCGGACTTGGCCTCCTCCGCCACCTCTCCTTTGGGACCCGTCCAGCTCCGCAGGGCCTACCGGCCTGGCCCTCCCGGGGCACCTGGGTGCACTCTGCGTCCCCCGCTCTGCTTACCATCCGGGGTGCCGGGTCCCCGAGGGCCCTGCCAGGCTCCCTCCCCACAGGGCAGAATCTTACTTTTTTTGTTGTTTGTTTTTCCTTTTTTGTTTTTGGAGACAGGGTCTCACTCTGTCACCCGGACTAGAGTGGCCGTGGCATCAGCCTAGCTCACAGCAACCTCAAACTCCGGGGCTCAAGTGATCCGTCTGCCTCAGGACTACAGGCATGTGCCACTATGCCTGGCTAATTTTTTCTATGTATTTTTAGTTGTTTGGCTAATTTTTTTGTATTTTTCTAGTAGAGTGGGGAGTCTCGCTCTTGCTCAGGCTGGTCTCGAACTCCTGACCTCGAGCGATCCTCCCGACTCGGCCTCCCAGAGTGCTGGGATGACAGGCCTGAGTCACCGCGCCCGGCCCCAGGGCAGAGTCTTATCTCCCCAAACCGTCCATCCCACAGGTGTTCACACCTGGCGTCTGAAGTACGTGAAATTGCCACCATTCGGTGTCAGGTAGGGCCGCGTGTGGAACATGGCGCCTTCTGAGAGCCTTCGGAGCGGCCACGTGGGTCCCCTCGGCGTTAGGCTGCCACCCTGGCGTCCAGCGCCCTTGCGTGTCTATGGAGCAGGGACGGTGTTGGCGGGAACCGAGTGGACGTCCAGCACGTTGGAGGCACTGCGACAGCCTCGCCGAGGCCCAGGGGCACTGCAGGCCACACGGGTCTGCAGGAAAAGCTCCGAGCACCCAGGCTCCACAGCTCTGGCTCTCCAAGCCCCAGGAGAGCGTGAGAGAACCATGGAGACAGGGGACTGAAGGCCACAGACAGGTGAACTTCCACCAGATTGTTTCTTCAAGAGACATCGCCGCCAGAGGCAGCCACGCCAGGCCCCTTGGACGGCGCCTGTTTCAAGTGGACGATCCGTGGAAAGACGCCACAGCCACCGCGGCGATTTCTCAGGCTGCGCCTCGTTGCATCTAATGTAATAAAACCTGTGATTTCTGGGCCGGGCGCGGTGGCTCACGCCTGTAATCCTAGCTCTCTGGGAGGCCGAGGCGGGCGGATTGCTCGAGGTCAGGAGTTCGAAACCAGCCTGAGCAAGAGCGAGACCCCGTCTCTACTATAAATAGAAAGAAACTAATTGGCCAACTAATATATATATATATACAAAAAATTAGCCGGGCATGGTGGCAAATGCCTGTAGTCCCAGCTACTTGGGAGGCTGAGGCAGGAGGATTGCTTGAGCCCAGGAGTTTGAGGTTGCTGTGAGCTAGGCTGACGCCACGGCACTCACTCTAGCCTGGGCTATAAAGTGAGACTCTGTCTCAAAAAAAAAAAAAACAAAAAACCTGTGATTTCGAAAACCTGCTCAGGGAGTCTGTCCATGAAAACAATTAACCAACTACAGCACTAGCAATTTAAATCGAAGGCCACTTTTTATTACTTATTTTAGAAAATAAGTTGTTTTCAGTTACAATGTAGTCTGGGAAGGACACTGTTATGGCACAAAAATTAAGTTTTAGTAAGAGTTTTGTCAATAGATGAGCTAAGTTAATATTTACACACCAAACAGCTTCAAATATACTACTCTCTGGAAACAGTTCGCTGCTTTTAGTGTTACTTAAACCCCTAACTGGCCATAAAGAGTGTTAGGACATTCCACGGGGAGGCAAGCTTTTGGGCAGTAAGGAATCTTAGAGTACTCAAGATCTGCAGCGTAGTATAAAATTAGGAGGAGAAACACATTCCCTGACTTTAAATGTGTACAGTGTCCATGTGTGATATTTAAGGGTTGTCTAGAATATCCAAAACGTGTGGAGCAGGGCGGTGGTTGGTGGTGGTAAGAATCTGTTGACATTTACGAAAAACGATTTACCCTCTTCCATCATGTAATACTCTCTACAAGTATTTATTTGTGTGTGTGGGGGGGCGATCCATGAATTAATGTTACAGATATCAGAAGAAAAAATTTCACAAAAGAGAACTTTATTCAGTAATACTAAAGAATTAAAGATAGTGTTAATAATAATGTTTAAAAAGTCTCAGCTGAAAAGAGACTTAAACCCCATTAGGTTATTTTTTTGTAAAGTAATGCTTGTGCTATATTTATAGCATTATTCTAGGTAGTCTTGTATAAGAATTCTATGCTCTATCCATTTACTTGTCCAGATCAAAGAAAGTCAGGATCTATCAGCTACACGGTGGCTTGCTAGTTTCCCTTTCTGTCCTTTTTTCTTTTTGTTTTAAATTGAAGGATGTTTTCGTGATTCAATTTTATTAAAAAAACAAAAACAAGAATAACTCAATAAAATAAGGTTTAAAAGGGAGAAAGTAAATGATAATATAAGAATGTTTTAGAATTTAAAAAAAGGTATTTTGGTTCTGTGACTATAGTGATGTTTAACATTTTATAAAAACAGGGATATAAAAAGTAGTTGTATTTGATCTTATGGTTCTTTCATGCAAAAAAAAAAAAGAGAGAGAGAGAGAAAAATAAATAAAATAAAGTAAAAAAAAAGGTAGTTGTATACCACACATTAAAAATCATGTGTGTAAATATAACAAGTATCACGTTTGAGTTTTAAAATTGGTTTAGGGATTTTTAAAATTTTTCTATTACATCAAGAGAAAAATAGTTTCAGTGCAATTTCCAAATAATTAACAGGATAGGAAAAATATGTCTGGAATCTTGCCCATAGAGAGAGGCAATTTCTGTTTTTATGGCACATTTCAATGCTTAAAATGACTAGTTCAATAAGAACAATTCTCTACTGCCCATGAGGGAGAAGGACTTAGCCTTCAGGACCATGAATACCTCAAATAGCAACATGACGCAAGGCACGCTTTCATTTGTTAGGTGAATTGAAATCAGTACACTAACCTGAAAAAAATACCACAGGCACTGTTCTACTGCAAAAGCTCACTTCTTTATATATATATATATATATATATATATATATATATATATATATATATATACTAGTGATTGTCAAGGAGATGAATCTAATCTTACACTCCTACCCATTCACTAAATAGGCCAACTATGGTCAATCATCTCTATTACTAGCATTTCCATACACATATTGTGAATAAATTCAATTTTAAGATGTAAAAACTAAATACGATTCTAGTTCTCACTCTCTCCAACCCCAATAAAAATCAAATTGTGGATAAACAAGAAGCTCATTATTATCATTAACATTTACTATGGCAGAACTTAGAGAACCAAATAAGTATTCACATCCACTCTGTGAGCTGTCATTGTGCTCTCTGATGACTGCTATTGCAGTGTCCAAAATGGCCAAAGCTTTTAGCAGAATGCTTTTACACCAGGGTTTTTTGACACAGCGCCCTTCTCACTCTGGAGAACTAAGTCCTGTTGCCCTAAGAGCCTAAGGCATCCACTGCGCGTGATGAGTTCATGTTGGAGAGAAGCTGTGAGTCTCGAGTGGCCCTAGTTAGGCACTAGCCAGGGGAGAAGTGAGAAAAAGAGTCACTCAGCTAATTTTTCCGAAGGGCTTAATCCTCTCTCTCTTTCTCAATCTGGCTGAGAAAGACTTCAAGGATAGGTATGGAAAGCCAGCGTTTCTATTGTTCAGTGCATCCTACGACTGCAAGCAGAATGCACTAATAGGCTATTTGTGTTTGACTGGCATGAAATACTAGCTGCACACAGAAATCTGAGGATTGGAAATAGCATTGTTTTGATCAGATTGTTAGTGGAGCACCCTTCATGATATAAAACAGAAAGTACGTTGTGGAGTGTGGCCCCAAAGGAATCATCCAGAAATGAAAGTAACTGATAAAAAGAAATGAATTAAATTGGAAAGTGTGTGCCCTTTGGCTGGATAAGGGCTAACGATACTCAGTGGGTGCTGGAGGTGAAAAGTGTGAGTAGAAACAGGCTCAACGTTACCACTGTCCATGGCTTTATGAGCAGATCGTGACCGAGACGCTGCGGCAGTGTGTGCTGTGCAGAAAATCCCGCCAGGGGGGAGCCAGGCCCACACACAGAAATAGCCTCCCCCGCGGGAGGGCCCTCCTGGGAACCAGGGCGTACACCCTGCACCAGCACGGGCCTAACCCAGGCAGGAACACCCAGACACTTTCATTTACGCTTTAGAAAGCAAACAGGCTGCCCACAAAGAATGGTTAGGAAACTTGAAGTGTTTTATTCCGTACTGTCTTAAAAAAAAAAAAAACAACAACGCGTAGATTGTCATTGATTCATCTGTATAAATGATTTTCCTGGCAACATAGTTAAAACTTTTAACTTCCCATTCAAAAACTTCACAACTTCAGGTATTTGAACTTAAAATTTCCCCCTGCTTTTATTTTTATAGTACATTCTCATTGTGATTAGCTGACTCATAAAGTGGAAAAATTTTTGTTTTTTTTTTAAAAAGAAAGTTCAAAATCTTTACCAATAGGTATGAGGACAAACTAGCGTCCTCTTGGTCAGTACCCATTTTAACAGTACTATTTCTTTTTCATTTTTCCTGAAAGTGGGAGAAAAATAGGCCTATCTGTACCATTCAGATCAAAGCACAAAGTATCATTTTAAAAATAAATACCTAAGGCATACCTGACACACTTTTATGTCAATTTCCTCAGCAGTTTAAAAAGGATCTCAAATGTCCCTGCGTCTCCACCTGCCTTCTACCAGCAACCTCTGTGGCCCTTGCCCATGGGATCTGCCTCTGGAGGGTAAATGCTCTTTGTCACTTGTCATCAAGCCTGCAGTTTGATACCCTGGGCTTCACATGCAATTTCAGAAACCCAAATGACACTATATAGACTTGCTCTAAATCTTTTTTTAGTGCAGTTTGGCAAACAGCCCAAATGAAATTCAACTCCAGGTTAAAAGTATCAAGCAGAGATAGAGCTAAGAGTGTCTACGGCTCTGGGCTGTCGGGAGGCTCTGGAGAGCTTCGGAATGGAAAAGCTGACTGCCGGAGCCGAAGGGCCTCCAGACACCTGTTGCTTTGCCAAAACAGAGCAGTTACCCACAGAGACGCGCAGCCCAGGCCCGGCGGCGGCCGCGCTCCTGGGCTGCTGGGCTGCTGTGAAGATCTTTAAAGGCCAACAACGCTTGACCCCCTGTGTCCCCCCACCCCGCTATCTCAGAAACATTGGTGTCACCCCCACTATAACTCACAGTGTTAAGAACAGCAAGCATTAAACACGGAAACCTGGTCTCTTCTGCTGCATCGTCCGCCTCCTGGGCCTCCAGCGGTTCACTTTCGGGCTCTACCTGCGGGTTTGAACTGCACTTTGGTGTTGGTTTCTAGAAACGAGAATGTTATAAAGCTGTCTGGAGAGGCCACCACTAGATGGCCAAGTCGTCCGGCCGGGCGCGCCCGCTGCTGGCCTTGCTGGACCGGCCGGGCTCCGCGGGCTCCGCGGGCGGCGCGTGCATCTCGGCCGCGGTGGTCAGCGCCTGCTCCTCCTCCTCGGGCGTCGCGGCCAGGGCGCCCTCCTCCAGGCTGCTGCCGCTGCCGTCCGCCAGCAGCAGGGGCGCCGCGCCGCCCGCCTCGGCGTCCTGGGCGTCCGCGGCGGCGGCGTCGGGCGGGAGCGGCCCGGGGCTGCTGCTGCCCGCGGGGCTGGGCGCGGCGGGCGTGGACGCGGCGGGCGAGGCCTTCCGCGCCGGGGCCTGCTGCTCGGCCGCCTGGTTGGCCCAGTTCTGCTCGGCCACCAGCAGGTGGTGGCCGTCGTAGAGTCTGGCCGGGTGGCCCTTCCCGGGCGCCTCGGACAGGGCCACCACTTTGAAGTCCGCCCCCGCCGGCGGTGGCGGCGCCCCGGGGTAGCCCGCGGGCCCGGCCTGCGCCACCGGCGAGGCGGCGCGCGTGTAGTGGGGCGGGAACCCGATGGTGACCGCCCCGGGGAGCGCGGGGGGCTCTGCGGCCACCAGCCCGGCCTCCCCGGGGTCCGCGCCCAGGCGGTTGGTCATGCCCTGCTTAAGCTTCTTCCAGCCCAGGTGGTAGATCTCCAGCATGTTGAGCAGGAGGGACGCGCAGGCCACCACGAGCATGAAGAGGATGAAGATGGTCTTCTCCGTGGGCCGCGAGATGAAGCAGTCCACCGTGTTGGGGCAGGGCCAGCGGTCGCAGCGGTACAGCGGCTTCAGCTCGAAGCCGTACAGGAAGTACTGGCCGGCGATGAAGCCCACCTCGAACAGCGTCTTGAAGATGATGTTGAAGACGTAGGTGCGCAGCAGGGCCCCCGCGATGCGCACCTTGCCGCGGTCGTCCCGCGCCGCCGGGGGCTTGTCCTTGGCGCCCGCCGCGCCCTGGTGCGCGCCGTCGCCCCTCGGCAGCGCCTCCTCGCGCTCCTTCCTCTTCTCCTCCATGCGCACGATGTGCAGCACGTGGCCCAGGTAGATGAGCGTGGGCGTGGACACGAAGATGATCTGCAGCACCCAGAAGCGGATGTGGGAGATGGGGAAGGCCCGGTCGTAGCACACGTTCTCGCAGCCGGGCTGCTGGGTGTTGCAGACGAAGTCCGACTGCTCGTCGCCCCACACCTCCTCGGCCGCGGCGCCCAGCACCAGGATGCGGAAGATGAAGAGCACGGTGAGCCAGACCTTGCCGATGACCGTGGAGTGCTCCTGCGCGTTCTCCAGGAGTCGCCCCAGAAAGCTCCAGTCGCCCATCGCTCCCGATTCCTAACCTGGAAGGGGGGGAACACGCTCGTTAATACGCGGGCCGGACAGGCGGGCTGCAGAGTCCCCACCCAAGGGACAGGCCACTGTCACGGATGGCGCCAGAACGTCGTTCTCTGAGCAGCTCCCCGCAGGAATGTGTGCGCGTCGGACATCTCCCCATTATCCGGCGAGCAGGGCGCGCCACAGGTCTGTGGCACTGGGGTGCCACCGAGCTGCTGCTACACTACCCAAGTGCTGGCACGAACCGGGAGCCACAGGTTAACCACAGGTTCAGAGAAGGTGAGAGGAAGCCAGAGCTGGAACAGAAATGACCGGCCCTGGCCTCCCAGCTCCCCGCCCGGCTCTCCTGAGCAGGCCCTGCAGGGCCTCTGGGGCTCGCCCCGAGCTTGGCCGTTCTGGTGGTGTCCTTTCTGTTCACGTGGGATTACAGCAGCCCCTCCCAAGCTGCCGTCATGCCCACGCCCATGCCACCTCCATAACTGATCTGATACCTCCTCTATTCTTCTTTCCTGTCTTCACATCAACTCTTCTTATGTTTAAAATTACCTTCGATAGGAAGTTTTACGTTTACTACTGTCAATGGAAAATTGGCATTGATACCTTAAATGGATGGTAGCTTTAAAAATAAATATATTAACAACTCAGCCAGCTTTATTTGTGAAACAAGGAAATACAGGCTTACTTCTCTTAAAAAAAATAATAAATACATGGATGACAACAAGATTGTCACGCTTTACTGGATATTGTTTGCCAAAAGCTCTGGGTATAAGCTCTCTTTGGTTAAAAGAGGAGGACTGTGAGCATTAGGAGATAGACTGGAATCAAATGGAGCCCTTCTCCAAGGCTCCCATTTGGGCGGAAACAGAATTGCTATGGGAATGATCTTTTCATCATGTGATTCAATGTCAATTGATGACCACCTAAAATCGAGTGTCCACACTGGACCCCTGGGCAAAGCCGGGTTGGTGGTGGATCCGGGCGGAGGCAGGGGGGCAGAGGGACCAGGGGGTGCTGAGTGCCTGAGGAAGCGCCCAGGGTGAAGCAGGCATAGTCACTCTGCCGAGAGCAGCGCCTAGCCCAGCAGAGCAGGGCCTGCGGTGGCCGGTGACCGACAGCACTCAGGGGCGCCCAGCGCGTGCAGGGGGGAAGCAGCACACCCAGACTCAGCCTTGGGGGGCAGCGCCAGGCCTGTTCTTCTGGGCTGAGTGCCCACAGGCGCTGGGCAGGGGTCACCAGCCTCACCCGCCGGGGCTCAGAGGTGCCAGCACAACAGAGGCAGTGGCCACCCTCGCCCCCGGTCAGCAAGTGTTAGGTAAATGTCCCGGGGCAGGGGGCTGCCTCTCCAAGCCCGTGCACAACAGGGACCACCGTCAGGCACAGGGTGGGAGGAAGGGGAGGCCGTGGGCTGTTTTTGAGATGGCAGCAGCCCCCGTAGACACAGGGGACGAAGATGAGTCCTGTGTCACCGCCGCTTCAACAACAGGCCAGAGGCCGAGAATGGGAACGGAAAGGCAGCTCCATTCTTTGCGGTGGGGAAAGTGACCTCGGCTGTAAGAATGTACTTGAGTCCCCAGTGGAACCAAAGAAAACACTTCTCATTTCAATTTTTAAAATGTTTTGAAAACATTGATTTTTATGAGTCAGTTCAAAGGCAAATAAACAAAAGAAAACTTAATTCACTGGCAATCTAAAGGAACATCTAAATGTCAACTTTCTCTTAAAAAAAAAAAGACTTTCTCTTGGAATAAACTTCCAATGTTTTGCTTCCACCACTGGAGCCCTTTAGGGAAATCTCACCACGCGCTAGTCCTGCCAATGTCATCCTGCGCGCGACTGCGCCTTTGGCGTGTTCTTAGACAGCAGATGTTTCACTTTGGAAACTTGATGACCCAACACGAACAATCTACTCTTCCCCTTGAAGGATGCCAGGGAACCATTCTAGGTTACTTCCTGCTACTTCACTAAGTGCCCATCTATGGCAGCTCCCCACAGACTGTCTCCAAGGCCCCCAAATGGTGACTGTGCCCTTCCCCCTGACCCCGTGATCTGCTGACCTCCTCACACACCCCTGAGTCCACCCCCAACCGCCAGGTATCTGGGTGGGCGCTGCACAGGACAAAAACCGTGGTAGTATCAAGGCACGTCAGGACCTGGCCCAGTGTGTGCTATTTCTCCAACCTACACCCAGCCCTGTCCGGGACCCGCCTGCTGACCTGCCTCCTGAGTCCCCTTGAGGGTGGCCACCTCGGCTCACACCCGTGCCCTGGGTTCTCTCTCCCCCTTGCCATGTCCTGGTTGATGACTGTCACCCCTCTCTGTTCCAGGAGGTTCCCTCCATCCTCCCACACCCCCACCTGCTGAGCTTCCCAGGACCAGCATGGCCTCTGGCCTCTAGAGACCACCGACCGAGGTGGGCTGTCCCCCCTTTACGCCTGGTCCCCAGGGTGGGGCTGGCACATGCAGCCTTTCCTTCTCGGCATCCGCGGGCAGAGCAGCTGGGCAGCCTGCCTTTCTGGAGGCGTCCGAGGAGAGGTCGGCGTGGGTACTTAGTACTTCTCCTGGCTGCTTTCCCAGATGCTCAGGCAGTTCTGGCTAAAGAGCAGTTGTCATGACGTGCTGGGACTGAGGGCCTGGGGGCTCCCCACGCAGGGCTGGTGGCACAGAGCACAGGGAGGGAAGGGACTTTTCTGCTTGTCACAGAATGGGCAGTGCTGCCGGCAGATCCCTGTGCAGCCAGGGAGGCAAAATGTTCTGAGGTGTTAGGATGACCTCACAGTAAAGAACTGTCCCACCCCAAATGCTCACAGTACCCCTGTTGAGAAAACGGGGCTCGGTAACTATTTATTCATTGGTAAACCAGACGGAGAGGGGTGGGGAAGCTGACCACAGCTCCTCATTACTCCTTCTGCCGGCCTGGCCTGCCACAGAGTCCTTTAGGTCCAGGTGCTGCAAAACACGCAAACATGTGCCCTTGGAATTGCATCATGACCTCCTTGTGCAACCTACCAGAGAGATGATCTGTTACCATCCAGATGCTCACCTGTGCACTGGCAGCGGCCAAGGCTCCGAGTCCTAGACACGGGACGACAGAGAGTGCGTCCTGAACAGGTGCGTCCGACTCTCACGCACTTTGCGTGGTGGTGCACGGTGGTAAGATCTTCCCAGAAAGGAATTTGGTAATGTAGTATGAGAGACATAAAAGTAACAATACCTTTGACCTGTAATCCTATGTGTAGGACATCATACTGAGGAAATAATCAGAGGTTTGGATAAATGTATATACATGGTTTATTGTGATGATACTTATAAGAAGGAATAACTGGAAACAGAAATGTTCAGTAAAGGACGAATGGTGGCAGCTGTCTGTCTGTGGCTGACACTGTGGCCCAGCCAAACCAACTTCTACTCCTGTCCTCCTCTCCCTTGCCTGCCTCTAACGTGACTGGGAAGAAAAACTGCTTGCGTTGCCCCTACCTTGTGGATGGAGGGAATGTAAAAGGCAGTTCTTCCCAGTGAGGTGTAAAGACTCTGCTGGGGAATGTCTGGGAAAGCTTTGGTTTTCTAAGAAAAAGGCAGGTGCTGTCCCTTACTTGTGCTGCCCCTTCCCTTTTCTTTCCATTTGGAGTATAGATGTGATACCTGGAGCTTGGTAGCCACCTTGTAAGCATGAGTCAATAAGCATGAAGGAACAGTCAAGAAAGTCCTAGGGCACCTGCTGTGACATTGTGGAACCACTGAATCAACCCCATCAGGCACTTCTAGACTTCTTATTTGAGGGGGGGAAACCCTATTTGTTCAAGTTAGGGGTTTTTTGTTGTTTGCAGACAAAATAATTCCTAATTGATATGTTATCTTAAATTCTTTATGAAATAAGGTCTGGCAAAAATGAAAAGCTATGGTTCATTCATAACTACTAAAATATAAAGTAGCCATTAAATATAATTTTTAAGAACATTAATGATATGAAGAAATACTGATGCTATAATGATGAATGACAATGGCCTAATACAATTCTACTGTCTGATAGCAGCTATTTTTTACACACACACTCATATGGGCACAAGGAAAAAGGAGGAATGATATTGAAATGTTAACAGTGGTGTTCCTGTGAGGTGATTTTTTTTTTTCTTTTCATACTTCTCTGCATTTTCCATGACATATCACAATGATCATTATAAGAGATTAATGACCCTGACTTTCATTTTTCAAAGTTCTAGTTTTTGAAAAAATCAGCTGATTCCTTTTTCATTGTTCTTTCATTACGGTTTTGACTCCTTTCATCTCTTTAATCATGTCTGTAGTAAGCACACAGACAAATACAATACACTTTGCACACTTAGCTCAATGTCAGAGGATAATGATCACGGGATCACTGAGAGTTTAAAGTGGATTCTATTCTCCTGCCTAGCGGTCGCCCACATCAGAAGCAGTATTTGGAGAAAGCAGTTTCCCCAACAAGCAAGGCTAAGCAAGCGAGGGCAAGGGTGTCTGTGTCCCCAGCACCCACTGTTGGGCCTCACGACTACACTTCACGGTTTGGGTTTTGTTTTGTTTTATAAAATGCATACATGCATGAATGACAAATTTAACCGGAGGGCTGGCTATCTATTTGGAAGACTGACAATGTGGATCCTGGTCAGCTCTACACGGAAGCCTCCAAAGCAGACGTGGCATCCCCCTCCCTTCACCATCAGACTTTAGTCGGCTCCAGATGACACACAGAAGTTCTGGAGGCATTTTACCAAAATCACTTTTTAGTCATAGCCCTAATATCAATCAGATGGCAAAATCAGCAGAGATGGGAAGCATGCTTAGCACAGCAGACTCTGCTGGACTAAGTTAAGTACAGAGAAAGGATAAACTAGGGTACTCCAGGACCTATTGAGGTGAGGTCACACAAGGTGCTGGTGAATGAAATGCCCTGAGTACCTGCTGGAAAGAGGAAAACACTGGCTCACGCCCATCATCGATGGGAAAGCTCTCGGTGTGACTGCTTAACTTTGCAAGGCACATATAATCTAACGATAGAATACTGCACCCTACATCATTCAGCCCTTTTTAGATAACTGATCTAAAAATGGTGGTGGTGGGATTGTATATTACTTGGATATAGGACATTAATGATCTCCATGAGATGGCATTTGATCTTTTTGTTTTGTTTTCAATGAAAAATTTGATTCTTACACTATTGAATAACAAACAGGTATTATGTTTTAAACTTTATGTGACTGCTTTCATATTCTTCAAACAGTTCTATTTTCCTTTCAACAGTTATACAGTCTTCCCCATGACCTTTGGGATACCTTGTGTTTTCCCTTCAGGTCAATCAAGGCTACTTGGCGGCAACCTTGAGCTCCACTCTGGGCCACAAGTTTTGTTGGCTATGGTAGAAGTTTAAGGCGTGGCTTCTATTTTAAAATCTATTTGTGGAAATGGGACAATTCAGTAAATTGGGGAGCTATATAATATGTACATGCTGAGATATTTCAGAGAAAATAGATTTCAGAGATATGGATATAATAATAATATTAAAATAGGTAGCCAGGGAAGTCTTTGTGGGAGAGTGGAGTTTTAGCTGGGATTAGGAGCTGCAGTTTTGGAGAGGAGGGAGGGAGAAGGGAATGCATTTCCAGAGCAGAGCAGCATCCCCATGGAGTGGGGACGGGGGTTTTGGGTTAGAAAGCAGTGATTTTAAAAGGCTCCTCTGTATAGGAGGGCCAGGCTGTGGCCATACTTTGCACATAGTAGACATCCAGTAAACACTTGTGGCACAAATGAACGAAAGGAAAGAGAGCCTCCAAACAATCTGAGAGGGAGAGATACGCTGGAAGTGGCGTGCAAGACAGAGGGCCCTCTGACTGCAGGCGGGGACTCGGGAAGGGTGTGGTAATCTTGGGGAGTCGAAGGCCTGGGCCGAGTGACAGGCGGGAGAATCGGAAAAAGGACGGACAGAAAGGAGACACTCTGAAGGAAAAAATAAAGCAGAACGCAGCGTCTGACTAGAGTTACAGAATCAAAGAATTATGACTTAGAGACAAGCCTTCGTGTCTAGGCCCGGTGACTGGGAGGATTCGGGGGCCATTGGAAGCGCAAGGCCTTGGGGGAGGAGAGCGGACTGAGTTCGGAACACAGACGAAGGCGCCGGCTCCACAAGCGGCAGTCCCCACGAAGCAGCCCAGGAAGGCCGTCTGCACCCGGGTGACACCTCTCGCGGGAAGACGGAGCCGGAAACGGCCCATTCTGCGAGTGCGCATGTGCGTGCGTATGCGTGTGCGTGCATATGGCTCCCACGTGGGGCTGCGGGGAGGAAGGGCGTGCGCAGTCTGCGTCCCACAAGTTGCCCCTGGCAGGCTACGAGGCCTGCGTCTCGTTAGGTTGCTGGAATGTGTGCTGAGGTCGTTTGTTTCTATTTCTTTCTTAGTTTTCTTGCAAAGTTAGCCTGGAAAACTCTGACCTTAGGGGAAGGTGGTCACTGGGCTCCCGCTTCTCTAGACAAGGTGGAGGCGTGACAAGCGCGCGGGCTGCAGGGCGAGGACACGGGGCCCTGCGTGTCCGTGAAGGGGCCGCGGCCGGGAACAGGGCGGCGGGGCACCGGGAAGCCGCTGCAGGACTCCGGAGGAGTCAGTCGGTGGCAGCCCCCTCTCTCGGAGCGCTGGTGAGGGATGAAGGAGGGAAAGGCCCTGCGATCTCATGAGGAGGCGGCCACGGCACAGGAGTTCGCGGTGGCCATGATGGGGAGCGCTGTTCCCATACTTCTACCGCTTGAAGGAAGGAGAGACACAACACTGGCAAAAGCAGGCACAGGGACCCCTAGAGGTCTCAAGGGGGCAGCTGTGGGTGCTGGACGCAGAGGGGGTTCCGGAGGCACGAGGAAGAGGAGGATGACGGAGGGAGGGTCAGGGCGGGAGGGGGGCAGCCTCCTTCCCAGAAGGGGGACTGTGAGAGGGCAGGTGTGGGGCAAAAGGTTCTCCGGGGTGTTGACAAGACTCTTGTCAGTGCGGCCAGGGAGAAGGTCACCTCCTCAGGCAAGCGCAGGACTCAGGTCCTTGAGGAGACAAGAGATTTGATAACGAGAGACCAGGGAGGATGAGAGAGAGAGAGATTGGGTCTACCTGTATTGCCTCCACAGTCAGAGCCGGCATCCATGCAAAAGGCCTGCCCTGTGGAAGGTGCCCCTCCAGGTTTGGGGATTTGGCCCGGAACAAAACAGAGGGCCCCTGTCCTGGTACAGTCTGCACTGTGCTTGGGGAAGACATGCAACAAGAGAGAAGTCCGAGGTGTCAGAACACAGGAGAAGCGGAAAGCAGGGGAGGGTGCATGGGCCAGAGAGGAGCAGGCCCCTTGGGCGTGGGGAGCCTCACATGTGAGGGCAGGGCATTCCAGGCCAGAAAGGGCTCTCGGGACAAAGCGTCCTGGTAGGCCAGGACAGGATGGCTGGAGCACAGCAAGCCATGAGAACCGGGGAAGCAGACAGGCCACAGCAGGCAGGGGGCAGAACCTGTGCTCTTAAAGTGTAGATGGAAAATACTGGAGGGTGGGACAGAAGAGTGGCACAGTCTGACCACATGTTAATAGGACCACTCTAGGATACTCAAGGGTGAATGCAGAGCGCCCAGTGAGGCAGTAACAATCCAGAGAAGCAATAGTGAGCAATCAAGGTGGTGTAAAACAGCTGGGTCTGCAGGTGGCACCCACAGGGTGTGCCCAGGAGCTGGTGTGGGGAGGATGCCAGCACTTGTGCCTCGAACTTGAGGCATGGAACTGACTACTACTGAGACAGGGAGACCAGAGAAACAGGGGAAGGACATTGTGATCATGAGTTCTAGTTGAGACAGGTTAAGTTTGAAATGCCTGAGACATATGAGTGTTGAGGCTGGAGATGCACACCTGGGAGTCGTCATCAAGTAGGTGGTAGTTAAACACCTGAGACTGGGTTCAGCTTATAAGGGAAGGGGAGGAGGAAAAGGAGCTGAAGACGAGCCCTGGGGTGGGCCAGCATTTGGAGGGTGAGCACAGAATGGGCAACTCACAAAGGAGCTGGCATCAGGAAATGCAAGTTTTAGTTAAGACTCCAGAATGAAATCAGGTCAAAAGGTGTAATTTGTATCATACCTGATTCTGGTTCATAACAACATGTTGACAATACTGTTACTTGGTTTATAAATTAGAGGCAATATAATGTGGAATAGTACTAGGCAAATTCATTTTGAAATAATTTTTTTTTTTTTTTTTTAGAGATGGGGTCTCACTTACTTGGTTGCCCAGGCTGTAGTGCAGTGGTACAGTCACAGCTCACTGCAGTCTCCAACTCCTGGGCTCAAGTGATCCTTCCACCTAAGCCTTCTGAGTAGCTAGGACTACAGGTACGTGCCACTATGCCCGGCTTATCTTTCATTCCTTTCATTGCTTATCTGCCCATTTCAAGCTTGCAGGCTTAAGAACATAACTTCTGGATGCCACCAGACCTATCCTATTGTTTTGGGTAGTCATCACATCCTTTTCGTAGTTGTGGTCTTTTTAAAAATAGAATTCAAAATAACAAAAGGAACAAAAGACCCTTTCTTGTACTTTATAGAGTTACTACAACATTTAGAATTGTGTGAGCAAGATGGAAACCAGACCTTTAAAAGCTGGTTTAGAGTCACTTATAACTTAGTGCCACAGTGATGTGGAAGTTCAGTCACACAGACTGACATGAAAGAGGAAAAAATTGAACCCCTGCAGTTTCAAATTGAAAACACATAACATTAGCTTTCCATATCCAGAAAAACAACAACAGAGGTTACCTATGTTAACCACACCAGCAGGACACCCAATGGCAACAATTCTAGATATATGGTACTTGATACATGGTAGAACAATTCCACCAACCTTGTTCTCCAAATTTGTCTCAACAGTTTTTGGTCTTTTATTTCTAACATATGACATTTAGGTATAGCGTGTAAAGTTACACAAAAATTGGAGATACGATTTAGATTGGAAATGCATTTAGAGATGAATCATATTTACTACTTCATGCTCTAGTTTCCCCAGAACTTCTTTTTAAAGCCCTTCAATTGTGCTTTAGGATATTGTCCCTAAAGGTCTTACAGATATTTTGCTAGGGTTATTCCTAGATACTTTATAGTTATTCTAAATAGCTTTTAAAATTTTCTGATTGGTTGTTATTGGTACTTAGGAACATTATTTTTGTATATTGATCTTGTATCCAGCAACCTGTTAGAAGGCCTTTCTAGTTCTAATAGTAGATTCCCTTGGATTTTCTATGTCGACACAATCATATCATCTGCTATTAAGGATAAATTTGTCTCTTCCTTTCCTAATTGTAATTCCTGTTCTTTTTCTAAATCTTATAAAGCCAGAACTTCTAGCAAAATGCGGTATGGTGACATGTTTTCTAGTTTCTGACTTTAACATGAATGCGTCTAAGGTTTTATCATTCATTGAGCAAGATGTTTTAATTTTTATCAGGCTGAGGGTGTTTCCTTCTGGTCTTTGTTTGCTAAATGCTTTGATCATTTTTGTTTTTAAACCATGAATTAGTGTTGGATTTAGCGCATTTTTTTCCTGCATCTATTGTAATTTTTAGATGTTGATCACCAAAGAGGATAAAGTCTTCTTTGTTATGGTTTTATTTTAAATATATAATAACATTCAATTTGCTATTACTTTAATTTGGATTCTTATTTGCTTGTTCATATCTAATATTGGTCTCAACTTTTTTTGCACTATCATCAATTTTTGTATGAAAGCAATTATAGCCTGAAAAATTAAAACTTCTCTGAATAAGCTCATATAAGAATCTCCGATAGAAGAGTTTGGGACTAATGTCTTTCTTTTGAGAGGGTTGAGAGGAAGAACCAACGTATTTAGTGACATTATAAGACACCAATTTTCCAGCTTCTCTATTAATGGTTATAAGGTACTTCTAGGATTCTGTATTTTTATTGTCAGAGATTAAATCTCCAGAAACACAAAATTGTTTTTAAGTTATATATTTCATCTACTTATAATCACTTATGAAATAAGCATATGTGGAAAGCACTGATAACAGTGCCTGCCATCTATGTACTATTACTAGTATCCTTTTCTCTTTCGGGTGGGGATTTTAATCATTTATGAATACCTGAAAAGTCATATGCTCTTAAGTCTTTATTTGGGTAAGGTAAGGTCAAAGGGAAGGACTAATCGGTTTTCCTTTTATGACCTTTTGTAACTTAAAAGCTTAGTGCGAGCTAATTTTAAGTTGGAAGTAATTTAAACAACTGTGTTAACTTAAAAACAAATGTCTTCAATATTTTATATTCAAGAATGGGTAAGTTAAAATACACTTTTATCTGCAGTCTTTCTTCTTGAAATACTTGAGTAAAATAAATATTTCCTCCAGAAATCATTATTAAATCACCATTCCACAATTAGAGTTCTAACATCAAGCTAAAAAATTAACAGCTGGTCTAGCCTCAGTTCAATTGACAGGAAATGTAGGCAGTCCAGAGCGTAATTAGAAACACAACTGCCTTCCAAGGCTCTTCATGTCTCACTGGGGCTCTTTTTAAACCCACCAGATACCTTCCCTGCTCCAATGCTCTGGTGGAGTTTCTTCTGCCAATGATTAAATGGCATTATAAGTGTTTAAAATGACTTCTGTGAAATACCTAAGAAGTCTATCAGAATTGTTGTTCACTTACCCAAAACATTTTGTTCAGACATTTTAGTGATGTGTTAGTTTTAATGTACTTACTTTGTTAGTCCTCAAAGTCTTAACAATTGAATAACGAAAAAAAAGCCACTACCCTTAAAGTAAAATTGAACTTACCAGTACCCTACTTTCTACAGGGTGGCTTGGGGCAAGGGTAAATAACAAAGAAAATCATAGGGGAGCTTGTAGCATACAGGCTTTAGTCCTGTCTAAAACATAAGTCAGGAAGTCAGACAGTAAATCAAACACTGACCTCATAGACACAGTGTGGTCAGTTAAAAGGAAATCTCCCCATATAAATCTAAATGACATCTTTCAGGAATCTTACTCATCCATGGAAGAAATATAGAATCATACCATTTTAGTGCTGGAAGAACCTTAGAAGTGGTCTAGTTTATGTGCCTCATTTTACAGGCCAGGAAATGGAGGCTCAGGGTACTGAGATCTGCCCAAGGTAGCACAGCCCACAGTGCTGACGCCAGCACAAAAACTCCCCGCTTCCAATTCCTGGTCCAGCTTCCCTTCCCTTTCCACACGACTTCACAGGGTTCTCCACCAGGCAGATTGTTCAGGTTACAGCAGTTGCCTTTTGCATTACATTATACTCTAACTAACACACTTGAATATATGTATAAAAACATGGGTTGGAGTACATTTTAAGCTTTTCCTCTTCCAGTCCAGAGTGTCCAGAAGGGGCATTTTTACCTTTTATAAAAACTGTTAAATATTATCAATATGCTAGAGACAGTCCAATTCATTATATAAATTGAAATGATTTTTTTAAAGCAAATTCAGATATCTTTACTCTTACTTAGTAGACAAAACCATACAACCTGATAATTAAGGTATTTTATTATTCCTCTGACATTACTGACACAAATTATTAATACATCTGTCAAAATATTTTCTAATTTTTGCAGAGATAATTTCTATAGTATTAATTTGATTTCACTTTTCTTGCTCCAACCTACTTCTATTAGTATATAACCTGAAATCTCTTCTATGTTCTAGAATAAATAATTCATTTTAAAGGGAAAAGTGTTTCAGGAATAAATGAATAGTAATTTATGGAGATAATCAGGTGGTCTAAATGAAAAAAAATGATTTTTAGTATCATTAGTTTGTTAATAGTAAATTTAAAGCACACCACCAATTCTTCAAATTAAAGAAAATGTAAGAGTATAGAAATGATCCACATCAACCTGTACTAAGTCATACTTTTGGAGATGTAAAGGAGTTTTTAAAAAAAACAAGCAGTAGAGTTCTAGTTACCATGATGCAGAATTTTTCACCACTGTTAGAATGAAAATTAAGATTAAACTTTATTACTATTTTATTGCCTTTATGCAATATAAGGAAATTGCAAAAACATACTGTTTTTATAGACATATATGCTGTTAAGAGTTACATATATTGGATGTTTTTTTCCCTCTTCAATTCAGTAAACATTTATTCAACACCTATTACGTGTGTGGCACTGTGCTATGCACTGAAGATATCAAAATAATTAAGATACCCTCCTTACCCTCAGGAGAGTCACTTGCAATCTATGGGAGAGGCAGACTTGTGAAAAATGGATGAAAATATAGTGCCACAGAGCAGTGGGAACAGCCATGACACAGAGGATGGAGGGAGAAAAAGACTGTGTGTTAATAAAGCCGGCAACTGGGTTTGGCTGAGTTTCTTCAAACACAGATCTTGGAAACAAGCTTTCCATACAGTTGGCTAAAATGCCTTTCTGGAGTGTTCGGGTACTATTTTAGCATATTACAAAAGCTATGCATTTATTAACATGTGCATAATTATGTGCAGCACTTAAAAGTCCTAAACACATGTATATCCTATTCTGTGTTAGGTAATGGCCACATCTGAAAGACCAGCTACAGATTATTTACATGCATGAGGCTTTATAGAATGGCTATGATAAACACATAAAGTTTCAAATGTATAGCCTATTAAAAACGAACACACTAACTTAAAATGTAAGTATTCTAGGAAATCGGGGTCAGAATTCTTTGTTATTGGCAAACAACGAAAATGTTTACCTGCCATTATTCCAAGACAGTTTTCAGCCAGTTAACATATCCTGGTTAACAAACATAGTCTTGTCTAATCTGTCACAGTAGTACCGTTTTGTGAATTACCTTTCACTACAGGGACACGTGCATTGCCCTTAAGAGATGCTTATCTCAACATGGACCAAACTGCTGAGCCGGTGGAATCTGCGCCAAATTAGCTGGTTTACTTTGAACACACTGACATTTGGAAAATAAATCCCCCCTTTTTGCTCTTTAATCTTTTAGTGTTTTGCAGTACATTTCATAGCACATGGATGGACCCCAGTGAAGTGAGGCACAGGTCATAAATCATCATCGCTCCGAATTCTTGGGTGATGAGACCCATAATTCGCTGTTTGTACAGAATGATTTTACAATGGCATGTTTTGGAGACATGTTGATAAAATAAAAACTGGAGTCCTAAAGTCCCAGTCCCAGATGTTCGGGAGCCAAGAGCTCCACGTGGCGGGACGGATTCTGTGCACCAGCGCGTGGAGTCAAACGCAGCCGCGCCTCTGCGGTTTCTCTCCCCACGTCCCCCACGAGAAGCGCTTACCGGAGAGTGTGCAGAGAAGTGCTCTCCCACTTTTCTGTAAGTTCTCTACACTTGAACACATCACAAAAAACGAATAGGTCGAGAAATCAGGTCGGGGCACTAACAACCTAAAGTGTTTCTTTAAAAAAAAAAAGGTTTTTGAAAGCGTGCAGGCGAGCCCACCTCGCCGGAGCAAGCCCTGCACGGCTGCGGCGAGCGCGGAGCCACGAGCGCCGGCGCGCAGGTGTTCCGCGCCTCGGGAGCGCGCGGGCCTGCCGTCTGGGCAGCCCCGCTCCCCTCCGGAGGGGCGCACTCGCCCGGGAAAGCAACTTCAGCCGGCCTTCCGCCCTCCCTGGGGAGAGCCGGAAACCGGCGCCCCGCCGAGACCTCAGCCGCGGAGCAGGAGCAAGGTCAACTAGTCCAAAAGTCTCAGAAAGTTTCCCGATGGCCCAGCCGCCCAGCCCCGTCGCATCCCACAACTTTCCGAAAAATCCCGAAAGGATCCCAGGGCCTGGGCGCTGCACGTGCGCGCGCTGGGTCTCCGGGCCCGCGCGGCTCCAGCCCGCAGGAGCCGTCCCCGGAGGGTCGCGGCGCCGGCGACTCGCCCGTCCCCCGCCCCGCTGCCCTGGGCCCGGCGCCCGGCCTCCCGGGCGCCCCAGCACGCCTTACCCCGCTTTGCCGCGGCGGCGACCCTGGCACGCTCCTTCCGAGCAGGGATCCCGACCGCTCTGAAAAGGAGAATTCCTTTCACACGTGCGGTGCAGCTTCACGCGTGCGCCCCGCGCCCGGGCCCCGACCTCCCCGCCCCAGCCGCCATCCCCGCCGCCCCAGTGTGCGCCGCGCTCGGCGCCCCCACGCCGCGGCCCCGGCCGCCGCGCCACGCCCCCGCCGCCTCCGACCCAGCCCCGGGTCGCGCGGGGCGGCGCCAGGGCCAGCGCGCGCCCCCGCCCCGCACCCACGCCGCGCACCTGCGCCCCCGCCGCGCGCCCGCACCCGCACTTCGCGTTCGCATCCCGATCTCGCATCCGCACCTCATTCCCTGAACCCGCTTCCCACCCCACACGCGCACCCACACCGCGCACTTACACCTGCATCCCGCACCTGCACCCATACTACCCATCAATATCCCCACTCCGCACACTCACCCCGCGCGCGCACCCATGCCCCGCACCTACATTCCCGCTCTGCACCTGCACCCATGCCACGCACCTGCATCCCCACCCGCACCTGAATCCCCAGCCTGCACCCCCACCGGCATCCCGCACCTGCACCCATACTATGCACCCATGTCCCCACTTAGGAACACTCATCCCGCGAGCGCCCAGCCATACCCCGCACCTACATTCCCACTCTGCACCTGCACCCGTGCCATGCACCTGCATCCCCACCCGCACCTGCATCCCAAGTCTGCACCCCACCAGCATCCCGCACCTTGCACCTGCGCAGGTGCTGGGGCTGCGGTGGCCAGGGCTCTTCCTTGCCGCCCACACCCTCCCGGGCTGGCGGGCGCCGGGAGCAGGAGCGGGGAGCCTGGGCAGGCCCTGTCCAGCCCGCCTGGGGGGCGCCCTCCGCGCACGTGCGCCCGCCCCGCCAGCCTCGCGCCCGCCAGCCTCGCGCCCGCCAGCCTCACGCCCCGCCAGCCTCACGCCCCGCCAGCCTCACGCCCCGCCAGCCTCACGCCCCGCCAGCCTCGCGCCTGCCCCTGACTCCGCCGGCTGAGACGGGCGGGGCAGCTACTCTCCCGCCCTCCCTGAGCCCGGGGGCGCGTGGGCGTCCAGGCGCGTCGGCCCTGCGCTTGTGCGGCCCCTGGGGACGCGGGTCCTGGACGCTCAGCGCGGCGCGGGGGCGCCGAGCCGGGCCCCGCGCTGCGCCCGTGCGGGCCTCGCGGGCGGAGCGGCGGCCGGTGCGTGGAGGAGCGGCGCCCGCGGGGAGCGGCTATAAATAGCGCCGGAGCCTGCTTCCCGTCACACACACTTGATTCGGCCGCCAGTCCTAGGGGTTCCTATTTATTTATTTTGAGAGCTGGTTCCAATGCGCCCGAGCCTTGGCCCAGCCCGAGCTGCCGGACGGGGAAGGTGTCCCCGCGGGCCGCGCGCCCCGGCCGTCCCGTGGTGGTGGGACGCCAGGGCGCGGCCCGACCTGGCCCAGCCTGCTCGCAGGTGCCTGGCGAAGGCTTTGACGCTTTCTTTCCCTCTCAGGGGTGCTTTTACTCACTCTTGAAAGGGGCTCCCACCGCAAAAGGCCACCGAGCAAGGACGGAATCCCGTCTCCGTCTGTGGTCTCAGCTCAGTTTAGACAGGCTGGGGGGTGGAGAAGATATTTAGTACAGATTGGTTGACGGAATTTTGGTGACCACTGTAAAGCCGAAAATGATGCCAAAATTCCCTTCATGAGCGATACATTTATTGCAGGAACGTGGCAAAGTTCCGGTCTCTGGTTACCCGTGGAGCGACTTCCGCAGGTGGACTTTGCTAGAGCTCGGGGTCTACTCTGCTTGCCCCAAAGAGTTTTCATTCTGTTGAGCTCCGAATTGAAGGTGACCCCAAGGAGAAAGAAAACTAAGCCTGTAAAGGCACATCTAAAATATCTCCCCCTTTGGGAACCTGGAGGTGTAGGTGTGTAGTAGGTAGTAGTTACGTAGATTTAGTTTTTTGCTTTTAGTTGAAAAATATTGCTCCAGAAGGTCTTCCAATACTTTAATACTTGTTTTTTATAATACTTGTTTTTTATAATACTTGTTTTTTATAATAATTGTTTTTTTAATAATTCCCCCGAAAAGCATGGGAATAGTTTCTGTTTATTTTTTCTAGATCACAAAAGCACTAGAAATTTTTAATACTACAAGTCTCTTTGCCAGACACCATTACTGGTATTCCAAGGATAAAAAATGGAAATATAATATAGTGATAATTTAAGCCTTTTCATTAAAAGTATAGATTTAAAATATTGTGTAAGTGGAACAAACTATTTGTACACCCACGCTCATAGCAGCGTTATTCTACAATAGCGGAAAGGTGACCGTTGATGGATGAATGGATAAACAAAATGTGGTGCGTACATATAATGGATTATTACTCAGCCTTGAAAAGGAAGGAAATTCTGACACGTGCTACAGTGTGGATGAACTTGAGGACATTATGCTAAATGAAATAAGGCAGTTGCAAAAGTCACAAATACTATATAATTCCACGTGTATGAGGTACCTGGAGCAGTCAAAATCATGAGGCAGAAAGCAGAAGTGAGGTTGGGGGGGCAGCGGGGAAGGGGAATTAGTGTTTAGTGGGTATGGAATTTTAGTTTGGGAAGATAAAAAGAGTTCTGGACACAGATAGTGGGTGATGGTTGCATAACAACGTGAACGGACTTAACGCCACAGAACTGTGCGCTTTAAAAAGACTTTATGCTAAATTATAGGTTATGTGTATTTAACTTCCATAACGCAAATTTTAAAGTGATATTGCCTTAAGACTAGCAAAACTAGGAAGATGATGGTTTCCTTACACCCATCATTTTGTATATTCTAGGTAGACAACTAGAGATGGTGATCATACAGTTTCAGTTGCAAAGTTTGCTTCTCATTTGGTTTCAAGAAAGACAGTACTGAGGATAATTTCAGAGGAAAATGTATGTTTTTGCACATTTACACATATGCCAAACTGAGTAGAGCTGAATTCTCAATCCATGGGTCACATCTCCACGTCCTAGTAACATGCCTGGCAAGGAAAGTGCGCGGTGAAGAGGGAGTCGCCGGCATGGTCTCTCTGTCCCGCTGCAGCCGCCTGCGCCTTGGTGTGCAGAGGCTGGCTCTGCTCTGCTCAGCGCAGCTCACCACCGGCCACTGAGATGTGCCGGCCTGGGCTGCCCCCTGGTAGTCACCGCCGGCACTGCTGGAATCCGAACCCGTCTTTGTGCTCTGTGTACACACTGAAGTTCAACAAATACTTGTTGAATCTATATTTCCTTCCTAACTGTGGCAACCCAGAGTAAACACAGTCATCTTGTGTGTGATCACGTTGGAGCAGAATTTCATGACGCTTTTCATTAAGCACCAACGTTTAAGATGCATTAAAAAACTGTTACTTGATTTTTTTTTTCCTTTTGGTTTAAATTTACTTGTATAGATAGTACTGTTTCTTACTTATTATACTAACCGGCAATGCATAGTATTTCAGTTACTTTGTGGGCTACGAATAACTTTTATATCACTTTTGTGACTCATCCAGCTATTATTTATTGAACTTCTGCTCATGTAAGCCTTGGGCTGGGTGTTGGAGGAGATGAGAAGGTCCCACTTTCTCTATTCAAAGAACTAGTTGTGCCCAGCTCTGTGCCAGTCTCTGTTCATGGGAGGATTCTACAATCTGATCTTTCTGAATTGCAAAGTATTAATTCACAATAAACACTTGAAACACAGTCAATTTCTTAATAAGACAATGGTAGTCAATGAAAAGGACGGCAATTTAAATTGCTTCTGATCATAAATGTTCTGTACATATTTCGTAAAACGTCATCAGGCTTATGGTGGAGGCAATTTAAATGTTCTTCGAGAAATCGGGAGCAGGACTTTTCTGTTGAGAAACCTACATCTTCGTCATTCCCTGCAGAATTTCATGAGAGCACAGTTTTAGTTCCTTGATTTTAGGAAACTTTCTCTTTTAGGAACTGGCCTAGAGGGATAGTCATGTCGAAAGTTCATAGCCAGCAACACATATTTAATTCTACCCTTGACCAGCACTTTGCCAAGGGTGTTTCAGAGCCTGTTACCTTCAGATATGTTATTATCAATCACCCGGAGCCCTCCCCACACACTGCAGGGCTGCTTGGGAAGTGACAATGTAGGTGCTGCATAGCATTATTGTTGGTAATTTAATATCTCTTGAGGCTTTCTTAGGAGACAGCCCTAATCTTAGCAGTCCGCCATATATGGAATGAGCATCTTGAATAAACTCTCATTTTCAGGTCTTCAAACCAGTGTGAAGAATCTAGTGTTGACCTTTTCCTGCCCTTGCCCCCCATGCCCTGCCCCCTGCTCTACAGACCCCAGCTCGGCTTCTCCTACTAACCGACTCCTCACCGCACCTCTGAAGCTGGGGGCGGGGGGCGGGGGGCGGGACAGCCTAGAACCTGTTTTCCTGATGCTGATAATGGGTTAGAAATCTGCAGTTCCAGTCTCCATTGGGTATTTATGGCAGAGATTCCACTGCAAAAAGGTAGGAATGGAGAAGGAAGTTTTTGCTTCTGAGTTGAGCACTGGAGCTGTCTCAGGCTTTCGAGTCCGTCAAACCCGACGGGCCCAACTTAATGATCCAATAACCTCGCGTTCCTGTTTCACCATGAGCTTGAAAAAAATTTCAAACCAGAACACTAGGATGATAACATTTATTTAGCTACATGGTATGCATTATAAAGAATCTTTTCTCTTTCTTGCAGAGAGTTAAATCCAATAATTCGAGAGTCCGTCTTCCATGCGTGTTTGCTTCCTAAACATAGTGACCATAAGGCAAGTATTACAATAAATCAGACTTGATTAATCTTGTTACTGCAGCATACAATTTCCTGACTGCTTCAAGAATTGTGTTATTCTTGTACAAATGATTCTATCCAACTTATAGAACCATTTAGAGTGCATTAACTGAATCCTCTTTGGTGCAAGTTGTGTGTTGTATCTAGAAATTTTAAATTAATCTGCTGGGAAGTGCCTTTGAAGCTCTTCTTTCCTTTCTCTGATGTACATTTTTTAAGTTTCCATAATCCCTTGCTTGGCTAGTCGGGATGGAGAGGGTCGGGGCAAACCATGCTGGACGAAGTGCCGGAGCAGGCAGAAGGAGCGGCGTGCCCACGTGGGTGACGTCCGGAGGGCAAGTTAGACGGAGCGCTGGGGTGACAGCGGAACCGGGTCCCCTCAGCTGGGAGACAACCAGCTGCTTTCTAAGACCACTGGCAAAACTGTAGACAAGCAGGAGGCGAGGAGTCCTTGCCTGCTCTCCTGTCATCGATCTGCAGGTGGAACGGGCCCTGTCTTGGTATTTCATGCACTTCAGAAGCGAAGACGCCCTTTGCTGAGAACAGACTGACTTCTGACAATAACAGGTGTTTGAAGTTGTCGAAGTGCTTGATCTTATTTGAGACCCACAACAAAGAACGGCGAGGAAGGAGGGGCGGGGACCATTTTCGGGAGGCGGACTGGTTTGCAGATGTTTTCTGCTGCTGGTCAATAGCCTTATGGGAGTCTGAGCCCAGCCCGCAGGGGTGGAAATCTAGCACCTTCTGTGCAACCCTGTGAGACTTCTGAGGTTGACCAGGGAAAGAACTTAGTCGCCCATAAACCAGTAAAAGTGGTGGTAACATCTAGAAAGCCATTAAGTCGCCAGTCACCGCGGGCTGCCGGGCGAGGTGCCCCTCGCCCCTGCTCCTCCGCACCGAGGGCCCTTGCCTCCTGCTGGCCGCTCCGTCCGAGGACTGGCTTTCCCCAGGATGTGGAGCAATGAGATTTAAATTTGCTGGTGTTCCGAAGCTGAAATGAGACAGAGAGGGAGAGCTGGTGCAGCATCATTTCCTCCGAGGAAACAGTCTCCTGGGGAGGTGTTCATGTTGTTACGCCTGCTTGAAAATTAAGGAAACCAAGTCAGAGAAAGGATGTGGGACTCATTCAAGAGCGTGGATTGCTTTGGTGGAAGCCGGTCGGTGCGTCTCAGACTGAAGCCGTGCAGTGAGAAGATGTGGAGGGTGACACAGAGGGTGACCTGTGCAATTAAGGCCAAACCCCAGGATGTGCCCCAGCAGAGATTTATTTTTCAGGGGGTTTTTCATCCGAGTCCCCTGCCGTTCCTGATGTTTGGTATGATTCCTTCTGGCTTGTGCCCCCACTCCCCCGCCCCGTGTGTGTTCCAGCGTGAGATGGGCTGTCGCACGGGGCCGGGTGGGCTCGGCTGTCAGCTCCTCGCTCAGCTGGAGCCCTGGGTGCTGAGCTGACACAGAGCACTCCCAAAGCTGGAACTGGGATGCGCCCTGTCCGCTCCAGACTCCGGGACTCGTGCAAGGCCTTCGGGGCCAGCCAGTCACCTAGAACGGGACAGTCCCACCCGCTGAGTGGACACCTAGAACGGGACAGTCCCACCCGCCTCTATGAAACCACCCACACCGGGGACACAGGTTCTGGGTGTCTCGAGAAGGGCAGCCACTCTTCCCCCCAGGCCTGGCGGGTCCAGCTCCGCACTTGGCTGGGGAGGCTCAGACTCGCGTCGGTCCAGGGGGACAGGCAAGCCACGAAAGCACTGCCCTTCAAGAAGCGCGAGTGTAAATTCCTGTGTCGTGGTCTGCACAGGCTCAGCGTCACAGGCGATGGCGCAGGCAGCCCACGTGCGTGCGTGGCGGGACCGCCCGCAGCGGGGCTCACTGGCCGGGCTGGCGCCCGCACTGCGGGAGGACTGCGCCAGCCACGTTCTGCGGAGGGTGTTTAGTAAAAAGAGACAGAATCCAGCGAAGATCCCATCCGTTTACACAATGGGACGTCAGCTGTTTAAAAGGCGGCTGACCCATTAAAAAGGACGCAGAGGGGACTGAAAACCACGAAACAGAGGAATGGTTGGAAGGGCTGGAAATGATTCTCCAAGAGAAAGGACTCAGAGGAGACGCTCCGTCCCTGATGAGAACGTGCTGTGTGCCAGGCAGCGGGCTGAGACGCTGTGTGTTAGCTCGCGCCCTCCCCGCGGCAGCCCCAGCTTCCCGATGAAGAAACAGGCTCAGGAAGGTTAGTTAACTTGCCCAAGACCACACAGCTAGCAAGTGGCAGAGGCAGGGCTATTAACATGAATCTGCTCGCCCAAGCCCTTGCCTTTAATCCGCAAGACAGATACACACACACACATAGACACACATACATATGTGTATACTTTTGACACACATACGCGTAATACAACGGACTGGAGGTGTGGAGAAGCGGCTGCAGGCTGTGGCAGTTCCCACAGGAGGTGGAGGGAGTGGGGTGTGGGGGTGTGCGTACCTCTGAGAGGGTGGCCGGGGAGCGCGTCTGCGCAGCGGTGACGGAAGACAACCTTCCGGAAGGGAGGGATGAGTTCGCATTTGATCAAGGCTCGGCTTAGCACGGAGTGTCAAAGCATCAGATAACACCTATTAGATGCCCCAGGTGGTTTTGGAACTTTGTCAATGAACCTCCGAGCCTCCTGAGTAACATGCAGTGAGGGGGAAGGCATGTCTCTCAGTCTCCTGGAGGGCACTCAGGACCTGGGGCTGAGGAGGACTGAGGAGGAACGGGTGTGCCCCGGGCTCCCCTCTCCGTCTTTTTATTTTTATTATTTATTTATTTATTTATGTTTTGAGGCAGAGTCTCACTCTGTGGCCCAGGCTAGAGTGAGTGCCGTGGCGTCAGCCTAGCTCACAGCAACCTCAAACTCCTGGGCTCAAGCAATCCTCCTGCCTCAGCCTCCCGAGTAGCTGGGACTACAGGCATGCGCCACCATGCCCGGCTAATTTTTCCTATATATATTAGTTGGCCAATTAATTTCTCTCTATTTTATAGTAGAGACGGGGTCTTGCTCTTGCTCAGGCTGGTTTTGAACTCCTGACCTCGAGCAATCCGCCCGCCTCGGCCTCCCAGAGTGCTAGGATTACAGGCGTGAGCCGCCGCGCCCGGCCCTCTCTGTCTTTTAAAAATAACCTTTGCTCTCATAGGGACCGGAGTCAGCGAGGCGGCACCGCCGAGCGAGCGTGAGCTGCCGCGGCCGGGGGCGTTGGCTGGACAGGGTGCTCATCGCCTTCCTTGATTCCTCTTAGCTCTCTTCCTTCTTGGCTTCCGCTGGCTTCACTTTCTCCTCACTCGCCTTTTCTCGTCCTTTCCTTTTTGCTTCACTTTGACCTAACACAGTCACGTGCTGCGAGACGTTCCGCTCAGCGTGGACTGCAGATCCAGCGCGGTCCCGGGAGATTGCAGCGCTGTAATTTTCACGGTCCCTTCTCTACTCCAGATGTGTCTAGACACCAAGTGCCATTGTGCCACAACTGCCTGCGCCATTCAGCACAGCCACAGGCTGTGTGGACCTGTAGCCGGGCAGTAACAGGAGCAGGCGCAGCGCAGGGGCGCGGCAGCCGTCCGCGTGTGTGAGCCCACTCTGCATGCGCTCGCACAGCGGGGCGCCGAAGGACGCACTTCTTCACCCCCATGGCTAAGGGATGCATCGTTTCTTCTTTTCCTTCCCTCCCCCCAGTCCTCATTGCGATCACAGCTCACTGCAAGCCTCCAACTCCTGGGCTGAAGCGATCCTCCTGCCTCAGCCTCCCGAGTAGCTGGGACTGCAGGTGCCACCGCGCGCCACGGCATCGGCTTCACTCTTCCTTCTCCCCCCACCACTGGTGATGGCGAAGGAACAGGACAGGCCAATCCCTGCCCACAAACTCCCTTCCATCGAGGCAGTTCCCCCCACGCAGTAACGGTATTCTTCAGGATAATGAAGTGGACGTCCGTTCCAATCACAGACCTGCCCTTATTAGCTCTCTGTCATTGGGCAAGTGGCTTCACCCTGCTGATGCGTTTTATGTGCTACAAAGTGGAGATTTTCTGTGTAGTGAAGGTGAGTCAACACGACCCACAGTATGAAGTAGCCTAAACCTGATACACAGATGGTGCTCAAAAAATGCTCCTTATTATTATCACTTAGAAACGTGTATAGCAATTTGACATTGTTGTATTTTATTTTATCTTATTTTTTTGAGACAGAGTCTCACTCTTGTTGCCTGGGCTGGAGTGAGTGCCGTGGCGTCAGCCTAGCTCACAGCAACCTCCAACTTTGGGCTCAAGCATCCTCCTGCCTCAGCCTCCTGAGTTGCTGGGACTACAGGCACGTGTCACAAGCACCAGCTTATTTTTTTCTATTTTTAGTGGAGACGGGGTCTTGCTCTTGCTCAGGCTGGTCTAGAACTCCTGAGCTCAAGCAATCCTCCTGACTCGGCCTCCCAGAGTGCTAGGATGACAGGCCTGAGCCACCGCGCCCGGCCTGACATTGTTGTGACATTTCTACTGTAATTTACAAAAGTATCCTTCCTCAAGAGATTAGGGCAAGGAGCAATCTTTCACCACTGAGGTCATCATTCCCTGTCTGCTCACTGTGAATAGAGACAAGGAGTGAATTCCTCAAATGGTGAAAGAGTCAACTGCAAAACGAGCCTCCTGTTTCCGTTTGGGGAGGGAATCAACAGGTAGAAATGAAAAAGCCTGTTCCTAAAAGCTGCTTCTTCCTCCTGTTGGCCTCTCCACAGGGCCCCTTTGTCATGGTCAGGACAGCTGCTGGAGCATTTGTGCCTGCCTGGCTCAAGCTCCCCCTCTGTGTGTTCATTCTTTTTTTTTTTTTGAGACAGTCTCGCTTTGTTGCCCGGGCTAGAGTGAGTGCCGTGGCGTCAGCCTAGCTCACAGCAACCTCAAACTCCTGGGTTCAAGCGATCCTCCTGCCTCAGCCTCCCGAGTAGCTGGGACTACAGGCACGTGCCACCATGCCCAGCTAATTTTTTCTATATATATTAGTTGGCCAATTAATTTCTTTCTATTTATAGTAGAGACGGGGTCTCGCTCTTGCTCAGGCTGGTTTCGAACTCCTGACCTCGAGCAATCCGCCCGCCTCGGCCTCCCAGAGTGCTAGGATTCCAGGCATGAGCCACCGTGCCCGGCCTTTGTGTTCATTCTTAATGAACCCAGACAGGAAATCGATGTCCCCTCGCAAGAGGAAAAATTTAATTTCCTGCTTGATCCAAAATTTATTTTATGAGATATATAGGGACGGCATGGTTATAAGTGGTTAGGAGCTACTAAGAGGATTCAAGCATGTCATTTTCTTAACAGATATGATCATTAACCCTCTTGACAAAAAAATGGACATCACTTTCCAATATGGTTCCTAGTAATGTCCCCAAGCACAGCGTGTTGCCACACAGGCAAAACGAAAGGTCTCATGTGTGTAGGTATCTGCTTACAAAGGCCTACTGTTTACAAAGGGCTACTGTTTACCAAGGCCAGGCCAGTTGTTTGTCAAGGGAAAGAAAGCAGAGGCCACCGGTCCTTCCGAGAATAGAGAATATTTACGCTGCTTTTTCCTCTAAAGGAATGAGGTTTCTTTAATCCTTTTATTTCTATCAGAGAGCACAGATCAACTAAGCGCTAGATGTCACCCAGCTCACATGTTGCGCAATGGGCAGATGTCTAAGTGCAGGTCACACTGTTCCAGGAATTGTGGGGCCCCCGGGAACCCACAGTGAATCCGCTAGTTTCTAATCCATCCAGATGAATTGCTATGGATACGTTCATCTGACTGGTGCACTTGCAATTCGCCAGTCCGGCCAACAGCTGACCCGCACATCAACTATGCCCAGGGCCCGGGTGCGATGGTGAGCTGGGTCAGGGACCTGCGCTCTTGGGATTGAATAGTCTAACCAGGGAGATTACACAGGTAAACACACAAGCAAACGTGGGCTGTGTTTCTCTGAGTCTAAAGTACCGCTGGTCTTAAGAACATTCCGTCATGTATGTGCCACCAGATTAAAAAGCCACAGTGTGACTGTCAGGCTTCACCAGCTGTGAGACACAGCTGTCTGTTTCAGAGGCGTTAACGTGGGAAAGAATTGTGAGTCTTAGAATCTGTGTGTAAGAATCAGCTTAGAAACAAGTTGATTGTTAGCCGTGGTGAGTGCTTTAAAGCGGCACGGTGGTGTTCCGAGGATAGACGGAAAGGCGACTGCAGCTCACTGGCTGGTGATCAGGGGCTCGGAGCAGGGCAGCCAACGTGGTGGGAGTGACAGGGAGACACTGGGGTGGGGACTGAGGGGCATTCAGAGTGACTCGAGATGGAAAAGGAAGGCCACAACCGCAGCCAAGGCCAAGAGCCAAAGATAACGGGTGAAAATGCACCTTATAGTTCATACGGAATCTCAGGAGACCGAATAGCCAAGACGATTGTAAACAGGAAGAACAAAACTGGAGGACTCTCACCTCCTGATTTCAAAACCTACTCGGCTGCTATAGCATGGCGCTGGCATAAAGACAGGCACGTAGACCCGTGGGACAGAGCAGAGAGCCCAGAAACAAACCCTCGAGTATACGGTCGATGATTTTCCCCAAGGGTGTCAAGAGCATCCAATGGGGAAAGGACAGTCTTTTCAACAGACAGTGCTGGGAACACTGTATGTCCACATGCGAAAATGTGAAGTTGCACCCAACCTACGCCATGTATAAAAATTAACTCAAAATGGATCGGAGACCTAAATGTGAGACCTAAAATGATACAACTTCTGGAAGAAAACAGGGCAAAAGATTTACAATATTGGATTTGGCAATGATTTCTTGCATATGACACCAAAGGGACAGGTAATAAGAGAGAAAATAGACAAACTGGACTTTATGAAAATGAAAAACCTTTGTGCATCAAAAGACACTATCCACAGAGTGAGGAAGCAACCCACAGAATGGGAGAAAATATTTGCAAATCATGTGTTTGATGAAGAATTAACATCCAACATAGCTGGAGAACTCCTAAAACCGAACAGCAAAAAACAACCCGATTCAAAAATGGGCAAAATGGAACTTGAATAGTCTTTTCTCCAAAGAAGATCTACAAATGCCCAATAAACACACGAAGAGATGCTCCACATCACTAATCATCAGGGAAATGCCAATTAAAACCACAGTGAAATACCACCTCACACCCATTAGGATGGCTACTTAAAAAAAAAAAAAAAAGCAGAAAATCACAAGTGTTGGTGAGGGTGTGGAGAAATCGGAACCCTCGTGCTCTGTTAGTGGGAACGTAAAATGGCGCAGCCGCTGTGGGAAACAGTACGGCAGGTCCTCAAAAAATTCTACAAAGGACTTATCATATGATCCGGCATTTCTGCCGCTGAGTATATGCTGCAAAGAATCGAAAGCCCAGTCTTGAGATGTCTGTATGTCCATGCTCACAGCGGCGGTGTTCACAGGAGCCACAACGTGGACGCGGCCCACGCGGCCGCCGCAGAGAGAGCAGAATGCGGTCGCCCGTGCCGGCGGAAGGCAGAATGGGGCGTTGCTGTTGGTGGGTGTGGGGGTTTATACGGTGGGGCCAACTCTGCAGATGGGTGGTGGTGATGGCTGCACAGCAGGGAAGGCACCGAGTGCTGCTGAAGTGCACACAAAAATGGTTAAGATGGTACATTGTGTCTTACGCATATTTCACCACCACTCACACTCAGACACACACACTCACACACTCACACACACACACTCACACACACACTCACACACACACTCACACACACACACTCACACACACACACAATCACACACACACACTCAGACACACACACTCACACACACACACTCACACACACACTCACACACACACTCACACACACACACACTCACACACACACACTCACACACACACACTCACACACACTCACACACACACTCAGACACACACACTCACACACACACTCACACACACACACTCACACACACACTCACACACACACACTCACACACACACACACTCACACACACACTCAGACACACACACACACTCACACACACACTCACACACACACTCACACACACTCACACACACACACACTCAGACACACACACTCACACACTCACACACACACACACTCAGACACACACACACTCACACACACACACACTCACACACACACACTCACACACACGCACACACACACTCACATACTCACACACACACACTCACACACTCACACACACACACTCAGACACACACACTCACACACACACACACACTCACACACACACACACTGACACACACACACACACACTCTCACACACACACACACACACACTCACACACACACACACACTCACACACACACAAGAGAATGGGGATATGTGTCCGCAGGTCCAGGAAGAGACCATCCGGGCTGGAGAAAGGCACTTCGCTCAGGAGGCAATAACAGACGCGTGTGGAAGCGTAGACTGGGACCAGAGGTGACGGCCCTTGGACGACAAGCCAGAGGAGGGACTTCATCCTCCAGGCGACAGGAAACGCTGGCAGGAGCCTCACCGTTGGAATGTTCCGTGTCTGGGTCCCGGCACTGCTTGGGAAGATGAATTCACTCCCGCTCTTCACTTCAGGGCCACGCGGGTGGGTGGGCGGTGGGCAGGTCACTTCTATGGCTTCTCCCCCAGACCCTGATGGCTGCTGGGCCACCTGGGCCCACACCCTCCCTCCTGCCCTGGGGGCCCCAGTGTCTCAGCCCAGCAAATTCTACTTTCTCACCCAGTGTCCCTCCAGGCCCTGTTCAAATGTCTTCTCCACTGAGAAGCTTCCCAGCCACCTGGGGAGGCCGGGGCCACTCCTCGATTTGTTCTCCGGCTGCAGATTCAACAACAGGCCGAGGGAACGCGGTGTGGAGTCTCGCTCAACCCTGGGTCTGCGGTAGGGTTTGGCGGCGCCCTCCCTGGGCTGCCCTCCCAAGTTCAGAATGAACCAAGAAATAGGACAGGCAGGTGGCAGTAAAATTGGCAGTTTAAAAAAGCCAGGGTAAAGTGACTCTTGATACCCCTTCCCAAAATCGATGGAATGAACTACCTGAGCCACCCAGGGCCTGTTCCACAACCCGGGCCCACCCCGAGCTCAGGGATGGGGCGGGTCTCTCTCCTCTCCTGCAAAGGCGTGAGTGACATGACGGCGTGAATGGGGGCGGGGAGAGACCGAGCTCTGTCATTACCCACTCAGGGCACCTCAGGGACACTGAGCGCAGGGGCCTGTCTTAGCGCCAAGGCCGGCTTTCTGTCTTTCATCTTTGCCCGCGGCGACAGGTCGCCTTATTCACCTTAGTGCCCTGGCATGCAGGCCTAGAGGCACGAAGGACTCAGTAGGTGTCATTTAAGCAGAATGGGAAGGGGTGGAAACGCTCTTTGCAGAAGGTAGGTGGAGACCCCAGATCTCAGCTGACCGCCTGGGCGAGGGCCGGGAGCCCGCCTGGCGCTGTGCGCGCCCTCCCGCCGCGGTGGCCTGGTTAGCGCGGCCAGCAGGACCTTCCCCCACTCCAAGCAATTCCACATGGCCTCCCCGCCTGGTCTGCTTCTGGCTTCACGCTCCACGTGGCCTGGCCCCGGTTGTCCCGTCCAGCCCCGGCTGCGCGCCGGTGCGCCTGTGCACAGCCTGGCGCCGGGAAGGTGCCCGGGCCTCGCCCGGGGAATTGTCATTGCAGCTCCCCATCCCTGTACGCTGAGTTAAAGGCCCCAACATGTTATTATTCCTTCCTCGCCCCGCTCCCTAATTGGGTGTTGAAGATGAGGCGCCCACGCCCTTTTTACAAAACCTGCCCTGACCCGGGCTTGGCTGCGCTTGGGGCTGACTCAGACCCAAGTAGAAAGGCTTGCTGAGTCACCGGCTCCTCCCTACGCACCCCAGCCTTTTCATTAATGACGGCCTCCCTTCCACGTGGGAATCACGCCAGCCCCAGATCTGAAACGAGGGCGCGCCCGGGGTGCAGGGTGAGACCTGGTGGCTCCGGCCGGCCCCCTTCGCTGGAGCCCGGAGCAGGCCCTGCCTGTGAGCGCCGGCTCCCATCCGCAGGCGGGCAGGAGGAAGCAAAGCCCTTGGCTTAGCAGAAGTCATCTGCCTGTTTGTCTTGGCGTTTGCACTTCGGAGTTCAAGCACGCACTCCTGACCCTGCAGCCATGGGGCTTTTCGATGCCGCTTCAGCCTGATGCTAAAATACTTCCTTCACACAGGACACCACCGTGAAAACTGAGAATGTGCTTATCTTATGTTGAGTTCCAGTTGTTGAAATACTAGGGAAGTGTCAAGTAATTTACCAGTTGCATGAAAGCTTTCTTGGGCATTTATTCAAATTGAACTATAAATTTGAAGGGCACAGGAAGGGGGCCGAGGACTTGCAACCCCCTGCCGGACGGCTCGCTGGCCACCTGACTTTGGGCCAGCCCTCTGCCTGGTCCCGGCGGAGTGCGGCGGCTTGCTCGCTCCTGTTTTAATGACATCGTAGAGAGGAAAACATTTCCAAAGAGAAGGGTCAACTAATCTCCTACCATGTCCCGGCTACTCTGCTGAGCACTTTCTCATCTTGGTGTCTTTTAAAATTAGCCTGAGATACGCTCCACAAGTTATGCAAATGTTGGTGATCATTACAGGCTGCGTTATCCTGGGGGAAGTCGGTGAGTCTCTCTGAATTCAGTTTCCTTGTCTGCGGACCGGAAACAATGCCACCGAACTCAAAAGGTTCGAGCTTCACTACAGAGGTGAAGGGACTAGGTGAGAGCTAGTCCCTCTCGCTGTGTGTAACAAGCGGCTCACACACTGTAGACATTATTACTGGTGTCGATGATAAATTCTTTAAGTCACCTCTACGTTCTTCTTAAATCTTTCTAATCTGGGTGGTAGCAGTTAATGACAGTGTGCCAGAATGGCTTTGTATCCTTGTATCCTTTAAATACACCCTCTGATTAGATCACACTATCAATCATAAAAGGGCTCGGAGCCAAAGCCAGCAGTGCCGGAGTCCCTGAGGCTGCCGGTCCACATTCTGCAGCCTCCCCTCCCCTCCCCTGGACACAGGCATGAGTGTTTTCCACGGCTTTTGTTTTTCTTTTGTCTTTAAGACAAAACCTGGTGTGACCTTTAATCTTAAGAATCCCAAGCTTTGTGAAAGAACCCAAAGCAGCCGCTGTTGAAGCGACCTCATTCTGCTGTGACTAGTTTGCACCCTGTGAAGTCAGCCCAAGCAACTGCGAACAGCCTCTCACCTGAGCCCTGGCAAACAGGTGAGGCTTCCTCGCCATGAAAGAGGAGGAGGGGGAAGAGGAGCAAGGGCCACACAGGTAACAGGGATCCGGGCGTCCTGGAAGGGAAGTGCTGCTGTGAAGCCGCCTGTCCTCATGTGCTCCTTCCGGCTGCCAGGGTGTTCACCCAGGTCAGGAGGGACCCGAGCAGGCCTGGCGTGCGTGGTTGCAGAGCCCTGGATTCATCCTGGTGCCAAGTGCCACGCTGCTGGCCCTGCCCGCTGGATAAGCCAGGCTGGGCGGAGTTGGTCCAGGCACAGTGTGGCAGTGAATGCCGTGCTGTTTGGCCACACAGAGGAGCGTGTGGGTATAAAAGCTTCTGTACTCCTGGTGACAACTAAAAACTGTCGATGCCATCACACGACCTGAACCTTGGTACCACTGAGCTACCCTGGCCCAGAGCCACTGCTGGCGCTGACGCTGCTCTGCGCAGGTGGCTGCCTCTCTCCGAGCAGCTGTTTCCAGGCGGGTCGGCCGTTGCTCAGTGACCCGATTCCTGTCCCGTTCAGGGACCTGGCAGGGGTCTGGAAAGGTCGTGTCCATCCGTTTCCCGTCCTCAGAGAGACGTTCGGCCCTGCTGCCCAGAGGCTCAGGGAAAGGTGCAGGGCGGCGTGAGCCCCGCAGGAAGCCCCCGGACAGCTGGGACGCCTGGGGACTCTTGTCTTATTTGCCACATGGCTCCTGCCCGCCCTTCAGGGACGCCCTGTCTAGGGGCAGGCAGCACTGTCGCCACACACGTGCACGTGCCGGAAACGTGGGAGCCGGGGTACCCCACGGAAGGCGGGAGGAGCTGCCAGGCGGGGGCGGGGGAAAGGGTGGGGGCTGGTGCCACCAAGTGCAGCCCTGGCATGGGCAGTGGGGACGGTGGCCACCTGCCATCGGTCATGGTCACCTTCTGTCACCTGCCGCTTGTGGGCGCCTGGCACGGCCCCGGGTGACTGTGCCCGCGCCCACGCCTGCAGCCTGCCCTGGGGCCATGCCCCTCCCTTCTTCCCTTCGCCCCCAAACTTCTCACACCAGTCCACGGGCGGCGTCCTCTGTGCCACCTCCCGCATCCCCGCGCCACCCCGCCAGCCAGAGGGCCCTCCCCCGCCGTCCCGACAGGGCAGCTGTGCGGCCTCCTCCCCGGGCAGGTGCGGGCCCCAGCTCTGCCCGAAACACCCCAAAGCCGCTTGTGGGCGCCCAGGCCGGCCTGCGGCCACAGCAGCCTCCCCCCAGGCCCCTGCCTTTGAGCCCGGGGTGCACGTGCCAGGGGTGACTCCCCGCGCCCCAGCTGCCACGGCTGCGGTGGCTAAGTGCCCGCTGCTGTCCCCACTGCGGCTGGTCTGGCTCAGCGAGCCCCTTCCTGGGCCCCTCCCCAGGGCCACCCCGCTCTCCTGCCGTGGTCTCTGGCACTCGGGCCTGTCACAGGGTATGTGGGAACCTGACGACCTTTCCCCATCCCGAGGAGCTAGTTCTCTCTGCTCCTTGCAGGCCTTCTTGGCCCATGCCCTGGATGGCCCTGATGCCCGTTAGCCCTGGATGGCCCTGACGCCCTCGGAGATCCCTGGAAGGTGTCACCTCCCCTGTGGCCTCCTGGCCGTGGCTACAAGGACAGCTCCCCAGGTGAATATTTCTAGCCTGAGGTTTGCATGACTTTTAGTCAACCCTTTGTAGCCTGCTTCATCCCCCACCTAGCAAGGGCCTCACAGCCAACCTGTTTGCAGAGAGACCACCTCTCCCCGTCTCGCAGAAGCCCTGTGACCGATCGCTGCTTCCTGCAGTGCAGCCCCGAAAAGCAGTGACATCGGAGTCCTCTGTCTCTCCTCGCTCTCCCCATAACGTATCTATTGCCAAGTCATGATTATCAAGACATTGTTTAATATGTATTTCTCCTTTTCTGTCACCCAACTGATTTGGCCACATGCAGTTATATCTGCCTGTTCCAGCAGCCACCCAAGCACCGCCCTGTGTCCCCCCAGCCTGCCTTCTACGCCGTCTTGAAGTCAGAGTTTTCCTTCTGGAGCCGGCTCTGGCCGTGTGGTGTCCAGCCAGGGAACGTTCCAGGGCCATCCACCGTCCAGCTAGCGAGCTCCGTCCTTCCGCCCTTGTCCTTCCACCTCAGCCCCCTTCCTGCGGTCACCTGGCCCACTCCGCTGGGATCCCTCCCTCTGCACTGTGCTCCCTCCGGGATGTGAGCAGTCCCACCTTCCTCTGCTGTCCTCCCGGCCACTAGGGACCCAGTTCTCCAGGGATTTTATAACCCTCTGCACCCTCCTTGAACTGGATTTGTGAGTCCGGAATTACCTCCTGTTCTCTCAGGCCATCTTTGAATTCAGCTGAGTTTTCCCATAAACCTTCTGGGCTTTCCTGAGCTATTCTCTGGATAAACAAAATCCAGTCATTTTACAAAATTTCAAGCACGCATAAATAACTCACAGAATCAAAGTGCTGGACATTGGTCACCTCTAGCCCGTCCTCAGTTTTTGACAGGACCACAGCTTCACCCTCCCAGGCTCTTGAACACAGTTATTTTCCCTATTCAGAACGAGCATAACGAGCAAAGAAAAAGATAATTAAAAAAAAAAAATGTGTCCATTTCCTGTTTCCCATAAGGATTGGTTTTGTTTGCTACTTCCTAGAGCATTGGAGTATGTTTTTTGGAAACCCACAGGTAGTCAACGACTATGGAAGATGAAAATCCCATGGAAAAATTATGTCTTTTTACTTCAAAATTTTCCTGCCATTTATCCAACTGGAAGTTTGCTGGCTGGAGACAATTCTTCCAGTCTCTCACGGGCTTCTGGATATGGAGGATGACCGCTACTAAAACATCTGCTTCTGTTTGGGACGGAAATGAAAGCTCCTAGAAGCCGGGCAGGGTGGTGGCACCCATAGTTCCAGCTACTCGGGAGGCTGAGGCAGGAGGGTTGCTGGAATTGCAGGTTGCTGTGAGCTATGATCAGGCCACTGCACTTTAGCCTGGGTGACAGATGTAGACTCTGTTCCCCCGTCCCCCCCCCGAAAGAAATGAAAACTCCTGGACAGGATTACTAAAGTGAATTCTAATTCACACCCGCTTTGGGAAATAAGTTTCTTAACCACACAGGGGCTTAGAGAAATATGAGCTTTAAATAGCTTGACATGGAAGGTCTCCCCTCCCATTTTTATCATCATTCCTGAAAATAATTTGTATCCATAATATTCTCCCTGGCATGGGCTATGGAGAATACAATAGGTATTTTTGAGATTAGGAAGCTCACTTCTAGCATGCCCCTGGAATTTGAGGCGGGGTAATTTTCTGGTACTTCTTCCCTAGATAACTTGACCAGACTTGAACTCGACTGTTTTCATGAGGCAGGGCAAGACTCAGCCGTGCGCTCAGACTTGTCCCATCACTTTAATGCTTACGGTTAATATATATGGCTTAGGAATTTATTTCCGTGCATTATAGTGCTAATAAAATAGGATAGAGATGTTAACAGTGTTTGATGTGTGCCTGAGTTCAGAACACGTCCTAACATGCTTATGATCACAGTCGATGTCTTCCAGTGTAGCCCATTCATTGTCTCTTGTGGTGAGAAGAGTCTCTCCCTTTTTTCATTTTTTCCCCATTTTTATAAATTGTGGTAAAAATATATATAACATGATATTTACCATCTTAACCATTTTTAAATGTGCTGTTCAGTGGCATTAAGTACGTTCACATGCTGTGCAACCATCACCACCACCCATCTCCAGAACTTTTTCATCTTTCCAAGCAGAAACTCTGTACCCATTAAACACTCACTCCCATCCCCCAGCCCCACCTCCAGAAAACCATTCCGTTTTCTGTCTCCATGAGTCTGACTACTCTGGGTACCTCATCCAAGCAGAATCATACAGTATTTGTCCTTTTGTGTCTGACTTGTTTAATTTAGCATGATGTCCTCAAGGTTTATCCATGTTGTAGCATGTATCAAAATGTCCTTCCCTTTTCAGGCTGAATGCTATTCCATTGTGTGTCTATACCAGGTTTTGTTTATCCATTCACCCACTGATGGGCACTTGGGTTGCTTCCACCTTTTGGCTATGTGACTAGTGCTGCAGTGAAAATAGGTGTGCAAATATCTGCTCAAATTGAGATCTCTCTCTTTTGGAAGAGGCAGAGCATATGGGAAAGAAATCATGCTTTCTTGAGTTATTGTGATTCAAAATTGCTTTCAAACCTATTGTTGTTTAGGTTTTAAAAAGTAGATGTCACAATTGTAGACTGAAAAATTTGAGTGGAATATATTAGGTGATTTCCTCCCCTAAGAATGTAAAGGAAGTAAAACCAAATAACACTAAATCTTTAGAGAGCTGCCACATTAATATTAGATGATGACGGAAACATTTTCTCAGTAAGGGATTTTCCCAGGATGGATGAATGCTGAGTAAGAAATAGTCTGAGCTCTAGGTACTTATGGTCCTAGCTGGTAAGAACTCAAAATCCAAGTGACAGAATAGTGAGAGAAACCTGAGAAAAAAACCTAAGTAAGAATTTTGTGAAAAACCACCAACTATAACTATGGTATTATAGGAGTTTGCTGAGATTGTACTGACTTTGCTTATTGTACTGTTCACGAACGGAAATAGTGTGTGTATGGGTGAATTTTTGTTTTTCATTTTTTATGACTGCCCTAACAAAACAGTGGCTAGATATTTACAAATTGGGACTACAAACTGCAGTGCCATGGAAACAATGAAGTTTTTTTTTTTGATAAGGCTACACGTGGCTGTTCAGGTGGAGGACTTTCTTAGGATGCTGGCTGGTACCCCTGCCCTGCTGAGGGACACCCCAGGCATGGGAAGGATGCAGCACCCTGCAGTTGCTCCATGTAGGCAGCAGATGGCAGCAGAGAGAGGCTTTGCACATCGCTGCAGGTTCCAGTCTGCACAAAAGGCGCAGCCAGTTATGAGGTCAAGCGCCATAAGGAGTCCTTGGTAAGTTACTTACCTTCTCAGAGAAACCAAGAAGGCCAAGTAACCACTAGTCTCAGGCCTTTTCCTGGAAAAGCCTGCCATCTTTCATGATTTAGTTTTCAGGAAGTCGTTTCTGAAGACCCCCAAAGAAACCATTTCAGACCCTGGCGTCTGTAGGCTTTGGCGTGCCCGTCACATCCAGCTTGCCAAATACTGTCCCGTTCTGTGACATAAACCACCTTATGCACCTGTGTCATCTGCACTGGGACCTCTTTTCAGTCATCTTTGCATTGGCCAGCATCCTGCTGGCATAGTGCTCTGCACATATGAAGATCTCCATAAATGGGTTTCAAAATGGCTAGTGAAATGGTGGGCATGCGTAGATATATTTGCTAAATACACGACAAAGTCTCCCCTAATGTCCTATGAAGGTGGGAACCTGTGAACTAGATGTGGCTAGGTACATTTATCCTTAAAACTCCACATGAGCTTGAATCATGTTGGTAAATGAACTGATGTTAAGCTAGAAGGAAATCTTTGGAGGCATTCCACAGTCAACATTTTTATTGCTTTCAGTGACCACAGAGAAAGCACTCTCATTAAACTGACAGATGACATAAAGTTGGAAGGAACTGCTAAGACACTGGAGACAGGGTTCAAAAACATCTGGATGGGCCAGAAGGATGAGCCAAAACCAATAAGGGACAGGGAAAACATAAAGCCCTGAATTTAGGTTAGAAAAATAGGGGGCAGGAGGGGGAGTCTTGCTAAAAAGTTGGAAATAATGTAACTGTCTCATAACTTCATTCTATGGGATATTGTACATTGTTAAAAGAGCAAATATCTATACACACTGACCTGGAAAGATTTCCAAGGCATATTACTAAATGGGAAACTATCTTAGAAAGGAATGGTGTAAAAACGCAAATTAAAATGGCTCTGTGTGTGTGTGTGTGTGTGAGTGTGTGTGTGTGTGTGTAAGTATATGCAGGTGCATGGGGGAAAGATTGGAGGGTGTTAACACTGGTACATCAGGGTAGGGAAGGGAAATGAGACTTTCACTTTTGACTTTGTATACTTCCGTATGACTTAATTTTAAATGAAAATGTATTTATATATTAATTCTATAATTACACAGATCACGCTGGCTGTCTTTTCATTTTGAAATGAGCAAAGGTGACGGGGCTGTTAAGTGAGAGTGAGGCCAGTGAGCAACACCGTGGTGTCCAGAGCAGCTGGCCCTTGGCCGGGCCTTGGGGGCTGCATTGGGGGCCTCGTGCCACCTCCCTTCTAGGGTGACACCCAGGGACTGAAGACTATTTCTCTTGCAGGAGACTCCGGGCAGAGTTACCACTGCCTGACTGTCAGAGGATGCATTTTATTCTTTCTTAGGGAAACTGAAAGCAGCTTGCACCTGGTAGGGCGGTACACAGTAGTTGCAAAATGCTGGATGAGTGAATGAATGGCCACCTGGGGGATGTGGAGCTGCCTGGAGCTGGAGGATAAGGTCTGGGTTGAACTGGGATCTTTTCTCTGCCATTTGATGTCTTCTCAAGTGGCAAATACACTCACTTGGGGTCCGGCAGAGGGCAGAACCAATGCGGAGGGCAGATGCTGCAGGTCACCCCACGAGGGAGGTCTTGCAGGCGCAGGCCCTCACCGTGGCTGCACGTTGCCATCCATCAGAAGGCCCAGCAACTCCCTCCTTTGGCCTCATCTCCTCCTTGGCCCCCGGCACCCTGGCCTTTCCCTCCCCCTGGGAAACCTCCCTAGGGATCAGTGTGCCAGCTGCCGTTTCCTTCAGGGCCCTTAGCAGAGAGGCCCTCCCTGACCGCCTCTTGTTAAATAGCGACTTCCTGTGCCCGGGCACTTTCTATTTCCCTTATGTTGCCTTACTTTTGTCCCCCGCACTTACCTGCAGCAGGTAGCACCCACGGGGACCTGTCGGCGGTCTGCCTCCTTCAGCACAGGGGCTGAGACTTTGTTCTGTTCGCAGCTACAGCCCTGGTGCCTGGTAATTCCCTGCGCTCAGTTGGCGCTCGGTAAATACCAGCCTTTTTTGTACAAAATTGTACAAAATTTACAAATTTTACAAATTTACAAAAATGCACCCTTAGAGATGCGCAGGAACATAATGGAATGCCCCACCCAGTTGGGACCGTCCCTGAGCTCTGTCAACGTGGGGGTGTTGGGGGGGTCCCCGCTGCGCTGGTTACTGGCTTCAGGGATGAAGCTGTGCCCGAGGAGTTCTAGAAGCACAGTCTGCATCCTCTGCATGGAGGCACCTGCCGCTGTTGTCCTCTGAGCCTGCAGTGTTTCCTCCCTGGTGCCCTCGTGAGGACACCACTCTCCCCGGCCAATGCTTCGGGGCGCAGCTGTGCGGCCCCGAGCGCCGCGTGCAGAGGGCGCGGGGCGGTGCAGGCGGGGTTGTCCAGACCCTGACCCGCACGCAAGCCAGTGGCCCTCTGTAACTGTTGATTTGTCTTTAAGCACAGAGCAGCATTCCTGTCATCCGCTTGTCGTTTTTGTGTGTGCTATAATATTTGCCCTCGGCCACCGGCTAGTCTCTCCTGCCCTGGTGTCGCACTCCTTTCGGGCTCTGCGTAAATGTGCGTTTTTCTCCAGTTTCCCGGTTTATCCTGCTTTGCTCGAGCCGTCCGTATCTAAAACACCACCCGTGATCTCTCCAGCTTGGGGTCCACCGAGTGGAGACAGATGGCAATTGTATCTGACCCAGAGCTTTCCTGCGTGGCGAGCCTTCACACGAATGACCGTATTTGATTGCCGCTAAGCTGGGGAGGGTTCGGGTGAGGGCGCTGAGGTTGGGGGACGTGAGCAAACTCTGGTCCTCGCACCTGGGCCTCTCGGCGCTTGCCGACTGCGCTCCAGCTGGGCACTTGGTCCGGGACCTAGACGAGGGGCAGCCCAGGCCCCTGAAGAGCCCTGCACTGGCCCCCCGCAGGGACCTGACCCGGCCCCCCAGCTGGGACTGTCTTCTGACCGGCGCTCATCTACTGGAGAGTCTCTGGGGACCCCGCTTCCCAGCTGGCGAGTCTCGCGGGCAGTCCGCGGAGGGCTGTCCCTGCCACTCAGGAGCAGCCGGAGCTCGCACGCAGCCGGCCCGGGGGACGCCGCCCAGACACGGCTTCTTCTGCCGCCCACGAATCGCAAACCGACGCTTTGCGATGTTCGTGCAGGGTGATCATTTTCAGAGTTCAAGCTCCAATTTTCAGGCATGTGGCCAGACCTCTCTATCGGTTCTTAAAACTCCTTGGTAGTAGCCTGTAATTATTTTGGCCTAGTCTTGTAATGCCTTGAGAGCAAGAGCCTTCACAGCTCATGGGGGTGAGCGTATCTGCCCTAGTTTAAAAGCTGCGTGTCATTTTAACAGGCTACCTGGTAGAGCACTCGGAAGTCAGGTAGGAAGCATTGCCCCTTTTCTATTACCCGGGTGAAAGTGGGCTGTTTTCTGTCCTTTTAAATCCATCTAAAAAGTGCATGGGCCTCCATAAAAGCACCCATAATTATTGACGTGTAAAATGCTTTGAAGCCTCTGGCTGGGAGGCTGTGCCGTGAGGGGCAGCCCTGTTGGTGGCTGGGGAGGCCCGTGGGACAGGCAGGCGGCACTCCCACGGGGACAGGCGCCCTGGCGGGCTGGCCTCCCACGGACGTGCGTGCTGAGGAGTAACTGCAGTTTTACAGCATCGGCTTTGGTTATGTGCAAATAGACGCCACAGCAGCCTTCTCAGGCCTTAGCGAGTCTTTGCCGTGAGTGGCCGTCCCATGTGTCAGCTTCTGTGATTCATCCCGCAGCCAAACTGGTCGTGCCAGCCCCGCTCAGCGTTCCCCAAGCACGTCCCCAGTCCCCGAGACCTGCTGCTCCGAGGTCAGTGCTCCTCAAAGACCTGATGGAGTTGGGCCTGGCGTCGGCTGAGCTGGAATCGTCTCCCCTCCTCCCTTCCCCACCGACCTTTCTGGTGACAGAGGCTTTTTTTTTTTGTCACTGGGGCAGAATCCCAGAAGGGTGGACGGCCACCCTGGCCACTTACCATTTAGTGTTATGAAATGTAAAAGATTCACGTACTTATATAACAATAGCTAGAGATGAAATTAAAATTTGCCATTTGTTTGATCTTAATCATTATACGAATTAATTATATTTTAATGTTTTTAAAGTGATGTTTGAGACATTACAAAATTATTTCAGTTACAAGCATGTAATCAAAGCTATTATTTATTATTACAAAACGTTTTTACAATGCTATTCTTGGCCACAGGAAATGCTTACTTTCATTGAGTACATTTTTTTTTTTTTTTTTGGGAACCATGCCGAGGATAATGGCAACATTTGGGTTCGTTTGTCCTGTAGGACTGCTGAATATTTGCCTAAACCCTTTCTATTCTTTTCAAATGTGCATTAGTTCTATTTTTACTTAAAAACAACTGGATGCTGAAGAGGGTAGCAGACAAACGTTTGAAGTAGATGAAACTCATTTTTAATCAACAGAATTTAGAGTCTGGTCTGTCCGTCTGTTCTCCAAGAGCAGCAAGTCCTCCCTCCTCCGGCCCTGTTCCGTCCCCACCGTTAAACTGTGCGGGGCCCACGGGCGGCCCGAGCAGCCTCTCAGGCCGGCGTCCCTCCGCCGCTGGCCACCTCTGCTGCAGCTCGGGAGAGGCGGGCAGCCTGCGACCCAGGCGGTACCTGCCCGAGCATCCCGCGTGCACCACGCACGCAACATCACGCCGGAATTTCGAGACGAGGCCATTTGCTGCCATGGGCCATCATCACTCTCAGAAATAGTTTGCCTCTCTTGAGAGAGAGGCCGCAAGGTTGCTCCCTGCTACACGCCACGGCTGTCGTGATGGGGGGCTCTGCTGCACGGAGAACTGGTCAGAACCAAAAGGCCACATTCTAAATCGAGGCATGGTGTCTCGTTACACACCGGTCGCATCTCACCATCTGAGCCGCTGAAATAGGAGAAACGTGATAGTAGTATCCAGAACAGCTTTAGAGCAAAAGAACCTATCTTAAAGTTTTCTCTTAAAAAAAAAAAAAAAAAGAATGTATAACAGGGTTGGATGCATTAGGTAACTTTGTCCATTGTTAGAAATTAAAACTTCCAAAGCAGATAAAAGAACCAAGATTCTCTATGTTTACCTTTAATTCAGGGAACACTGGCAAAGGAAACACTAGGAAGGACACCCAAAGCTTGTCAGTGTCCTTTTTGGTACCCAGCCTTTCTTTCCTGTCCTCAGAGACAGAGTAAGAGGTGCTGATACCTTTGTTTAAGAGATGCAAGTGCCTTACACCAATAACCCCTATGGCTCGGGGTCTCACTGGAACTAACTTGAGTAAAAATTAACGTGGGCACCGGTGAGGCCCTGGCTCTGAGCTCGGGGGGAGCAGGTTTCGGATGGTTGCGTTGAGATCAGAATCTTTGTCTTGGGAAATGCTGATGACTGAGCCTTGACAGCTAAGCACAGGTTGCCTCATCGTTTTCTTGCCGTCTGTTTCTTTTTTTTTTTTTCTTTTCTTTTTTTTAAGCTAACAGCCGGACAATGCGTTAGACTGGTTTTTTGGACCTCCCAGAACAATATCTGATTAGCAAGTAGCACAGTTCAGTGACGTTCAGCAGGATGCAAATTCCAGACACCGCGATCATGAACACGGTGAAGACGGTCTTCTCCGTGGGCCGGGACACGAAGCAGTCCACCGTGTTGGGGCAGGGCCAGGCGTTGCACTTCACCAGGCGCTGCATGGAGAAGCCGTCGTACATGATGTAGAACACGTACATGAAGACCGCCTCGAAGATGACGCGGAAGAAGATGCTGCTGGTGTAGGTCCACCACAGCGACCCCTCGATGCGGACCTTCTGGGTCTTGATCTCCTCGATGTCCTTAAATTCGCTCTTAATCTCCCCCTTGATGAACTTCCTCTTCTTCTCGTGTCTCCGGTAGGCCACGTGCATGGCCACCAGCAGCGCCGGCGTGGACACGAAGATCAGCTGCAGGGCCCAGAGCCGGATGTGAGAGATGGGGAAGTAGTGGTCGTAGCACACGTTCTTGCAGCCGGGCTGCAGGGTGTTGCAGACGAAATCGGCCTGCTCGTCCCCCCACACCTCCTTTGCGGCCACCACCAGGATCATAATGCGGAAGATGAAGAGGACGGTGAGCCAGATTTTCCCAATGCTGGTGGAGTGCTTGTTGACACCCCCCAGGATGGTCTGTAGGGTGCTCCAATCCATCTTGTCCGCCGGGCGGTTTGCGCTGCAAAAGACAAACGAACACAACACAGGGAGTCACTTGTCAGGACACAGTCGGGGAGATTTCCCTGGGTCTAAGGCTTAAGCAAGCACTCTCAAATCTCTTCCTGAGCAAACACCAACTCTTACGTAACCACACCCAGACGGGTGAGGACAAAACCAACTTAGTTTGCCCTAGGATTAAATGTATATTTCCCAAACCATCTCGAACATGTTTTCATGTGTTCTCTAATCAAGGCTAGCTTGTTCAGCTGAGTAATCCACCCGATCTTTTAGCATATAATAAAAATGTGGTGTGCGGGGCAGCATCACTGAGCAAAATACTTCTTAGCTCCACAGCACTAATGAGCCCGGTCTGGACCCACCGAACCCTCCGCAGAACCCTCTGCGGGGTCTTCCCGGCTCCCTACGCATTCTCGCGGCTCAGCGTTCAACGGGGGACCCATTCGAAGCCTCACGCGTGGATCTGTACCCCTGGGACTGACACTGGCTTGGGCCGACCTGGCCTTAAAGGCTGCAAAGCCAGGGAAGGGGGACTCTCAGGGTTAAAGTGTCACTTACAGAAGTCAACCTAATCCACGGTTCTAACAAGTCTCCCCGAAGAGCCACTTTCCTTAAAACATTTCAATGAATTTTCACGGACTTGGCGTGTGGCAGTGAAATGGCTAAGTTTACACTTGAGGTGCCCCAGGTTACAACTTCATGAAGGGCCTGGCTTCCTTCTTTATGTGAGGCCACCCGCGCAGGGCTTTCCCACAGGCTGTGCGTGCGGGCTGCCGGGCTGGGCCTGGCTGCTCCGTTGGTGCTCAGAGGTGCCTGCTCTGTAAGCACTGCAATTGCACGTGTTTACTGCGGGCCGCGGTTTCCAAATTGAAACGCTTCAGGAGTGTCTCTAAAGTGACACATCAGGAAACACGGCAGAAACTTCCACGCAGTGGTCCCGAGTGGCAGACGCCAGCGAGGCCCGAGGCCGCACCGCAGCCCGGCACCGGCGCCCGCGGGGGTCAGGGCCCCTTGCGGCACGGGGATGTGGAGAAGCTGGCGGATGAGCTTCCTCCTCTGCATCCCAGATGTGCACTGATTCACGGCTGTACCTGTCACAGTCAGTCCCTCTCCTGAACAGGAGTCCACCCTCTCCACATCCGGATGAATCACCTGTTCTCCACCCCTCTAACTTGGTAGTGAATCCTTCCTTCTTCTCGTACTTAAAAGCATCCTCCTCTCCCCATTTTAGGCAAGTTGTGTCCTGTTTCCTGCCGGCCTCCCAAAGCAGGCTCAAAATGGATGTCTCTCGGTACCCACGGTCGTGGTGGCCGCGGTGGGGCACCAAGGTCAGGCTGAGACCACCCAGTGCCACCTTGGTCAGGGGAGGCAGGAGAGACACAGGCATGAGAGCCCGCTCAGATTGAAACACACTGGGGAAACATTTAGCCCTATTCAGCTTGGGAAGGGAAAAACCAGTGGTTCAGTCCGGGCTCAGCGCTGGCCCATTTAAGTCCAGCCAGTGTGGCGCGGGTCAGGTGAGCCGCTGTCCTGCTGAGGGCCCCACGGCTTGGTCAGGTGCTGCTTGTGGCCCCCGGGGAACCACCAGAGCAATTCTCAGAGTTTTACAGAGCCATCATGGAAGGGGACGCTCCAGTTCCCCACTGGCGCTGCCCGCTAAGTGGGAAACAGGACACTCGCTGACATAAAGGATCCCCTGGCCTCAGCCAATACACCTGGCTAAAAATATGGGGGTGGAGGAGCGGCTCACGCCCGTGCCTCTCCCGTGGTGACACACACACCCTGCAGCCTTCCATCCACCTGTCCAGTGGCCATCACCTGAGAAAAACACAGTTCCAAGTCAACCCTAGTTTTGCTGTCTTTCAAAGCTCCACCTGCAGCTGCCCGCTTCCAAGGCCCTTTCGGGACAGCGGCAACTTGCAGTCTGCCTCCCCAGCGGGACGGAGGGAGAGGGTGAGAGGGACCAAGCAGGGGGGTGAAACTGTTCCCCGCGTTCCGCCATAGCCCCCACCCTGCGACCCTGCGACCCTGCGGGGTCCCGCCTGGCCCGGCCGTCCTGCCCTGCTTGGCGCGCGGCCAGAGGCGAGCTGAGGAGCTGGCTCGGCCCTTCAGGAAGGAACGGGGCGGACCAGCCGGTTCCAGAAGTGGCAAAAGGAGTTCTTTACCCTTCGCTCCTCTGCCCTTCGGTGACCGGTGGGCGACCGCCCCCGACCTCCTCGCAGGTGTCGGTCACTGACTTAGCGCAGTAGTTTTGAGAGGGACTCAGAGGGCATTTGGGGACACGGCTACCCCGCGCGCCTCCAGACAGGCCCGGTAAGCGGCCGCAGTGTCCGGCCCTCAGACCGCGGCCCGGGCAGCGTTCGCGCTTATCCCCCCAGGGAGGGACGGTCGCCCTAGAGGGCCCGGCTCCCGGCCGCGCTCCGCGGCTCTGGCGACCGGTCTGCGCGCGGTCCTTCCCGCTGCAGCGCCGCGCCGCGAACCAGCCTCCCGCCGCGATCAGGAGAACGGGAAGCCGCCGGGACCCTGGCTGCGGGTGGGCCCGGCTCCCGGCTCGGGTCCCGGCTCCCGCGGGCCCCGGCGCCCGCCCCGACCTGCGCGAGCGCCAGGGCGGCGCGGAGGGACGGGCCGGCTCGCCCCGCGGAGGCTTCCGGCTGCGCAAACGAAACCGGGTTTCCTTCCGAGCCGACTTCGGTCAGCGGCATCGTATGGAGCCCGAGACGAAGCAGCCGCCGAGAACTGTCCCTAAGGAATGTTGGCGACGACGACCCAAGCGCGCCCGGCCGCGCTCGCCCCTGCTTCCTTCCCGTGCCCCGCTCGCGGGCTGGGCCCCCGCGCCCCCCACCCCGCGCCCCCGACCCCCGCGCCCCGGACCCCGCGCCCTGGACCCCGCGCCCCCGATCCCTGCGCCCCGACCCCCGCGCCCCCGGACCCAGCGCCCCCGCCCCCCGCGCCCCCGGACCCAGCGCCCCCGACCCCCGCGCCCCCGGACCCCGCACCCCCGCGCCCCGCGCCCCCGGACCCCGCGCCCCCGACCCCCGCGCCCCTGAGTCCGGCCCGGTCCGAACTGCGGAGCTCGGCTCGAGAAACGCCCGCTGCCCGGGGCGCGTCGCGGGGCCTCCGCGCGCAACCCAGCCTCGCCGGGCCGGCTCCCGGCGGTCCCGGTCCCTCCCGCGCCTTGGCTCCTGGCGGGCGGGCTCACCTGCGTCGGGCGGCGGGGCGCGGGGTGCGGGGGCTCCGCGGGCTGGGCCGGGCCTGGGCCGGGCGCCGCCGACTGGCTGCGAGAGGGAAGAGCGGAGCGCGCCGGGCGCCGTGGGTCCTCGACACCTGTCTCCTGCAGCGGCGCCTTTTAACCGCGCGCCACACCCCGCCTCTTCCCGCAGCTACCGAGAAAGTTACGGAGGGGGCGGCTCCTCGGCGCCGGCCGCCCCCAGCGCCGCGGGCGGGGCGCGCCCGGCCTCCCGGTGCCCAGAGCCGCCCGGCCCGGACCCCAGCGCCGCCCCGCCCGGCGCCCGAGACCCGCACCCGCAGCCCCCGGCGGCCGGGCGAGCGGGCGCGGCTGAGCGTCCCGACCCCGGAGGGCGCCGCGCCCGCCTCAGCCCCCCGCGTTTGGGGGAGTGGGTGGGGTCAGGGGAGAGTTGCGGGTGTTATTGTTACTTCTGCGCCCGACCAGCGTGAGCGCATTATTGCAGGACAGCTCTGCTTCCATTTGTGTGTGTTTTTAATTAGAGAAACGCGTCCCTCCAGTGATGCGAGGAGGCTGCGGGGACCGCGGCGCGGGGCCGGCCGGTTCCCTGCGACGGGGCTCGGGGCGCGCGGGAGGGGCCTATGCCGGGGGGCGCCGCCTGTGCGGGGGCGGGTGGGGGGCCCGCTTTGCTCCCCCACATCTCACCGGCGACCCTAACAAACCCTTCTCCGATTCCCGATCCGACGCGATCTCTTTCCACACGCGCCCAGGGCTGCGGGGCGGTGGGGGCGGGGAGGCGCGCGTGGCCTCGGCCGCGGCTGGCGGCGGCGTCTCCGCCCGCCCGGGACGCCCCGCGTGCGCCCGGCCGCCCGGTCCTCTGCGGCGCCGGGGCTGCGGGGCTTCTCCACGGGCGGGCGGGCGGCTGGACCGCGGAAAGGGAAGCCCGCGGGCCCTCCCGGCGCGCCCGGCGAAGGGGCGCTGGGCGCCTTGTGGGGACCCCTGGCCACGCAGCCCAGTCCTTTCTCCCAGAAGCCCCTCTCCGGCTATGGGGCCGCGCGCTCCCGGTGGGCTGGGTGTGTTTGGTGTCTTAGCTGCAAGTGGCGGAAAGGCGACAGTCGCCGAGCAGCGCACGAGGGACCGCAGTGTCGGGGCGGCCGCGGTCGGGGACGGCGCGGGCCGGCCTCGGGCTCCTGCGCGGAGGGGCCAGTGCGGGGCGCGGGCTCCACTCGGGTCGGCCTCACGCTAGGCGGACACGGTGACTCATCCTGAAAGGCACATCTGGCCTCAGAAACGGATTTCCCGAGGTGGGCACCGCTGGCAGGAAGGCCATGGCTCTTCCCTGTGAAACTGGCGCCCGTCGCCCCGGGCCAACCCCGGCCGGCCTGGGACGTGAGCTTTGTCCCGCGCGTGTCCCCCACCTTCCAGCCCTGAGTCTTAGCGTCACAGGGAGTGTCCGTCCCTGGGAGACAAAGCCCCAAGAGCTGCCAGAACCCTCCATGACCCATCCGGGAGACGTGCTGAGCCTGCTGTTATTCCGCGCTGCAAAGCCGGGTGCGGTAGGGGCAGCTTCCTGGGCCTAAGCGCACCTGGGCACAGGTGAGAGGTGACTTGGGGTGGGGCCCGGGGGGGGGGCGGGCTGGCCGCTGGGCTCTCCCTTCGGTTTCTCAGGGGCAGTGCTGTTTAGGAGTCCTAGTCGGGTTTGAATGAAGGAAGGTTCTAGAACCATTGTAGGAAGCTGGCAGGTAAAGACAGTTTGGAGATGGAAAGTGATTCACCCATTGAAAAATTTCACCTTTAGGTTTTAATGCCTTATATCTCAATTATAGGTTCAACTTTCTTTTCCTTATTTTCCCTGGCTTGGTTGTCCCCGATTTGCATAATTATTGTGCGTCGTGGGATAATTATATTATCACAGTCACTCCATATTTTCAGGGATTTACAGCTAGAAAAGGAATTTACAGCTCTTAAGTCTTCACTTACAATTCAGCACTTGCTTTTATTGTTTTGTATGATTTCTGCTGTTTTCCTGTGTTTTTGATGTTTTCTTCCCACACTGGGAACATTTCCTCTAGGGCGGGAAATTTTATATATATTCATACATTTTGCGTGTCTTCCAGAGAAGGGGAAGAGAAGGAGGAGAGGTGAGGTGGGGGAAAGGTGGGAAAAGTTTGAATATTTGAAATTATATACAAATAGGCTTAGATGTAGATCTAACTAGCAGATCACACCACATTTTTTTAATTAAAATTTTTTTTAAATCAATCACACAATAAATCCTGTAATGATTTTGTAAACAACACAACCGTATTGCTGCATTTTTTCCCATTAAAAGCATTACTTTTAACAGAAATGTGAACACTGGAAATAAACCATAGTTTTCTCACCCTGTGTTCACAAGTCTCCATCTTTTGGCATACCAGCCCCCAGGGAAGCTCAGCCCCAAACCTGCCTTTTTGCGCCCCAGCACAGTGAGCACACGGTGGGAGCTTGGGCATGCTTGCTGCTGGGCTGATACACCCTGGCCACACCAACCTGTAGGGACTGGCTGCTTAGATAGTTGGATTTTGACTCGGCTCTGTAGAAAACACACTCTGGCGCCTCCTGGGTTGATCTTGAATGAAGAGTGGGCACCTAACAGGCCACTATTGATGATTAACCGAAAAAGGGTCTGTGAGAGCCACACCTTGTCACTTCTGAGTGTCAGAGCTACATATGAGTAACATTTTTACATGTGTGTGTAGTTGTATGTGTAGTACCAAGCAGGTGATTGTAATTGAGCTGGACTTTCATGCAGATGTTTGAAGTTATGCACTTGTAAAGTTACAAGGTGAAAATGCTAATGTTTCAAGCTATTTGGCATCTTAGTTTGACAGTGGTTTCAGAGATAAACCGAAAAGAAAGATGTTGCCCTTGCGCAAGAAATCAGTTCAAGACAAATCATGTTTCTAAACACTGGGGTGAGTGGGTGCTTGCCAGCTGCATAGTGCAGCAGCTGCTTGAATTTCCCCCCGGGAAGGATGCTCTGAAATGTGTATTAAAAATGTCTCAGTTAAATTTCAGACTCACAAATCATACGTAAGTGACGGGAGAAAATGCTGCAAGACAAGAAGAGACTTGTGAGCGGATGGAGCTCCTGTCTTACCACTCGGCAGTTTTGGGGCAAGTCAGATCCACTGGACTCTTCAGGAGCCATTAGCTATTGGACCACACCCTTTTCTGGGCTTTGGCATTGAAATGTAACCATATGAATACCTGGCAAAGAAAGAAAGAAAGAAAGAAAAAATTTAGTCCTCTTCAAAATAGCACTTGGAAACTGAACCACCCCCAGCATGTTTGACTAATTAATAACAACTCACGGATGACACTGTAATTTTAACTCAGGAGTGTCTCAACCAGGATCCTTTGTAGGTAATGATTACAGGGAACGCCATTCACTACAACGTCTCTCCGCATCATTAAATCACACCCTCACTTATGTTTTCTGAAAATTTTTAATGTCATTTAGGGGAAAATCAGTTGTTATATTCAAAGAGTGAAAAAGATTTCAGCCTTCAATAATGTAACTATTTTTTCTTCACTGCTGAATTAGACATTCCTAAAGATTCCAATTTTTAACTTGTAACTGAAACTGTTATAGGCTTTTTTTAAATTATCCTCATTCTATTCTTATTTTCACATGTACAATATTTTGAGGAAATTCAAATTGCTAAATTTCTCTTGGTTTCAAGGCCATAGGACAGTCCATCAATCTCCTTGGCTTGTAAATACATCCATGTAGCTCTTTTACGATTATTTAAGCTGACTGTGGAGAAATTACAAAGATATTTCTGAGAATGTATTTGTGTCAAAAGCACGTTTTGGTCAGAAATTAATCCAGAGCTATAACTCCCTAGATACACTGGTAAAAAAATTTACTTCTATTGAATATAAAAAGTGAATTCTGTAAGTTACAGTGGTTTGTCCAAATGGAAATTCTGTGTCATTCACAAAGGCAAAAGTGATTTCTACATTCTAGTTCCCCTTACACCAATATAGTGTCATCTGTCACATTGAAGGGCTTTTGGACCAAGTTAGAGTAGAGTCAACACTCTGTACGATGAGCTGCTATCGTGAAAAGTTATAGAGGTGGGATTGATGAGGGGCTGGAGAGCTGTGTTGTATTGGAGAGACTACTCCAGCTTTTTGTGAAATGCTAGTCGAGAATGTCTCATATTTAAAATGTTCACTTTCTAGAAGCCTCTGGTTACATAGTCAGTTTAGCCACTGAGGTCCCAGTCACAGGGATGGTTTGCAGTTTGGAAAGCCCTTCTTTGGGGGGCTGGATATGAAGTCTTTGGCCTTAAAATTCAGAATTGGACTAATGTGTTAGCTACTCATTTAAGCTATTCCTTCGATTGTTTCAGAGCCATTTCCACTTTGGGGGAAGAAGTTTTCTGTGTTCTCTGGTTTAATCTCATCCTTTTTTTAAAAAAAAATCTCTGCGCCAGGGAAAAAAAGTGCTTGCAATACCCACAGTGCACAGTAGATGGCACTGAGGAGACTGGGCAGGAGGCGGCAGGAAAAGGGGCCATCTTTTCCTCCTGCCCTGTGTTGCTGGCCTGGACCTCTTTAGTGGGCTGGGACATAAATGTCCTTCTTTTTTTTTCTCTTCTTCTTCTTTTTAATGAGATGAAATGGTTTAGAAAAGAGAGTATCAGAATACCGTGCTCTTAGCAAGGATAAGCAATGCTTTAGGAAACACTGATTTCATGTCTGTGCTTTCCCACTCACCACGGAAGACTTGGAAAGAGGCTGTCCTGTTCCATTTCCAGGGAAGCAAACATGCACTAGGACCTCAGGGGAAATGGTGTTCCTGAGGGGAGACCGCCCGGCCCTGGGGTAGCCTCCAGCCCTGCTGTGCCCTCCGCTCACAGCCCAGTGGTCCAGGAGACCCCAACTTGGTGAGCTTTGTTCATGGGTCGGCTGCTTAGGAGCCTTATTTCAGGTTGGAAAAGGACGCCCTACCATTAGACTTCTTTTTTCCCCCAGGGCTCTTCTTTGTGATGTGAGAAGCCGTAGCAACATTTGGTTAGATCTTTTACTTAATACAATTATTTGGCTAAAAGGGGATATGAAGAATGCTTTGATGTCTGGTATGACCGAAGGGCATGCACCAGCCATTTTAATGGGTTATGGTGTATTTAATGTCAAACGTATGCATTGGACTGTTATGTCTTGGAAAAGGGGAAGCAATAAACATAATGGCTTTTATTGTCTCCTTTTTGGCTTCGAAATGAATCCATGGTGGTGGGGAATTTAGAGGACTGGGCTGTTGTTAGTCATATGGGGCTCTTGTGCATAGGTGAAGATTATATGGGTGAAGGTGGTATTGGTCAGTCTGCAGGACCTTGGTATTAGCATCTCCATCACCGTCAAGAACATTCACGTGTTCTTGCAGGCTGTGTGACACTGCATGTGGGTTGCTAGATCGACAGGCTTTGGAACTGCCTGCAACTTCCAGTGGTCCCCTCTCTCCTCATGGGTTGTGTTCCAAGACCCCACGTAGATGCCCGAAACTTTGGATAGTACAGACCCCTGTGTACAATATGTTTTTACCTATACAAACATACCTATGACAAAGTTGAATTTACAATTTAGGCAAGAGATTAACAATAACTGAAGATAAAATAGAATGATTATAACAATATGCTGCAACAAAAGTTATGTGAATGTGGTCTTTCCCTCTCTCAAAATACTGTAATATTTTTCTGACCACGGTTGACTTTGAGTAACTGCAGTTACAAAAAGTGAAGCCACTGATAAGAGGGGGACTGAAGTACCAGAAAAAAAAAAAAAAAGAGTGTACAGATGTAATATAATTGAATGATGAATTTATATTGTGTACATGACACACAAGAACACATAAACATAAATAAAGGAATCTTTGGGAATATCCAAAGATCTAAAGAATCTTTGTGGAATATCCACAACTTGATATTCTAAAGTATACCAAATGCTTTGTGTTTATTTTATGGCATAACTCTATGAAGAAAGTGTTTTTAATCCCATTCTACAGAAGTGGAAACTGAGTCTTAAGAGTCAAGAAACTATAAAAAAAACACAATAAAGTAACTTTTATTAATTTATTTTGTATCTTTTCAGAATTTCTATATATACAGGAATATGATATGAGTCTATATGTGATTAGGACCCATATATTGATTTCTTCCCCCTTTTGCACATAAGCTAGGATATTTTACACACCGTTCTACATTTTGCTTTTCTTAATATATTGTGGGGGTCCTTTAATATAAATAAAGAGTTTACTCATTCTTTCACACAGTTTCATAGTATTCCTTTATGTGATTATATAATAATTTAATTAAAAATCCTTTTGTTTTTTTTGGTGGGCATTTGGACCAGTCTTTTGCTATTACAAACAACCCTGTGGCTTCTGCTTCCAATTAAAATATAGGATGCAAACTATCACTGTGCCTATGGTAACAATAATAAGAAACCTGACAAAAAGAAAACTGTACTTTTCTATGACAATTACCAAAGACCAACGGACAGAGTAAGCTCTGACGAACTGACTTACGGGAGTGAGGGTGAGCAGGGAGTGAGGGTGAGCAGGGGGTGAGGGTGAGCAGGGGTGAGGGTGAGCAGGGAGTGAGGGTGAGCAGGGGGTGAGGGTGAGCAGGGAGTGAGGGTGTGCAGGGGGTGAGGGTGAGCAGGGGGTGAGGGTGAGCAGGGGGTGAGGGTGAGCAGGGGGTGAGGGTGAGCAGGGGGTGAGGGTGAGCAGGGGGTGAGGGTGAGCAGGGGGTGAGGGTGAACAGGGGGTGAGGGTGAGCAGGGGTGAGGGTGAGCAGGGGTGAGGGTGAGCAGGGAGTGAGGGTGAGCAGGGGGTGAGGGTGAGCAGGGGGTGAGGGTGAACAGGGGGTGAGGGTGAGCAGGGGGTGAGGGTGAGCAGGGGTGAGGGTGAGCAGGGGTGAGGGTGAGCAGGGAGTGAGGGTGAGCAGGGGGTGAGGGTGAGCAGGGGGTGAGGGTGAGCAGGGGGTGAGGGTGAGCAGGGGGTGAGGGTGAGCAGGGGTGAGGGTGAGCAGGGAGTGAGGGTGAGCAGGGGGTGAGGGTGAGCAGGGGGTGAGGGTGAGCAGGGGGTGAGGGTGAGCAGGGGGTGAGGGTGAGCAGGGAGTGAGGGTGAGCAGGGGGTGAGGGTGAGCAGGGGTGAGGGTGAGCAGGGATGAGGGTGAGCAGGGGGTGAGGGTGAGCAGGGGGTGGGGGTGAGCAGGGGGTGAGGGTGAGCAGGGGTGAGGGTGAGCAGGGGGTGAGGGTGAGCAGGGAGTGAGGGTGAGCAGGGGGTGAGGGTGAGCAGGGGGTGAGGGTGAGCAGGGGGTGGGGGTGAGCAGGGGGTGGGGGTGAGCAGGGGGTGAGGGTGAGCAGGGGGTGGGGGTGAGCAGGGGTGAGGGTGAGCAGGGGGTGAGGGTGAGCAGGGGGTGAGGGTGAGCAGGGGGTGAGGGTGAGCAGGGGGTGAGGGTGAGCAGGGGGTGGGGGTGAGCAGGGGGTGAGGGTGAGCAGGGGGTGAGGGTGAGCAGGGGGTGAGGGTGAGCAGGGGGTGAGGGTGAGCAGGGGGTGAGGGTGAGCAGGGGGTGGGGGTGAGCAGGGGGTGAGGGTGAGCAGGGGTGAGGGTGAGCAGGGGGTGAGGGTGAGCAGGGGGTGAGGGTGAGCAGGGGGTGAGGGTGAGCAGGGGGTGAGGGTGAGCAGGGGGTGAGGGTGAGCAGGGGGTGAGGGTGAGCAGGGGGTGAGGGTGAGCAGGGGGTGGGGGTGAGCAGGGAGCCGTCGATGCTCCTGTAGGTGGGGGAGAATGCCCGCTGCGTGTGGGAGGTCGAGAGCCTCTGTAGATGAAGAAGCTTTGTTGAGTTGAGGAAAAATCAGCCAAAACTTTGTTAATAGTGTGGATTTCCAGGTGGACTGGAATTTCAAAGTGCCCCAAATGGAAAAATAAATTATTTGGCTCAGTGATCCTCCCCTGCTCCCAATCTTACTGCAGAAGTGGTCGTGGAGGCAGGACTGGAAGACAGCGTGAAACAATTTCAGATGCTTGAAGTTTGAAGCCATACTGGAGTTGAACGTAAGGCGAACCGAAATGATGTGAAATCTGTGTCTTAGCCTCTTTCCAGCTCAAACACCAGAAAGACCAAAGAGACTAGTTGCTCCATAGTGGAGGTGGAGGGAACTGAAATTAGGCTAAGGGGCAGAGGAAAAGGCACTCAATTTAATTAACACTGGAGCTCAGTCTCAGCTCAGCTTGACTCTTGATGAAATCTGAATGATCAGATTCTCATTGCAGCCACCTGGCAAAGAGAAGAGGACTTGCACTCACTGGAAAAAACAAAAACAAACAAAACACTCCTGGAGATTCTTTCATATGCAACGTCCGGCATTTGGTAAAAAGTTACAAGGAGATGTGTGAAGAAACAGGAAAATGAGACCCATAATCATGAGAGAAGAAAACAGGCAATAGAAGTAGACCCACGGTTATGCTGAAAAATAATGCAAAATCAAATGGTATGGAAGCTGGAGTGGCTATACTATACGTAATACACTTCAAAACAAGATTACCAGAATTAAAGAGACATTTCAAATGATAAAAGTGTCACTTCATCAGAAGACGTCAATCTTTTTTTTTTTTTTTTTTTTTTTTTTTTTTTGAGACAGAGTCTCACTTTGTTGCCTAGGCTAGAGTGAGTGCCGTGGCGTCAGCCTAGCTCACAGCAACCTCAGACTCCTGGGCTCAAGCGATCCTTCTGTCTCAGCCTCCCAAGTAGCTGGGACTACAGGCATGCGCCACCATGCCCGGCTAATTTTTTCTATATATATTAGTTGGCCAATTAGTTTCTTTCTATTTATAGTAGAGACGGGGTCTCGCTCTTGCTCAGGCTGGTTTTGAACTCCCGACCTCGAGCAATCCGCCCGCCTCGGCCTCCCAGAGAGCTAGGATTATAGGCGTGAGCCACCGCGCCCGGCCCTTTTTTTTTTTTTTTTTGAGACAGAGTCTCACTTTGTTGTCCAGGCTAGAGTGAGTGCCGTGGCGTCAGCCTAGCTCACAGCAACCTCAAACTCCTGGGCTCGAGTGATCCTTCTGCCTCACCCTCCCGAGTAGCTGGGACTACAGGCATGCGCCACTATGCCCGGCTAATTTTTTGTATATATATATCAGTTGGCCAATTAATTTCTTTCTGTTTATAGTAGAGACGGGGTCTCGCTCTTGCTCAGGCTGGTTTTGAACTCCTGACCTTGAGCAATCCGCCCGCCTCGGCCTCCCAAGAGCTAGGATTACAGGCGTGAGCCACAGCGCCCAGCCAAGACGTCAATCTTAAAGGTATGTCCAGTAAATAACAGAGCTCCAAAATTGAAAGCACCAAAGGGAAAATGACAAATTCACATCCAAAGTTATAACAACTGAGTCATCAATGGAACCTGTACACACATTCAGCTGTGCTGTCCCCCAAAACAAGGGCTGGGCTGTCAGGGAGAGCTGGGGGGCTTCTCTGATGTCACTCTCCCCGGAGGCCCATTTGTCTCCCCGGGTCTTTCTGATATCCTAGGACAATTAGCTTGGATGATGAATTTGTAATAGCATTTACTGTATATTATGAATTCATTTTACTTCTCTCTTATAGTTACTAGTATATTATTTCCTACCCATGTGGAAGCAATTTGATAATCCCACATATAGCATGGCTATACTTGCAGTTAAAAATGCTTGCTTAGTGATGGGGTACTTTATTGCAAAGAAAATTTCTTTTAAGGGTAAATTCATTCTCTTGTTATTATTTTAAAAATACAGTGAGTCCAAGGCTTTTGGACTCACTGTTCTCTGGAAAAACAAACACCACATGGACTCACCATTAAATTGGAACTAAATGATCAACACTGGTATGAGTATGTATGGAAGTAAAATTCAATGGAAATCAAGCAGGTGGGGGGAAGGAGGGATGGGTAAATTCACACTTAACAGGTACATCACCATCTGGGTGATGGACACACTTGTAACTTTGACTCAAACTGTACAAAAGCAATTCATATAACCAAAATGTTTGTGCCTCTGTAATATTCTGAATTTTTAAAAAGCCTCACTATTCTCACACTGTGTTTTATTCTCTCTCCTTTTCCTTCCCTTTCTTTCATAAACTCTGCTTTTGCTTCCCTCCCCTGCCATTTACAACAGTCCAATGTCTGTTCTTCACAAAGGTGAGTAACCGTTCACAAATACTGGCTAATGTCTCTGCAGTTATTCTTTAATAATGGATGTATACATTGTTTCCGTATTTTTTACTGTTATAAATAATTTTGCAAACACATTCTTGTTTATGTATCTTTCTGCACTTGAGTGTTTCTGTAGGGGAAATTCCTAAAAGTGCAGAAAGGTATGTTTCTGGCTGTGGTCAGTCCCTTGGTGTGAATTTCTGGTGCTGGCTGGGCAGACAGGTGGCAGGTGGGGCAGGTGCTCCTGCACGGGGAGGGGACCTTTGGGGTCCCGGGCATCCAACCCAGCAGGCCGCCTCCGCTCCGGCCCTTGTCCACCTTCCTCCCCAGGGTGAGCACGGGACCGGACGGGGTTGAGGGCAGGACACAAGGCAGCCTCTGGGACGAGGCCTTGGGGGCAGCCAAGCCTGCTGTCCGCCCTTTCCCATTTCGCTGCGCCCCAGGCGGGGTGACAGGGAACAGTCAGTGGCACTGGAATTGGAGTCTTTGCCCTTCCCTACCACCCCGGTGGCCTGGCCGGCTCTGGGCGAGGCCCCTGCCCTGCGGGACGGGACATTAGACGCGCGCTCGGGGCGAGCGGGGCCTGGCGGGTTGAGCGGGGCAGGTGCGCGTCCACACCAAGGGGCTCGCTCTGCAGGACGCCCGGCGCGGAGCTGGGGGTCGGAGCCGCCGGGGCAGGGCTCTGCGGGCCTCCCTGCTTGCAGCCTGGCAGAGCGGGACACTCGGCCGGCCGGGCCGGGCGATGCGCTGGGCTCCCGCCCGCGTCCGCGCCGGGGAAGACAAGGGCGACGTTCTGAAAGGAGGGCGAGAGGAGATAGCGGCGGGGCCTCAAAGCCAGGGGCGGGCGGAGACAGAGGGCAGGTCTGCAGCGCCAAAGGAGCAGACACGATGATGCTGAGGACAGAAACCGGATCCCGCAAAGAACCGATCAGAAGCCTTTCATGTGGTTTCGCTCCTGCGGGGAGGGACGGGCTGGCCGAGGGTGCTGGAAAGGCTGAGTCCTCACCGGGCCAGGAAGTCCTCGCCCAGGGCGGCGCGGCGGCACCCAGCCGCTGGGGACCCTCCTGCCCCCTCCCTGCGGGCACGAGTGGCTGAAAGGGCGAACTCATGTTTGGAGCACACAGGGCGGAGAAGAGCCCATCTATAGCTTTTATACACCAGTTTTCGGCAGCCTGCGGCTGAAGGTGGCATAGATCTTACAGACCTGGGTCTGTAAGTGGAGCAGCTTCCAAGAGCTGCCGCTGTTTTCAAAGGACTTGCATGACAGGGCTCGCGTCTGGGAGCGTTTCTGAAGGCCAGTCCCGAGGTGAGGATCGCCTGAGGAACTTGCAAAAATGCATCTTCCCGAGCCCGCCCGCCCCAGGCTGACGCGTTAGACCCTCCAGCATGGATGGGGAGGAACGCCTTAAATGACCTCACCAGGTGGTTCTTTGGCACTCTGACCTGTGACAAGTTTGCCTGCTGCATGGGGACCTCCAAGGAGGCCGAATGTATACAAATCAAGTCTGAAGTTTGTTAAAAAATACAGACGTCTGGGCTGTGGGACCAGAAATTCTGATCTAGTAGATTCGGGAAGCTATGGGCTAGAGTTGATGTTAATTTAGTCCTTATGATCTTGCAACTGGACCTGGCGCTTGCTACGGGCTGCATGTTTGTACCCTCCGCAAAGTTCACATGCCGGGCTCCTAACGCCCAGTGTGATCGTGTTAGGAGGTGGGGTTTTGGGAGGTGATTGGGTGGAATGGAGTTGCTACCTTATAAAAGAGGCTCCCTTGCCTTCCTGCCCTGTGAAGACGCAGCTGGGACGCCCCAGCTATGGGCCAGGAAGCAGGCCCTCAATTCACTGATGTTTTCTTATCTGGGACTTCCAGCCCCCAGGACTGTGAGAAATAAATTTCTGTTGTTTAGAAGCCACCAGGCTGTGGTATTCTGTTATAGCCGCCTGAGCTGACTGAGAAGAAGTCTTCAGACAGATGTACCTCAGGAGAAACTTACGATCTGGACCCCATTAACGTTAGCTCCAACCGAGGGGTGTCTGTCTTCTGCTTGTGTTAGACTGTGGTGTGCGGCCAGGAAACACAATATGGTAAAACTTCAAATCCCAAGCATCTGCTAAGTAGGTTAGAGGCTATGGCACGTTTTCGGCCACGAGCATCTCTCTGATGTTAGTGCTGAACTCAGATATGAATCCCTGGCATATCTGGGCGCCCTTGGCTGGGCGCCCCCTTCCCTTGAGCAGAGTCTGGAAGACCATTCGTTTCTCCTAGGGCTGAAGGTCAGCAGGGCACAATCAGTTCCCCTCTGGATTTATGCCTTCCCTTCTCCACACACTGAAAAGTTGAATAGACGCTGATTACAGTCAGAAGAGACTGTCTCCAGCTGTATTATGACGTTCTGAATGGGAAACTGATCCTAGTTAATAAGAGATGAATTAAGAGTAACGTGGCATATAAAGAGATAATTACTTGTAGCTTAGTGCTAGGTGTAATTTAACAGACCACATTAATCCCGAATCCATAAATTTAAAAATTAGGTTAGGAAAAAGCTAGAAATAAATTATTTTGGTGTCTAATAAATCATGCCAGGAAATAATTTAAGGTTAAGAAGTTCCTTCACATTTCTGAGGGTAATTAATGATAGTATCTCTGCTGTCTGTAGTATTATCTTTAAAGAGATTCTTGGCTGTAGTTTCACAGTTAATTTAATTCCTCATCTTGGTGAATTTTTCCCACTGCACTCTGCCTTCTGAATGGCCTCAAGGCATTCTGTTACGTTACCAACTTTTTTCCCCTGTGAAAATGACCTGAAAAGGCCTTGGCCGGGCCACGCTGTTCCTCAATCAGCATTCACCTACGGACTCCCCGCGGGTGGGAGAAGCCATGGCAACCGCAGCTCTGGCCCTTGGGGAGGCTGTTCCCGGGCTTCAGAAAGCTGCCCTCCTGTCTCCTGCCGTGAGGGAGCCGAGGAGCCTTCGTCCCTTCCCCACGCCGCCGCCGCCACGCCACAAAGTCAGGAGGAAAAGGATTGACATCCCAGACGCCAGATGGTTCAACAGCCATTTATTGGTGCCCAGTATGTGAAGGGCCGTCCTGGGGCCAGGGCAGAGGGGATGGGGCGGGCTCTCCTCCGCCCAGGGTCCAGGAGGTAGCAGAGGGAAGCCGGGAAAGCACAAAGGCCCCCAGAGCGGCACTGGGGGGCAGGGGAGGAGGGCGGGGTGCTGCCTGGGGTGAGGGGGGGAGAGTCTCCAGGAGGAAGACTTGGAACCTGTCTAGGAGGACAGGGTGGAGGTGGGGCAGGCAGGTTCCTAGTGTTCCCAGCGTCCTCCACGCAGCCCACCCTCTGCAAGCCACATACGGGCTCGGCTGCTGCTGAGCTCAGGCTCCGCTCATGTGCGGTGCAGGTGCGACAATCCCTGATCCGTCCACTGACCTCCTGGTGGCCTCCCCAGCAACGGCCACCCAGCCAACTCTGCACGCTAGGGCGGGCAGCAAGGCGCCTGCGCGGCACAGAAACCATAACTCGCATGGAGGCGTAGGCAACGGGCCGAGCTTTATTGAGGACATCACAGTCACACTGCAGCTGCCCACAGGGACTGGCAAACAGGCTAGTTTCGAAAAGCTTCCCACTTCCGTACCGCTCCTCTACATTCCGAAAGCAGAAAAAAATACATGGCACAGTGAACACTTCCCACCTTAAGAGTGTCATGATGACAGTTCATAGATTTGCCAACAGGCAACGCAAAACAATATTTACAACGAGACAGACCCTTTCTAAGTCCCAAATTCAGATACCGGTGGCATAATTCTAAACCTGACATCGTACATTTTTCCAGGTAAGGAAGACCAGTCATTATAAAAACACTTTATATAAATTCCAAGTCAGAACTAAAAACATCTCAATCCTATAAAAACATCTTCTACTAATAAAAAGTACCAATTTCTAGATGAATGCTCTTTATCAACAACAGTAACTAAACTTTTAGGAAGTTCCCACTATGCCGGACAGTCCACATGAAACCAGCACGTCCAAGTGACTTCAAGGCTCAGCTGTCAATCAGTCTTTCGTTTTCGGAGATGGACCACAGATCTGATCGCACTGCACGTGGACGGCATGAGTAGTCTACAAAAAGTTAACGCAAGTATCTATGTACTTGAGCCTAGAGAAGGAATTGTCAGATTGGCACTGCCTTCTGGGGAAGACGGATGTTTTGTGGTGACTCAGCTACATTTTTATCTTGAAGTGTTTAACTTGGAAAGCCTGTGATAGCATTTTGCCCACTATCTGAGATCAGCTCATTCATCTCATTTTGCTTACTCTCTTTTAGGGTGTGGTTGGGGTGATTTCTTTGCGTCTGTGCCCTTTTTGATCTCCGAAAACATACTTTCAGCAGCAGGTAACACAGCTCGGCCACGTTGAGCAGCATGCAGATCACAGACGCAGAGATCATGAAAATGGTGAACACGGTTTTCTCCGTGGGCCTGGAGATGAAGCAGTCGACGAGATTGGGGCAGGGGTCGATCCCGCACTTCAACACCCAGGGCAAGTGGTAGCCGTTGTAAAGGAAGTAAAACACGTACATAAAGGAGGCCTCGAAGATGATGCGGAAGAAGATGCTGCTGGTGTAGGTCCACCACAGTGACCCCTCGATGCGGACCTTCTGCTTCTTGATGTCCTCCACGTCTTTGAATTCGTTCCTCTTCTCCCCGCGCCTGAACTTGCGGGCGGTTTCGTGCCTGTAGTAGGCCACGTGCATGGCCACCAGCAGCGCCGGCGTGGACACGAAGATCAGCTGCAGGGCCCAGAGCCGGATGTGGGACACGGGGAAGAAGTGGTCGTAGCACACGTTCTTGCAGCCTGGCTGCAGGGTGTTGCAGACGAAGTCTTCCTGCTCGTCCCCCCACACCTCCTGGGCGGCCACCACCAGGATCATGACGCGGAAGATGAAGATGACCGTGATCCACACCTTCCCGATGCTGGTGGAGTGCTTGTTCACGCCCCCGATGAACGTGTGCAGGGTCCCCCAATCCATGGCGCCCGCTTACTCCTAAGCAGACAGAAGGGGGCAAAGGTCAACGAGTGGGAAGTGCCTTTGAATGGACACGCGGCGCAGCGTCTCCAGGAAATTTATTTTATTTTATTTTTTATTTTTTGAGACAGAGTCTCACTCTGTTGCCCGGGCTAGAGTGAGTGCCGTGGCCTCAGCCTGGCTCACAGCAACCTCGAACTCCTGGGCTCAAGCAATCCTGCTGCCTCAGCCTCCCGAATAGCTAACTCCCTGGGACTACAGGGATTCACCACCATGCCCAGCTAATTATTTCTATATATTTCTAGTTGGCCAGTTAATTTCTTTCTATTTTTAGTAGAGACAGGGTCACTCTCTTGCTCAGGCTGGTCTCGAACTTCTGAGATCAAGCGATCCTCCTGCCTGGGCCTCCCAGAGTGCTAGGATTACAGGCGTGAGCCACCGCGCCAGCCAGGAAATTTATTTTAAAGTAGGTTGTGACGTTTCACAACTTCATTTCCCTGTCTGCTAGCAGGAGGTTTTCTAAGGCACGTCTACCCTAACAACATTCTAATGTTTTCCCTAGAAATAACGTTTTCTCTGAGAGGGATTAAGATCATTTTGATTCAACTGAATCTGGATTCTTGTATTAGGCTGCTCTTTCCCATTCATCCGGGAGCACAGGTGAACAATTCATTCCCGGGCTCCCTTTCGATCACTATGTAAATACACATTGCAGCAGACCGGCTTTGCCCTAGGCTCACAGAGCTTCCACAGTAGATGTTATTCATTAAATGCCTTATTCAAGGAAAAAAAACCCTCATTCATTGGAATGACATAATCTGGTTTACCCGGCAGACTAAAAAGGGGGTGGGAAAAAAAAAAAAAAGAAACCAAACACTTACTAGTTTACTTTATACAATATATTTATACTTATTTCTAGCTTGAGTAACATCATCTGCGGTAATCATGTGTTCTTAGGAAATCTAATATTGTCAACCACTGAAGGAGTCTCTTCCAAGAGAGTCACAAGCTTTTTACAAAAACTGCCCTGTTGTTCTCCAAGTAACCAGGCCCGGGGCTGGCGCTGCCTCACCAGCGGGTCCCCTGCCTGTCAGGGGCCCCCGACAGAGGGGACCCGCGGCCACCACGACCCAGGGCCTCCTTGTTAGTGAGGCTGCACCCTGAGAGAAAAGCGCGCTTCTTTACAGCTGGAGAGGCCGTTGCTGCAATCCTACTCGGCCGCCGTCTCATCCTACACGGCCACGGAAGAAGCACGGGCCAGCGTTCTCCTTTAAAAAAAGAAAGGGCGAATCATCGGCCCTTTGAGAATCTTCACAAAGTGACAGACCCTCTCAGAAGACTGTGCTCAGGCAGCTTTTCACACGCTTTCTGGGCGGGAGGGAGCCACCAGAGTCCTCTGTGCACCAGGCTTAGAGAGGCTTCCTTGTCCCTGACTGGGCGAGGGACCCGGTCGGCCTCCCGCTCTGGCCCACAGACCCGCCCCGGCACTCACAGCCGAGGGCACCAGGGCCAACGTTAGCGTGAGGAAGACCTCGGGGCGCAGGGCAGCACCCCGGGGACGTGCCGGTCCAGAACGAGGCCCTGGAGCCGGCGCTGAGCACTAGCAGACAGCCAGGTTTTTGCTTTAAACACACAAAGCTGAGAAAAACGAAACAGGCCACCTCTAAAGCTGTGGTTTCTCATCCCTCGAAGCATTTGATCAGAGGCCACGTGAGTGGCTGCCAGGGGTGACACGGGGGGGGGGGCCGGCTCCGGGGGTCCGTAACTATGTGTGTGGATTAACTCCGCCCTCTCATGCACCCCTTATTCCACAGCCGAAAGAGACTTTCAATGCCCGCAGTAAATGCCGCTCTGATTTCAAAAACTCATGTTAAATGATATGAATTACAGAATTAATTTTAGTCGCTGATGAAAGACATAATAAACTTTCCTAATTGCTGATGTTCTAGCCCAGAAACACCTCAAAATGCGGGGGGAGGAAGGAAGACATACATCTTGGTGTCTGAACACAGTTCGCAGCAGCTGCTGCCCCGTGGGGTCAGGCCCGTGGGCTTACACGATGGGGATGTTCCCTCCTTAAGCAGTGAACAGCTCCCACTGCAGTCTGGTCAATGAAACGCCCACTCGGCAAGTTTTTTGGCTTACCACACAAAAGTTTCCCATTTTCTCAAACGCTTCAGAGCCCATAGAATTGAAACTCGCCGCAGGTAAGAGGGCTGTGTTCTCCCAGCCTGCAGCGCGTGGCCTGTCCGGACAGCCACACCTGCGTGGCCACCTGTCACCTGTCCTAGGAGGCAAACGGATCGAGGCAGCCTGCAGGAGTTCTGCGAGGCTGAAGTCACCCTCTTCAAAAATAGGGACAATTAGGAAGGCCTTAGCTTTATTTATTTCTTTTGCTTTTTCTGGGTCCCCGAACGACATGCTTCGAGACTGTTCTATCAAAGTGGCAAACAGTCTGTTTGACAAGGCTTACTTCACAGTGCTGACAGAAGGACCAGCAATTTACCCGTGCCTTTATTTTTTATTTTTTATTTTTTTAGCAAGTAGTATACCTGGATACCCGTGCCTTTAAAGGAAGAAAAACCAATGAGATGCCGAGGCCACTGAGAAAAATGAGGTTAAACCCAAACACAGGCGTGTCTTGAGTGACCTCCCGGGTCGCTCTAGAGAGTCACCTGATTCAAGGTACCCTCCTGCAAGACCACAAAGGCCCCTACAGCAGCAGAGATGGCCTGAGAGCAGGGGCTGTCTCCACGCGCCCTGGCCCTGAGTGGGCTGCACCCGGGCGGCAGGTGAACCTGAGCCAGTGTCTCCTGACGTCTCCTCCCATTCTTTTCTCTGGTGCGCGTGGAGAAGGGAGGGCTCACCTCTCCAGTGTCAGGAGGGAGGCCAGGGTGAGGGGCCGTCTTGGGGTTACTGAACCCCAAACTTCCCAACACGTTGCTACAGTCACTGGAGAGCCTGGCGGCCCCCAGGAGACCCTCCCACTCAAGGGGCCGTGGGGAAGATTCAGCAAGTTCGAAAGAGGACACTCGTCCCTGACCCTCAGCGGGCAGAGGTGCAGTGGCCGGTGTGTGACCGCAGGGAGGCCCAGGGGAAGGACCAGGCAACACAGCGCCTGCCCTCTGCCTCTCCCCATAAAACTCCTGACCCCAGGGCGCAGTCTTTCTCCAACGCTCTGGCTGGAGAACACGTGAAGGCGATTTCTGGGGAACTGTCATGAATTTAGAATTATTTTCCAAAATACCTGCACCCCCTGGAGCCCTTTGTACCCATAGTAAACAAAATACCTCTCTCCTTTCCCGCCTCAAGAGGGCTGGGGGAAGGGGAGGAGGTTTCTCAATGCGGAGTAAAAGATTAACTCTGTCTTTGTAAACCAGAGAGGTTTATTTTAACTGGTGCCTTCCTCGTGTGCTCGCTCTCTCTCTTTTTTAATTTCCTTCCTTCCTTCTTTCCTTCCTTCCTTCCTTCCTTCCTTCCTTCCTTCCTTCCTTCCTTCCTTCCTTCCTTCCTTCCTTCCTTCCTCCCTCCCTCCCTCCCTTCTTCCCTTCCTTCCTTCCCTCCCTCCCTCCCTCCCTCCCTCCCTCCCTCCCTCCTTCCTTCTCTCTCTCTTTCTTCTTCTTCTTCTTCTTCCTCTTCTTTTTTTTTTTCTTTATCTACCCCAACCTGACAAGCTGGCTCTCTTTTAGGGAAAGAACAGATGTACTTAGCTTCCGTAGTCTCCTATTTATAAGAAAGTGCTCACATCTAAACTTAAAAAGGTAAACTGAATTTGTTTTTGTGGTTTATCTAACCACAAAGTTAGTGAACAACAACATGCCGCAGTCTTGACAGTAAACCTCCAGGATGAAATATTTAGCTCTAAACACAGGGAAACCATTGGCCCTAATTTTTAGGGTACACACAGTACTATGAGGATAGATTGTTCTTCCCTTTTAAAATGCAAATAATTTAGGTCTATTGGCATTCTAGTACAGTAATGTAATTTCTCAATTGTTTTAAAACTTCTTATTTAAGAATTTAATCACAACTAAGCTTGCTTAATAGTCCCATTTTAGTCTCACCGATGACAGAATCAAAGCGAAAGCCCTAACAATTATATGGTTACCCCTGTGCGTTCACCAAGAGGCAGAAAGTATCTTTTTCTAGGTAGCTGTTTCCCTTCAAATGACCCCTTCGAAGTCATCCAGCGAGTATTGGACAGATCTGAGAACACACGCCTCCCGACTTCCACGGTAGCTGTGGGCAGTCGAGGCATCTGCACAGATGAAAGAAAACAAGGTCCAAGCGAGACGTGCAAACCTGAGCCTGTTTCCAAGGACTCCCGGCGTCTCAGGCACGAAGAAGGAGGGAGGGTCCCCCTTGAAGGCCGCAGGCTTTCTCCTCCTGCCCGCTCAGGGTGCCGAAGCCGGTGGCGCAGAGCGACCACACCCACGCCAATCTCTGCTCTGCTTCTGGGTGTTGGTGAGGATGTCGCCTGCTGTCACCTGTGGAGGGAAGACAAAAGTGGTTGCCAAATTCCTTCAACTCCTCCCCTCTATGTCTACTGAATGAATTTTGTGTGTGGGGGGGGGTTCTCCATCATGTTAGGAGGTACGTTCTGAAACTGTCAGATTCCGGATGCTCCCGGCTTACACTCCCGACACACAACACAAAGCTCCTCTTCGGTGCACGCTCTTCTCAAACCTCAGGCTCATTCCTCGAGCGTGAAATAAGGAAGGGTGTGGGCAGTTGGAGACACTGGATGTGCCCCAACTCCTAAATCAGGAATTTTTTTTTTAAAAAAAAATCTCAAACTTTTATCAAGAAGAATCTGTATCTTTTGTCTCTAGAGATCTCAAGTCTTCTAAGGTACAATCCAACACTTGATTTTTAAATTTGATGACAAAAAACTTCGGCAACTGTCCTTCCAAAGTAATGACTAGTGATAACAGTGGATTTAGGATTCACATACTTCTTCAAAATTAACTCAATAAAAGTGAAATCTTTTTCTCTCTGTGGAGCTGAAATATAGACAGGCACAATTCATGGAACTACATGTTTCTTACTTCATGTATGAATTCAAAGAATTTCTATTACGTTCAGCTTTCCTTCTCTGGCTCTTTTTTTAGCAGCATCTGTTCATTTGAGCAAACCTGTATCTTTTCCAAAAATTTAAGTTCAACTGGATTTAAATGACGCTGGGAATTAAAAGGGCAAAGGCCCTCTGGGGCCCAGCTGCACGCTCATGGATCTAGCAAGTGAAACAGAAAACCTGACCTGAGAAGTGGATTGTGCCCCACGGCCCAACAGGTTGGGTGGAAAATTATATTCCCACAATTTTATCCTATTTAACATTTTAACTAATGTATACACACTGCTTGTGGCTCCCGGAACATTCAGAGTGGATAAAAGATGCGTGGTGAGGATGTGCAGGCCAGAATTCTCCTCCCACCCTATTGAGACTCTTAGCCAGCTCTTTTGTAGTTCTTTTCCTCAACTCCCTCTTAAAACTCAGAAAAGAAAAAAAATAAAAAAGGATTTGTTTCGAGATAACAGCCACCACCAATGGGACAGGTGGCCTGACTAGCACCTTCTGGGTTTTAGTCCCTGTGTGGCAGCAACGGGGAGCCCTTCATGCTCCCCCCCCCTTATGTGACAGGCTAGAGCCCTGGTATTCTCTCTTCCCAATCCCCCTCCTCGGCAGGGCTCCAACAGCACCCCCAAAGACTCTGCGGGATCCAAACAGCAGACAAAGCTCTCCCCGGGAGCGGTTTGGAGCAGCATCCTGCAATTCTAAGGAAATCGCATCGGGGCAGGACATTTTCTTCTAGAACACTGGTTAGATTCAGCCAGAACTGGGGCAAACAAGAATGGAAAAACAAGCACCAGATATATTCTCCAGCAAACTGGTATTAACTGAGCAGCACCTAAGTGGACACATAGGCACTACAGTAATAGGGTGTTGGGCAGGGGGGAGGGGGCGGGTATATACATACATAATGAGTGAGATGCGCACCATCTGGGGGATGGTCATCATGGAGACTCAGACTTGTGGGGGGAGCGGGAAAGGGCATTTATTGAAACCTTAAAATCTGTACCCCCATAATATGCCGAAATAAAAAAAAAAAGAACTGGGGCAAGGAAATAGCTCTATGGGATAAAGTCCACTCGAAGGGAGAGAACAACCGCGCACAGTCAAAGCCAACCAGGCACTCAACTGACAGCGGGCTGCTAGAGGACGCTGAGGCCGCCGGCCGGCCCCCCCCCACCCCGCGTGCGCCCCGCACTCACCCCGGGACGGAGGCCAGCCCCGCCGGCAAACGCGGGACTCGGTGGCACCGGGAGCTGGTCTCCTTCACCCAACAGGAAGTACCTTCCGGCGCCTGCACCATTTTACTGAGATGTGTCACCAATTACTTTTAATTGCCGTGGTCCCCACTATTGTCTCGGGCATGTCACAAGTTCCCGGACATGCATCATGCAGCCCTACTGGTCGGTTCTGCGGGCGACTCAGCCGCCGGCCGACCGGGTCGCCGGGTTCGGCTGACCTTGAACACCCATCCTCCACCCGGCGTCCTCCGCAAAACGCAAATCCGAGCGGACAGCCAAGAACATCCAAAGCAGCGAGCGAAACGGGGGAAGGGGCCCGGCCCACCCCGGCCCACCCCGGCCCACCCCGGCCCACCCCGGCCCACCCCGGCCCTTGCCCCACATCACACACTCACACAACCTGCCGCGCAGGTCCGCGGGGCCACGCAGGGCGACGGCCAAACCTGCCCATCCTCGTTCCGCCGCGCAGGCACAGCGCGGACGCGGGGGGCGCGGCGGGGGCGGGGGAGGGGTCCCGGAGCTCCACGTGCGCCCCCCACCCGCGACCGCCCGCGGCCACAGGGCCCGGCTGGGGGGTCGCCGGCAGCCCCCGCGCCCGACGGGGGCGACCAGGGCGCGGGAGGGCACGAGCCGACGACCCCACCTCGCCTGCGACCGAGGGGCCGAGGTGGCGCTCGCCCCCCACCTGCCCGCCAGCCCGCTCGCCCCCCACCTGCCCGCCAGCCCGCGCCCCCCACCTGCCCGCCAGCCCGCGCCCCTTACCTGCTCCGCGGGCCGCGCCCTCCGCTCCGGCTGGCGGGAGGGTCGGCGCGGGCGCCGCCGGCTCGGGGCGGGCTCGGGACGCTCGGCAGTCGGGCTGTCCCGCCGGCTTCGGGACGAGGCCCGGCTCCCACCTGCGGCGCCTTTTAACCGCGCCCCACCCCGCCTCTGCCCTGACGCGCTCGGGCGGGCTGCGGGAGGCGCGCGCGGGGCGCGGGGCGGGACCGCCCCCGGGGCAGGGGGCGCGGGGCGCGGGGAGGGCCGTCCTCCGGGAGGGTGGCGAGCGGGGTGCAGGAGCGTGGGGGCGCGGGGCCCTCCCGTTGGGGCGTCGGGGGCGGGCCGGGTCTGCTCTGGGCGGGCACCGGTGCGGGGCTCCGCGGGTGGAGCCTGCGCTCGGGGCTGGGCGGCCACGAGAACGGGGGCTCTGCCGGGCCGAGGGAGCCCACCGTGGCGAGGCTTCGCCCGAGCCGCCCCTATGGGGCAGGGTGAGGGGCCGGCTGCGTTTCTGCCTGGACACAGCCACCCCCTTGCTGGACCCCCGGTTCCCTTCCAGCCCGCCGGGTACCAGTGTGCACCGTCGCCAAGCGCAACCCGGAGGTTCTTTATTAATTAATGACCACTTAGGGGAGGTGCAGGGTTGTTTTTACTAGTTACCTCTATCCTTTGAAGCCTCCTAGGGGAGGCAGAGCGGGGCGCACCATTGAGAGACCCCGTTGCGTTCCCCCCTTTTCAGAGACCCACGTCAGAAAGGTCTGGGCCAGCGCAAGGGGCGGTGCAGGGGCCGGTGGGGTGGGAACGTTGGAAGCTGTTTGGAGACCTGGCTTTGCAGGCTCAAACCTGTCCTACATCAGACAGGAGATGCGTGACTTGCTTATTCCACAAAATTGGTTGGTAATTAAATGTCCCCACCTAAACCATATGCTGTTTGTCGGGTCATACTCTCCCATGAAACAGGATTGACGGTGGTTCTTAAGATGTCATGGAAGGTGAGCCAAGACTTTATAAGAATCCGCCTAGGAAATATTTTATTTGAGAACCACGTTCTCAGAGACTTGCCCCTGAGTCAAGTTTAGAGCACTCTGGGGTGGCCCCTGGGATGAACTTGAACCCCGGGGGTGAGGGGGAGGAGAGGCACAGAGGCCTGTTGAGGCTCTGGCACTGGGCAGCCTCCCACCAGGAGGGCCCTCCAGGCTACGCCTGTCCCCACACTCGGACCACCCTGGACTCACGTCTCCCCTCCATCCCTCCCCCAGACAAATACTCCAGCCAGCCTCATCTGCTTGCATAGGAAAATAATTTTTCTAAGTAAATTGTAAAGTTCTTTGGGAATTACACACGGTTTAAGCGTTGAACGTGTTGTGCTAATGATGTGGAATGGCTAAGGCATGCAAAGGCATCTAGAGCTGTGATTGGATGGCTCGACTTCGTGGGCCAAGTAGGAAAACACATCCAGGAGATGATTACAACCCTCATGTCCACTTAACAGGATCACAGCATTCTGAAAACAAGACACTGTAGTCCTGGCTGGAATCAGCGGCATGTACTTCGTTTATTACCTTCTCCCTGTATCTTAATGGTGATTTCTGAGACCGTGAATTTAACTGGCACCAAATGTGTAAAGTGTGGATCTCCCTCTGCGATATCAGGAGATTTGAAGGGGAGTTGGGTGAGAGGCTCCTTAGAAGACCCGTAAATTCTCTGGGTGGCCTCTTGGGCCTTTACCCAAAGAGTGGAGCGGTCTGGGGTGCACGTGCTTACAGAGGGACTCAAGCCTGACAGCTCGGGCTTTCCGGCCTGGAAACGCAGCGCCAGAACGCTGCCTTTTAGCTGTCATGGTCCCAGGTGTCTGGAAGGGAGGGAAATGTGCGTTTCTTTGAAATAAAAGCGAACGCTTGTCTATTCATTCAACAGAAAGGCCCATATTGTACTTAGCGGAATGTCCCTTAGTCAGGGTTTGTCTGATGTCTTCCCTCCTGATTAGATGGGGGTGATGTGTGCTGGGAGGAAGACCACAGGGGTAAAGAGACATTTCCGTCACGTGTGGAAGGTGCAGACGGGAATCAACTTGACTCATCCCTGCTGGCGTTGAGCTTGAACACCCGGCTGAGGCGGCGTCTGTCGGGTTTCCCCGCGGGGAGGTGACTCTTCTGCTCTCCACACTGTGCCGGGTGGAAGGGAGTCGTGAAGCCCAGCGCACTTGCAGGGCGGATGGGGAGGCTCCGTCCCTTAAGGGCGGACCAGCTGCATAATCCTCTGTCGTTTTTCTGCACACGAGACTCGTCCCTTCTCCCAATTTACCCGTGTACTCAATTGTGTGTTTATATCAGTGAAGACTCATGGATGTTTATTTTACACTTTGGTTTATAACCCAATACTGCTTTCTTTATCTTTTTGTTCAAATTGCTTCAGCTTTGGCCGTTGGGAGCACTTTCATTCGGCTTCTCTTTCCTTTCTGATGCACGCCCACCTTTGTGTGTGTGTGTGTGTGTGTGTGAGACACTTTCTCTTTGGTGCTGTAAGGTGCTCTAGACAATCTTGTATATTCGTGGCCCCAGCCCTGGAACCAGCCACTTCTCCGAGGACTCGTGTTGCACCTGCTCTTTCATCGTGCGTCTTCCCGTGGGACTTCGGGCAGAAACCTCGGCTGCCTGGGCCGGCGCCTGGAGCCCCCTGCACAGCCCTGGGGCCATGTTTAATGTCTTCTGGGCCTTAGCAAGTGTTTGTTGAGTGAATGAATACATTCAAGAGGTATTTGTTGAGTGGATTAATTGCAAATATTCAAAGAAGAGTCTGGTAGGTGAAAATACAGAAAAGAGTAGTTCTAAGGTATCTTATACTCAGTCAGGTGCCTGGTATTTAGTGGAGTGGAGGCTGTAGAGAAAGAACGGGGCATTGTGCTGACCCTTGACAGGGTTAATCTAGCCAGGAGGCAAGACGCGTGCTGTCACAGGGGCTGTCAGAGATGGAGGTACCCTCATCCCGTCAGGGGTCACAGGTGTCCTCGGTGACAAACAGAGCACCGAGTTCTGGTCCTGGCTCCAGACCTGGGGACCCAGTGTTACTTCCGACTGTCCTCATGTTTCCAACCAGAACCGAACTCTGCACAAAGGTCTCAAACCTCCTGCCCCCTCTCACGACCTGCCTGTCCCTCGGCCTTCCCGCCTGCCCTCTGCGTCCCAGCCGAGCACCTGGCCCCCCTCGCAGGGGTCCCCGGGCTGGTGTGGACATTCCAGGGCAGGAGCCGGTGGCCTGTCTTCGCACGGCGGCCCCTTCCCCTCCCTGGGTACTGTCGTCCTCACGGTCCTAGCGTTGCTGCATCTCGTGACAGGCGGGTTCGTCAGTCCCGTCCCGGTGGCGTCTAGTCGGACCGGGGCTGCCGGTGGAAGATCTGAGCGGGACCCTGGAGAGGGGGGCTGGAGGTCCAAGTGCTGCGCGTTGGGGAGCCCTGCCCCCCCAGGAGGAAGAAGGAGGAGGCCAGGCCAGAGAGGGGCCAGCGGGGCCCTGCGACTACCGACTGCTGCCGGGTGGGGACAGTTTCCCGAAGGTGGTGTGTGAGGGCCCTACAGAGAAACAGAGCCACCGTGCATGCCACACACACACACACATACACACACACACACACACACACACACACAGAGATTGATTTATCGTAAGACTTTGGCTCCGGCGATGATGAGAACAGCAAGCATGAAGTCTGCAGGGCGGCCTGGGGCCGAGGGGACACTCGATGGTCCCGCCTGGCGTCTGGAGGCCGTGGGGGCAGAATTCCTCCCTCCCTCCCTCAGAGGACCCCAGTCTTTTCTCTCCAGGCCTCCCGCCCCCTGGGTGAGGCCCACCCTCGTTGTGGGGGGTCATCCGCTCTACCCTCGGTCTGCAGGTGGAACTGCCAGTCTCGTTCGAAAGTGCCCTCCCAGCGATGTCCAGCCTGCTGTCCGGGCACCGCAGACCAGCCGCGTGACCCCCACGGGTGGGTCCGCCCTTCCTCCAGCAGATGCCTGGGGATTCCCACCCCTGGGACGCTGCAGGCCGCCGCGGCCCACAGGTGACCCTCCTCCGAGGGGCTCACAGCGCCCCACGGCGGCGGGGGCTGCGGGCGGGGCGGGGCGGGGCAGTAGGTGCCAAGACGGGCCGAGAACATGGGAGCCAGGAAAGGCTTCGGAATGACGGGGGCTTGTTAGGGCCCTGACTTCATGAGCGCCGTGCCGATGAAAGGCATGGCCACAGCTTGTTACCAGTCGTCTGCTACCTGCTACAGATGACTTTGTCAATAATTTAAATTTGTTTTCCCCACAGTGACTATGTGAAACGTTTATTTTAAGGAAAAAAAATTTAAAAAACCAAACAAACTAGAAGAGACTGAGGATATTTGAGAGTACGATTTTGTCCGTTGTTTCTAACGAGGAGCGCCGCGGAGGCGTGTGCCGCCAGCGTGTCTCGGGAACCGCGCGGGCGCGGCGAGCCCGCCGCAACCCCGTCCTTCACGCGACGCGCTGCCCGAGCTGGGTTTCGTGTGTTTGCTTCCTTTCCTCGCCCGTTCTCCAAAATTCTGAATGTTTTCAGTTGAGGGCCTGCGGTAGGAGGTAAGGAATTTGGCACGGGCCATCAGAACGCACCAAGAGTGGAGCGGCGTCACTCCTGGCAGTAAATACATTAGACAGTTTAAGTGGGCTCCTGTGACTGCCCCCACGCCTTTGCAGGTGGCCTTCTCGGTAACTTTTGTTTCTTCCCTCTCTTGACAGTGACGAAGCGTTTTTAGCTGTCAAGGTCAGAGTCCTCCTCAGCGAAAGGCACTTCGCTAGAGATTTCTTTTAAATTGTTGGCCGCGCGTTCCATCCACGGAGGCCGCGCTCACTTGGGGACAGCAGTCCCCAGCTCCCGGGTCCCTCGCTCCACTGCGTCGAGTCTGGAACCGAGATTCAGCCCATCGTGGGTGCTGGGTGGGATCAGAGGAAGTGCGGGAGCCGGGGGAGCAGGCCCCAGGCTGGGGGCGCAGGGAGGAGCCCCCCGCGCCCCAGACACCTCCTGTAAAGGAAAGCCTTCCTTAAAACCTCCCGCAACAGGAGCGCCTTCCAAGGATGGGATTATGATCATAATGTCCCTATCGTTTATTAATGCCTGCCATGACATGCGTTAGGTATCATCTTCACTTTCCAACAATCCCGCAAGACGGGTAACATTGTCCGCATTGTACAGGACCGCCATTGTGACTTCAAGAGGCCTCCCAGCTAGTGGGTGGCAGGGCTAAGATTCAGACTGCGTTCAGCGCAGTTCCCACACTCAACCTTGCCCCGCCTGGCACCGCCTTTGACTCTGTCCTGGAAGGTGACTCCCTGGGCCCGCAGGCATCTGCTCTGTCCCCTCCTGTGCACGCTTCACTCGTCGCCGTGTGGGTTTCTCCTGGGTGTGGCCTCACTCCAGTCTGTCCTCCGTGTACGCCGTGGCACACCTGCCCGCCGGCTAGCCAAGGCTCTGAGGGCTCCCTGTGCAGGGCCAGGTGCGGGGGACGGACGCCAGCCCTGGCCCAACTCCAGTTAATGAGGACCTCAGGCTAGTCAGCTCAGCTGTGGTCGCGGGAAAGCTCCCGACAGTACCTGGCCCCCTGGAAGGTGCTCCCTTCCCTTCCCTTCCTTCTCCTCTGTCCCCTCCTCTCACTCCCTTCTCCCCAGTGTCCCGCTTGGCACAGCGGGGATGTTTACATTGTGCCTCCTGGAATGGGTGGGGCCGTGCGACCCTGTCTCTGAAGGAGCAGCCACGCTGCCTGGAATGCCATCGAGCCTCTGTCTCCGCCATGCTCAGTTCCTGCGTGACGTTGCCCAGAAACAAAACTGCAGCTACTGACAGCCTCGTTCGTGCCATGCTTCCTGTCCCTTGCCCCTTTCTCTCTTGTCCTGCCAGGTTGTGATTGGATGGTGCCACCACAACTCAAGTTTGGGTCTAGCGTCAGCGCTCCGGCTTGGCGCCCCGGCATCCCTAGGCCCGTTTGCGTTTGCGGCACTCGGCGCCTGGGCTCCTTGGTGCTGCCTCCTGACCGCTTCAGCCTCCTACACACTCTCAGGTGTGCCCAGGTCGTCTGTTTGCATGTGAAGACATTGCAGGGAGACATCACAGCACCCCAAGATCATGGAGGGTTCAACCGAGGAGAACAGTCCACGCCTTGGGATCCAAAGCTGTTCCACAGGCTTCTTTTGCCTTCGCTTATTGAAACATTCTCAGAATACCTTGTTATTCCTTTTGGGTCTTTTAGGTTTGACTGACTTAAATCAGCTATCTGTGATTTTAAGGGTTTAGATTTTAGGAGCAAAGGCAATTCAAAGGAGAAGGATGGTCTTCTCCATCCAGTGGTGCTGGAACAACTGGATGTCCACATGCAAAAAAAAAAAAAGACAGAAGGAATCTAGATACAGACTTTACATCTTTCACAAAAATTAGCTCAAAACGGATCATACGCATAAATGTAAAATGCAAACTTTAAACCTTCTTGAAGATAATAGAGGAGATAATCTAGGTGACCTTGGGTTTGGTGATGACTTTTTAGCTGCAACACGGAAAGTACAATCTGTGGAAGAAGAAATTGGTTTGTTGGACTTCATTAAGATCAATATCTTCAGCTTTGTGAAAGACACTATTAGGGAAATGATAAGACAAGCCACGGACTGGGAGAAAATCATTGTAAAACACATATTTAATAAAGGACTGGTATCCAAAATATCCAAAGGACCCTTAAAACTCAACAATAAGAAAACAAACAACCCAATTAAAAAACGGGCCCAAACCTTAACAGACACCTCCTCACAGGACATGTACAGATGGCTGAAAGACACGCACAGAAGCTCCACAGCACACGCCATCAGGGAAATGCAAATCGAGACATCAAAATACTGCTACGCACCTATTAGAAAGCTGAAAATACCAAATGCTGCAGAAGTGGAGCCATGGCAATTCTCATCCACCGCAGGTAGGAGTGCAAATTGTGCAGCCACTGAGGAAGACAGCTTAGCAGTTTTGCAGAAGTCAAACATAGTTACCATAAGCTCCACCAGTCCAGCTTCTTGGTCTTTACCCAAATGAGTTGAAAACATGTTCACACAAAAACCTGCACCCGGTGTTTATAGCAGCTTTATTCATAATGAATGAAACTTGGAAGCAGTAGGTGGATGGATAAGCAAACGGCGGTACGTCCGGACAATGGGATGTCACCCAGCAATAAAAAGCAATGAGCTATCGGACCACAGGAAGGCACGGAAGAACCTTGAATGCACAGTGTTGACCGAAAGAAGCTCATCTGGACAGGCTGCACCCTGTATGGTTCCAACTGTGGGGTGTCTGGAAGAAGTACAACTGGAGACAGTCGAAAGACCAGGGGACTCCAGGAGTTGGAGGGCTGGAGCTGGCGGGTGAATGGGTGCAGCACAGAGGGTTTCTGGGGCAAAGAAACTCTTCTGTGGAACATTGCAGGGGTGCACCTTTGGCTCTGTGTGTTTGTCCAGACCTACAGCATGCACTACACCGATTGAACCCCGATGTAATCTGGTGACTTCAGTGGACGGTAATGTGTCAATATTGCTGCATCGGTTGTAACAAAGGAACTGCACTAACGCAAGAGTCAACAACAGGGGAAACTGTGCAGAGGGAAGAGGGACGTGGACAGTCTTTATACTTCTGCTCAGTGTTTCTGTAAGCCTAAAACTGCTCTAAAAAAGAAAAGCCTATCACTTTTTAAAAGGCCGTTTGGTTCTTTAGCTTAATGTCTTGCTTTAATTATTAGAAGAACATTCTGTCACCATAGCCTTTACATACAAGCAAAACAATAAAATGTTTAAACATTTTGTTCTCTTATTACATTATTTCCGGTGCCAATTCTGTTTTTAATTCATTCAACAAGTAGTTGAACAGTCGCTCTGTTCCGGGCCTTACACAGTGCCTCGCATGTACTGAATGAATGAATGAATGAATGAGTGAGTGAGTGAGTGAGTGAGTCAGTGAGTGAGGCCGGGCTGCTGGGACACCTTCGGCTCCAGCCCACTGGCTCTCAGCACGCTCGGGTTTCCCCCCCTCACCCCTCCCTGCTCTCCCTCCTCTCGCCCCTGTCTCGAGGTCAGAGGCTGCTGGGCTTCCGCACAGGATTACTCATTTACGATGTCCATGTTGCAGCTTGTCAGGAGGTTTAGGGGCTTCACATGTTTACAGCAAACCAACCAAGAATAGGAAACAAGCAGACCCTGAGGTCGCTCCTACCCCTCATTTGCAGGATGGGGTTTCTCAAAGCATTTATTTTTATGAGGGGTAAAGTGGATTTGGACACAGTTATTCATCTACTAAACAGCTATAACCCTCATTCAAGAAAAGAGCTCAGGCCAAGTGCAAGGGCTCACGCCTGTAACCCCAGCACTTTGGGAGGCCGAGGTGGGAGGATGGCTTGAGGCCAGGACTCTGACACAAGCCTGGGCAACAGAGTGAGACCCTGTCTCTACAAAAAAAAAAAACTTAAAAATTAGCCAGTCGTGGTGGCATGCACCTGCAGTCCCCTACTCGCGAGCGTGAGGCGGGAGGATCAGATCAGCCCAGGAGTTCGAGGCTGCAGTGAGCTATGATTGGGCCACCGTGCTCCAGCCTCGGTGACAGAGTGAGACCCTGTCTCCCCCAGACCCCCAGAAAGAAAGAAAAAAGGAAAAGAAGAGAAGAGAGAAGAGAGCTGGGAGCTCAGCCAGGTTATTTGCAGAATCTGACCCGAGTGCAGCCTTGAGTACACCAGACCTGGCCGGCCCCGTCGTTAGACTTTAGGCTCTGCTGGGTTAGACTTTGACCTAACGCCTAAGCTGTTTTACCTTCTCAGGCTCCTGTATCAAAGCTCCATAGCTGAAATAATCCAGGCAGACGGAGTCCTCTATCTTAACTGATGAAGCAAGATTGCACCCCACTACTTCTCCTTTCAATCTTTAACTAAAAACCTGGCCCGGCTAAGAGGAGAGCCGCTGCCTCATCTCTGCCTTCGGACGCTGGGAGGATCGATCAACATCCGTCTTAAAGCTGACAGCGGACTGCGTCTTTGATCTGGGGCTGTTCCAGCCGGTGTCAAGAGAAGCAGCTTAGCGTCGCTCATTCCGTAACCGACCCCCTTTGAGGGGCACCAAACTGCACTGGCTTTTCTAACGGGTCCTCACGAGCTCCGAAGCCACCCCTTGCTTCCTCGAACGGGGCAAATGCTACCCATGGCAAACGAAGGCTGAAGAATTGGATTGAGTTTGTCCCTTGTGTGCCAGGTTTTCACTAGAGCTAGGCAATAGGACGGCAGGGACGTTTATTATTATTCATCATGCCACATTTTGTTACATAGCAAGGAAAGGAGGGAAGGGAGAACGGAAAAGCATGGTGATTAGCGATATGTAAGGAAGGTTGTTGACGCTTGTCCCAAATGCACCCTTCCTTCCGAGTCCTCTGTCTCAGGAGGGCATAGGCTGTCCCCTGCGTCTGGCCCGAAACCTCCTTATCCTCAGTGACCTCCCACCCTCCCTCAGCCACCATGGCGAGTCTTGGGATTTCCCTTGTGTCTCTGTTCTCTTTTTGATGTTCTCTTTTTGAGGAACATTAAACAGACGATCGAGAGTGTGGGAGGGTTGCAACAGGGAGGGTCAGGGCACCCCAACCGTGGGTGGCGGGCCAGCAAGCAGCCCGTGGGGTGCAGGGAATGCGTCCAGAGGCTGTGACGTCTGCATAGAAACCACACAGGACGGCCCGGGGTGGTGAGGAGCTCTCGGCCCGCAGGATTTGCAGGGCTGGCTTTGGCTGCAGCTTCTCTCCTCTGTTCCTCGCTGCTGCTGGAGTTCTGCTTCCAAAACCGCCTGGACCACCCCGCTCCGCTCCTTCCCTGTGCCCTGTGCTGTCAATAGCACAACGTCCACACCCCCGAGCGCGCCTGCAGCCGCAGTCGTACCTCCCGGACACGCTAACACGGAGTTTGCATGTGCGTCACATGCAGTTACTTCAACACAGCGTGCAGCTTTGGAGCCCCCTGTCTTTGTGCTGTTCCTCCGATTGGATCCTGCTTTCTCCACCTCTCACAGTCGGCCTTGTTCTTCGGGGCTCAGCTTGAGGCTGCTTCTCTTGATTCCCGTTAATAACAGTCATTTCCCCTGACTGTTCTGAAGTGTGCTCCTCATGGAATTAGTGTCCAGACCACCCTGCCATGTGTTGTATCAGAGGTTTACTTGCATTTCCTTAGAGTAAAAGACCCTTGAGGACAGAAACATTATCACTGCCTCTCCCAGCACCGGCACCAGCATCAGCACTCAGCACCCAGCACCAGCATCAGCACTTAGTACTCAACACCCAGCATCAGCACTTAGCATCCAGCACCAACATACATCAGAACTTAATACTTAGCACCCAGCACCAGCACGTAGCACCCAGCACCAACACTAGCCCCAGCATCCAGCCTCTAGTAAAGTGCCTCGCATGTGGGACATTTTTAGTAAATGTAAATTAAATTGAACAAGCACTCACTTCCCTAATCCCATTAATGACTTTAAAGAAGACTTTTCATGTATTAGGAAACCATCAGTGCAAAGTCACAACTCTACAGATGTGCTATTGCCGTAAATGTTTTTGCATCTAGATAAACTTGAATACGCTATAACTGCTAACACCTAAGTCTGTGTAACTTAGTGTGGTGTAAGGAGTGTCACCGAGATACTTTCTAAACGTGTGCTGAGTGGACGGGGGTAAGCCCTGCAGATGGAATTCGGAAGGTGGAGTTGAGAGGGAACCCCAAAGCTCTACTCCGTAAGCAACAGCACTGGGCGACTGATCGCGGCTCCTGAGCGCAGGCCGGGCGCCGGGCGGCGGGGCGGCCCCTCGTCCCCGCTGCTGCTGCGGCAGGTGCGCCGGCCGCTCTGAGACCAGGCTCGGGCATGCATCTCCCGTGCTCCTCGCAATGCAGGGAGGCGGCGGTCATCCGTGTCGACCTGCTGTTAGCTGTTCAGGGCTCTGCAGGGTAGGAAGTCTTTACACGCATCGACTCATTCGAAAACAATTCTCAGAAGCAGATGAGGCAGATATTGTTTTCATTTTACAAGAGGAAGATGCTAAGGGCTCGGGACGGTTCGTCTGTTTCTTCATTCGACAACTATTTATTGGCCGTGGCTGGGCAGACACACGGAGCCGGGGGCTCGTCCCGGCAGGGGGTGGGCTGGGACCCAGGCCCCCACGTCACTGCCCTGAGCTTCGGTGGAAGAGAAGCCTCGGGCATCCCTCACCTGTGCACGTCTGAGCTGCTCGCGCTTGGCCTCCCTGCTTAGATTGAAAGTTGAGCTGCAAATACGGAGGCCGCAGGGCTCCGGCGCGGGCGGGCGTGCGGTCGGCAGGGGCCGGCGGGCTATTTCCCAGCCGGCCTTTCACCTTCCGCCCTGCAGGCCCGGCCGCCCAGTCGCGCTACTTGAGAGCTTGGGGGCTGAGCCGTTGGGCCTGTGCTTGCTGGACGGATGCCCTGTTTTTCTAAGCGGGTGGTCTGCCCAGGAAACGCCGCTGGAGTAATGGCCGGGGGTGGCTGCTCCTGAGTTCCTTTTATATAAGCTGCACAATTGAACGCCTTGGCGGGAGCCGTCTCCCCGCACCACGCGCCAGGGCGCCTCTTGGAGCCAAACGAGCCTCAGCTGCTCAGGACGGCAGGGCAGCAGCCGGCCTCCCTCTGGGGGCCTGCGGGTCCCTGCGTGCCACCGGGAGCCGGTCTCTGCGCTGGGTGGCGGCTCAGGTCACTGGCAGGTGTGGCCTGCCTGACTCAGGAGCCCCTTCCCCACAGGAGCACGGGCGCACTTCCAGGGTCCCCACCGGGCACGCCCGCCCGCCCCCCCCTGCGCGGAGCGAGCCGAGGAGGTGGCTTCCCCTGGAGGGGCTGCCTGGTCCAGACGCAGGTCACCCCGTGGCTGTTTCTGCCCTCAGCCAGTTGTGGAGCGGCACAGTCACATTTCCCATCTTTATCTGTTTCCAGCAGAACGGAGCCCGGAACTTAACCACGGGGCAAAGCCTCAGGACGAAGGGGAAAGATTCTGATAAAACTTTGTCCCCATCAGGACGTGGACGACAGCATCCACCTTTTCTTCAGGCCTCAGCAAAAGCATGGGGGCACAGAAAGCTCATCGAAACGATGTTTGCAAGGAGAATCCTTTCATTTAGGACAGTGTCCTGCCTTTTCCACCCAGCACTCGGTTGCATTAGAGTTAGGGTGCATTGCACACACCCCCAACTGGCCAGTTGACCCTGTTTTCGGTGACACAGAGGCGCCGTGCCATGACGCAGAGTGACCCGACCTGGTTTCACCCGCAGAGCTGTCCGCCACTCCCGACCAGCCTGGGGCTGCGCCCACACCCGTCCGGCCGGAGGCATGGGCAGCTCCGCAGGCCGGCAGGGAACGCGGGCGGCTGGTCAGAGCAGGGACGGCGTGCAGGGGCACACGCAGCCGCACGACCCCGGCCCAAGCCTGCCCGGCCAGGGTGCTGCTTACTTGTCCTCACTCACCTTCAGCACCCAGCGGGGACGCCCCGGAGCCGTGCCCGAGTGTGGCTGGAGACTCCGCAAGGAGCAGTGGGCGGCGTGGGCCCACGCGGTGTCCCGGGCAGGCCCCTGCCGCGCGAGGCTCGCTGCCGATTGTAGACCACGCGCAGCGAGACCCTGCTCTGGGTCGCCTGTTCTTCCCAGCAGGGTGGTGGGGGGGTCCTCGTCAGGAGAGGCCGGGAGACCGGACCAGTGGACGGGTGGCCCAGTGGCTCTGGCCCCGATCTCCTGCCCCTAATGTCCTGCCTGGGGCCCCACAGCGCGCGTTACCCGTGTCCGCCGCCCTCTCCGTCTGCACGCACCTGCTGGCCTCTCAGGAGCCGGAGCCGCTCAGCTTCCGCCCGCCACGGCTCCTTACCCCTCGGCCAACCGTCGCTCTCGCTGCGGACAAGCGAGAGAAACGACGGCGAGGAGGAGGCCCCGATCGTGGGGCAGGTGGGGCCGGCACAGCCATGGCTGTCAGTTGCACACACCAGAACTAAGTGACTTCGGGGACTTGCAGGAGCGTCCCAGGGCTGCAGCGGGGCTGTGCGGAGGCCTGGCTTCCGGTGACCACATCCTCCCTGAGCGCAGAGGCCAGGAGCTGCCGCCCGCCCCAGGGGTGGCTCACGGGGGAGAGTCACGGAAGATGCAGTGACAGCACCGCCACCCGGGCTTTGCACAGCAGACTCAGGTCACACGGCGTTTTCACAGGGACACTCCTTCCCTCGCCTCCCACGGCCTCTCACCCATGCTCTTGTCATCTGCCATTCCGAGACCCTCTGCCGTTGCCCTGTGTGACATTTGGTCCTCAGAAACAGACAGCTCTTCCCATCTATCACTTAGCGTTCGTTAGTAGTATCAGAATCAAAGTCGCACGCAACCCCTTTGTTTACTGATGGCGTCGGATTCGCAGTCGGCTGGCGGAGCAATCGCGGCTTTCGCCTCTACCGGGAGCTGCCGCGGGAGCTGTGAGCTCGCCCTCCCTACCTGCGCCGAGACTCCTCTGCACTCTGTGTGGGCGCCGCCAGGACGGATGCAAAATGTGTCCTTCACGTCCCCTCCTCCGCCACCTCCATCTTTGATATTTTCTCCTCCACTTTTGCATCTTTGCCTTTTTCAGGGACCTTTAGCCTGGGCTCCGTTTCCACGGGCTCTTGCCTGGGCTGCTTCTGACTCGTTTCTTTAAAGAAGTGAGGACATGACCTGTAATCCCAGCACCCTGGGAGGCCGAGGCGGGCGGATTGCTCGAGGTCAGGAGTTCAAGACCAGCCTGAGCAAGAGCGAGACCCCGTCTCTATTATAAATAGGAAGAAATTAACTGGCCAACTAATATATATATAGAAAAAAATTAGCTGGGCATGGTGGCGCATGCCTGTAGTCCCAGCTACTTGGGAGGCTGAGGCAGGAGGATTGCTTGAGCCCAGGAGTTTGAGGTTGCTGTGAGCTAGGCTGATGCCACGGCACTCACTCTAGCCTGGGCAACAAAGCGACACTCTGTCTCAAAAAAAAAAAAAAAAAAGAGTGAGGACATGAAAGTTCAAGATGCTGTTTCTTTGAGGTGTTTAAGTCGAAAGGATCCATCGGAAGCGTTTTCAGGTATTCCGAAAGCTGTCGAAGGAGGTATTTGGAGGAGAGAACTCGCCAAATATTTCCAATTGCAAGGACCGGTCCCGCGGCGGTGGCCGTGTGGGTGGGTGGGTAGGAGCAGCTGTGGTGTGCGTCTGATTTTAAGCGCTCTACCGTTTTAGAAGACGCATTTGCAACTATACATTTTGAGCTCTAAGCCTTGCTCTAGCTGCATCCCACAATTTCAATCTTGTATCTTCACTATCATTAGGTTAAAACCATTTTCTAATTTATCTGGTAATGTCTTCTTTGACCCATGAGTTAATTAAGTGTTTAACTGATACATATTCGAGGCTTTTCTACCTGTCTATGGTTAATTGATTTTTAACTTAATTCAATTCTGGTCAGAGAACACACTCCATAGGACTTTAATCTTTTGAAATGTATTAAGACTTGTTTTAAGGCCCGCCATATGGGCAACTTTAGTGAACAGTTCACGTGCTCTTGAAAATAACGTGTATCTCACAGTTGTCGGGTGTTGTGTTCGGTGGGTGTCAGTTAGGCCAAGGAGGTTGGTGGTGGCTATTCAGATCTTCTGTTTTCTTATTGATTTTTTTTTTTTGTTTAGTTTTCTGTCAATTAATGAAAGAGGGGTGTTACTATCTAACTATTGTTAGAAGTAACTATGTCTATTTTTCTCTTTATTTCTGTTAGTTTTTGCTTCCTGCATCTTTAAGCTTTATTGTTAGGCCCATACACATATAATTGTTATATATATTTCTGGTATATTGGCCTTTTCATCATTATGAAGCACATCTCTTCATCTCTGGTAGCCTTCTTATCTTGAAGTCTATTTTGTCTTACGCTAACATAGTTACTCCAACTTTTACATAATTAGTGTTTGCATAAAATACCTTCAAGTAAGTAAATTGAAAATAAATATTTTATGAACAGAATATATTTTGGTCTTGCTTCTTTCTTTTTCCCAATCTGCTGCTAATTTTTGCAATTAATTAAATCTTTTAGTCCCCTTACATTTAGTGAAATTATTGATATGATTGGATTTAATTCTGCCATTTTGCTATTTCTTTTCTATTTCCTTTTTCTCTCTCTCTCTCTCTTTTCCCTCTCTGTCCCTCCTTTCTTGATTTCTTTAGAATCAATTGAGCATTTCCTAGTAGCCCAATTTAATTATTTATTCTATTGGCTTTTTAGCTTTATCTTTTTGCAGTATACTTCAACAGTTTGCTCTAGGGAAGTTTGTTCTCATACTTCACGTACATCAGAATCATCTGGAAGGCTTGTTAAAACACAGTTTGTGGGGCCCCACCCCCAGAATTTCTGATTCAGTAGGTTTGGGGTGAGGCTCTAAAATGTGCATTTCTAGTAAGTTCCCAGATGAGGCAGATTCTGCTGGTCAGGATCTGCCCTTTGAGAATCACAGCTCCGGGAATTAAAATTTGCATCTTCCCAGGAATTAAAATTTGCATCTTTGACACTTTTTACAGTTTAGTTGGCGTTACTATTGTAATACCACATGTGACAGATGGCATGCAGTTTCACTTACCTACCGCCTGATCATGTGTGCTGTTGCTGTCATACATGTTACATCTACATATTTTAGAAAACCCTGAACATATGGTTTGACCCTGCCTTCATTTTAAAGGAACACTCTACCTTCATAAATTGACTTCAAATGAAATTAAGAGAAAAAAAGAAAAAATATAGCTGTTTTTTTGTATTTACCCACATATTTACCGTTTCCTGTGATGTTCGTTCTTCCTGGAGATTGATTTTATCATCTGGGGGTCTTGCCCTTCAGCCTGGAAACCCCTTAGCATTTCTTGAAGAGTGTGTCCGTTCACAATAAATTCTCTCAGGTTTTGTTTGCCTCAAAATGCTTTTTACCTTGCCTTCACTTTAAAGGATATTTTTTCTTGACGTGGAATTCTGGGTTGATGTATTTTTCATTTTATTTTTTTTATTTTGCTTATTTTTTTTTAAGACAGGGTCTCTCTCTCTCTCTCTCTCTCTCTCTCTCTCTGTCGTCCTGGCTAGAGTGCAGCGACATCATCATAGCTCACTGCAGCCTCTAACTCCTGGGCTCCAGCGATCCTCCTGCCTCAGCCTCCTGAGTAGTTGAGAATATAAGCGTGTACCCCCACGCCCAGCCAAAAAAATCTTCGTTTTAAATAAGCACCCCAGATCACTCTCATGCAGAGTGTCTGCAGGCCGGAGTATGAGGAAAACTGTGGTGAGCGTCCGGGAATGTCACATGTTCAATGAGGAGACAGCTAGTCGCCTTGACTGGGGTGGTCTCAGCCAGTGGTGGGGAGGACGGGGTTTGGAGGGCAAACGTGCACGGTGCTCCCTCTGTATCAGGCTACCCGTCTCGGACTGACCTCCGTTCCTCTTCAGACACATGAGGTGGCATCGGGGTCGCCGTCGGTGGATCTACGTTCCTGGCATGAGACGGAGCTGTGATTTCGCAGACCTGGTCAAAGCGTCAGTTCCTTCTGTCCCATGAGGCCTTGTGACCTCCCCATCCCTGCCGCTCCGGAGCGACCCTGTCAGCATAAGACAAAACAGACTTCTAGATGAGGAGGCTCCCAGGGACACGGTGACGTTTCACAACGAGGAAAAGGCCGACGAACTGCGAACACACAGCAATCACGCGCGTGGGTGCCGGCAGAACGGCTCGAAACGCATGAAGCAGAGACGGACAGAACTAAAGAGAAAAGCCGGCTCAGCTGCTTCTAGGGCAGCCAGGCGGCAACGCCCCTCTCTCGTTGACGGACGGCGGGGATCAGAAGGCCCGGGCGGCGAGACCTCACTGCTGGTGCCACTGAGGCTCTGGCAGAGGCAGCGCCGGCCTGACGGACGTGTGCGGGGGGCAGACAGGACGGCTGGCAGTGACCGGTGGGTGACACTTGGATGGAGGGGCAGGGGTCCCCAGGACCTGTTTTTCGCAGCATGTGCAGGTGTCCGCAGGCCACGGCCCTGTGTTTTCTCACACCGCTGGGGAGACTCGCCGGGGAGGGAAGGGTCGTGTTGGGGAGAAGACCGGGGTGACAGCCGGGGTGACACCACATCACAGAGAAGGAAAAAGGTCTCAGGGAGACGCAACCAAAGTCCTACCCGGCTCCAAGGGCAGAGGACGTGAAGGACACACAATGACAAGCAGCCTTAGTGTCGGAGTGAAACAGCGGGGACAAGTGAGGGCTGCCTCGCAGCCGCCCGGCCACTGGGCGTCCCGTGGACACGGAGAGAAGCCCGGATGGCCCCGAGTCCAGAGGTTGTCCAGGCAGGCGCCTTCCTCCGCCTCTCCGGGGTCAGCTCCTTTTTCCAGCTTTTCACAAAATCGGGTTACCTTTGGCATCTTTCCTGTTGGTCAGGCTCCTAATGAGGACATTGTCTCGTTTCACCCTCAAGGCCGACAGCCCCCCGAGTCACCTTTGTTTCTGCCCTGGCAACTGTCCAGCAGGACGGGGGTGGGGGGAGCTGCCGAGGGCCTCCCAGACCCGGGTCCCCGGGTGTCGCGTCTGTCTCCGTTTGGTCAACGGCAGATGTTTGGTCCCGCGGTGAACAGCGACCGTCAGAAACGCGGTCCACACTCCAGCAGTTGCGGGCGGCGCTTATCCGGACTCCCTCCGACAGATTTCCGCCCTGTAAATTCCGGCCCTCGCGCCTGCACTCACTCGTGCGCGGATGATGTCACCAGCTGTATCGTCTCAGTCTGATCTTAAGCTTCACAGTGATCCCTGTTGCGATCCCCGTTCTGCGGTGGAGGTGATGGAGGCGGGGGGGTGAGTGACCTGCCCGAGACGCTCGGCCAGTAAACGCAGCGTGGGGCAGGGCCGGCACCTCCGCTCCTGGCCTCGGGGACGGGACTCGGTCTCCTCGGAAGGAACCCTTGATCTGGAGCCCGCGGCCCGCCAGCGGAGGGGTGGGGATGGCCTGCCGGTGCCACGAGCCCCGTGAGACTGTCCGCGCGGCGTTCTGTCTGCGTGCTCGTGCGCGCTCTTCCAGGGAACGTGTCTGCAGCCCCACCTCGGTCCCCAAGGCCTGTGCAGCGACGGCCCCCACGTGTCACTGCTGCTCCGGCCGTGGGGTCGATCTGGGGGTGCTCCCTGGAGAAGGTCCGCTCCTCCTCGCTTACGTTTCTGGCCTTTTCGATGTCTCTGAAATGCAGCGTCAGGGTCCCCCGATGACGTGACTAATTCTGCCCAAACGATTCACTTCCACGATGCCGATGACAAGGCATTTCTGAATATGACCCTTTTCCCTCTCCCATCTGTGACACGGTGTGGACCCAGGGACTGAGGGAGGGAGAAACAGTTTGAGAACGAGGACCATGATCACAAAAGGCTGCACGTCTTGAGGGACTTTTGCACTTGGAAATAGCGGCTCCTCCGCCCGGAGCGCTGGCGCTTTGTCACGCGCCCGTCCATGGGCGATGCCCAGAGAGAGGTCAGACGGCCCTGCCGGGCGCCCCTCCTGAGCAGCCGCCCTTCCCTCCCCCATGGGAGCGACACACCTGGTCCTGCTCCCTGCGAACGGCTCCCACCCGCCCCTGCCTGCGCAGCGCGAGTCACCTGACGCCCCCGTGCCGCACAGACCGTGTCAGGAGCTGACCACTCCAGATGGGTGGGAGGCGCAGGCCGCGTGGCCACGTGCCGGGGAGCAGCAGGTGCCCGGAGAGCCGGGGGACCAGGGAGCAGACCGTCCCCGAGCCGGGCGGCAACACCGGCAGGGCGTGGCGGCAGCCCGGGCGGCCGCGGAGACCCGGCATCTGGCGGGAGAAGCCCCCGGCTTCCCCGGGCTTTACGCAGGCGGAGTTCAGATCCCAGGACTGCTCCTCCCCGTCTGCAGCGTGGCGAGTGCCTGTTTCGGCGCGTGCCCGTGGGAGCGAGGCATGACACGGATGACGAGGAGAAAGGAGCACGCACCGCAGTCCACGCCCGCAAGGAGCCGAATGTTGGGAGGATGTTGGGACGAGGGTCGGGAATGGGGGCCGACGCTGGTGGCTCTGAGCAGTCTGGAGCCCGGTGGTGGAGCTGTTAGTTGTCTGCCCTTCCCTCTTCCCCCCTGCCCGTAAGGCGACCAGCCGATGTGTTCATCCACACCCCCCAACGAGTCCTCTCGTAACCGAGTGCCCGCTGTTCTCTCCCGAGCCACCCCCGTAGAAGGTAGGCTTTTGCCTGCAATGGAGACTGTTTTAAAGCTTTTCTTTTACGGGTGCTGTTTAATGTGTCTGCTGCCGTGTATTCGCAAAAGCCATGATTGTGATCCCTCGGGGCCGGGGTTAGCAGGGCCCAGCGGGCGGTTGCTGCGGCTCTCACAGGGGCTTTTGTGCAGCTGTTTTCAGCTGGAAGCGGGGCCGGCCTGGACTCTCTTCCTCTCCTTGTGGTCCCCAGCGCTCGGGAGCTTAGCCTGAGTTCGTGACGCGGCAGCTGGACCCCAAGGTGAAGGTCGCAGCTGCCACGGCAGCGGTTCGGCTGGATTCTACTGGCCGAGCCATGAGGACAGCCCACATTGAAGCACAGGGACAGGCCGCACCTTGGGGTGCCCTCTCTAGTCACACGGGCCATCAGTTATCTCTTTGCAGAGCCTGTGCTAATGCATGTTTACAGCGCTCAAAGCGAGTTTACGCAATTATCTGATGCGGTCCGCAGGGCAATTATAACCTGCACACCTGAGCAGGAAAGTGACCTGCCCCCGCTCCCGCCCGTAGTGAGAGGTGGAGCCAGAACCTCCGGGGTCTCCTGAACCCCGGCTCCCCGAGCTACCGAAGCTGCTCATGAACAGACCTTCCCCATCCGCCCCCGGGAGGCGGATGTGATCCTTGGAACCACCTGAATGCCATTCTGCACCAGGTTCGGTTAAAACATAAAGTGATTGGTGGAGCTGCGTGAGCACAGCCTCTGGTCAAATACGGGGTGAGCCCCAGCCCCTTGTTTCCCCGCGTGGCTCATAAACGGCGCCTGAGCATGCGGAATTTGAGCGCGGTCCCCCAGGGGGTACCAGTCCCTTCGTCTCGGCCACAGGTCACCCTCATGAGGACAGTGCACCTGGAGATTTGCTCAGGCAGCTTCCTGGGGGCGAAGGCGCCAGGCGGCCCAGGACAGGCGCTGGGCGGGTGGGTCTCTGAATGTCACTTCCAGCCCTGGGAACGCCGTCTCCTCTGTTCTGGTTTGCAGTTATTCCGCTTTCTTTTCAAACTTCAGAAAAATGCGGGGAAAGAGGGAAGCTTTGAAATTAAAACCTTTTATCTTTTTAAAATTTTTACTCCTAAATGAGTCTCTCCAGTTTTTCTTTCATTTCCCTCTTGTCTCCAGTGCCTGGTTCTTTCAAATTGCCCTCTGTCTTCTCCACAGTGGAAACAATCCTTTCCCTATACATGATCCTTTTATTAATAATTTCCCTTTCTACTGCTTCCGTGGGGCTGCAATGCCATTTTCACCCTGTGTCGGACTCACTGGTTTCCTTCCTCTTATTTCACGCAAATAGTTTTCCAGTCATTCTCGTGACTCTCACTTTCAGCCTCACACTTTCATGAGATTAGCTCTTATGTCCCTCTCTATTTTTATTTTTGATTCTTTGAATTCACATCCAGGGTTAACATCACTCCACAGTTCATAATCTCCTGTCGTTATTGTCTCCAGAGTCCCTCAAATTTCATTTATTTGTGAATTATATATTTCCTCTAGTCCCATATTCCTTCCTCTGTTCAGTTATTGACAGTACTGCTGAGTCCAGGAGTGGAATTAAACTGTAAAGGATTGTGTGTGTGTGTGTGTGTGTGTGTGTGTGTGTATTTATGTGACCAATTCCTTCTCTTTTTTGTTGTTGCTATGTAATAGCCATACATATTTGGGGGTGTGTGTGTGATAATTTAATATATTCATATAATTCGTAAGGATGAAATCAGTGTAATTGTGATATCCATCACCTTAAATACTTGTCTTTTCTTTATGATAGAAAGGTGCGAATTATTCTCTTCTAGGTATTTTGGAATACATAGTAGATTATTGTAAACTATAGTCACTCTACTGATCTATCAAACACTAGGTCTAATTCTCCTATCAAAGTGTACATTTGTAGCCATCAATCAATCAACATTTCTTCACCCCCTCCCCTGCTTCCCAGCGTCTCTGACCTCCACTCTCTGTCTTCATGACATCCACCTTTTCGGCTCCGGCATAAAAGTGAGAACGTGCGAGATTTGTCCTTCTGTGCTTGGCTCGGTGATGTTAATCCTGACTCATCTGACACGATGAACTCCAGTCCCACCATGTTGCTGCAAATGACAGGATTTCATTAGTTTTAATGGCTGAATATTGTTCCAGTGTGTATATGCACGTGTTCTCTATCCATTCATCCATTGATGGACACTTAGGTTGATTCTGCATCTTGGCTATTGTGAATGTGCCACAATGAACACAGGTGCAGATCTCTTTTAGTTGTACTGATTTCCTTTCCTTTGGATATATGCCCAGTGGTGGGATTGCTGGATCACGAGGATATTCTATTTCTAGTTTTTCAAGAACCCTCCCTACTGTTCTCCCAAGTGGCTGCACTAATTTGCATTCCCACCAACACTGTGTGAGGGGTCCCCTCTCCCCACACCCTCCTAGCATCCATCATTGCCTGTCTTTTTCATAAAAGCCATTTATCCTGTGGAGCGAGGATACCTCACTGTGGTTTTGATTTACATGATGAATTTTTTTGTTTGTTTTTTGTTTTTGTTTTGTTTTTATTTTTCCATCACACTTCTGTCTACAATGCAAAGTACAGGTTTCAATTGTATTTCACACTATTTAACTGACTAGATATTAACTAAAGGATTAACCACTTTTAATTTTTGTCAAATCAGTAAATGTACAGAGTTTAAAAATTCAACTGGAACTAAAAGGCTACAAGGAAATATCTCTGTGCTCTGCCCCATTCTCTGCTCCACTCATCCCACCAGCACTTCGCCCCAGAGGTAACCAGCATTTCTTGCTGCTCTTCTGATACCTACCTTTATATTTCTAAGTAACGTGGTTACTGTGACATTTAATGATTTATGGAGTTTAGGGACCTGCTGACATCTTCATTATGGTAGCCGAAGGTTTAGCTCTGACAGCCCGACACACACGCCCCTCCCCTCAGCCTCACAATCAGGGATCATGCCTGGGTTAAATGCACACTGGTTATTTCCATTGTTCTGATTATGTGCATAATCGCTTCTAGACCCAGTCGTGTACATGCTTACATTTCCTTTCACTTACAGCTCCCCACTCCTCCCCCCGCCCCAGTAAACCATGGCTGCGCTTTCCATTTGCTTAGTTTTCTATGCGCCTATTGTTCGATTCTTCCCACTTTTCCAACAGATCTGTCACATGCTCAAGACATAATTTTTTCAAGTTCCTGGGCATAGTTCCGATACCCCGTTGCCCCGCCTGCAGGCCGGGGGCTCCCTGGGCTCCTTTCACCTCCTGCTGGGGGCCCGAGCTTCGCTTTCTGGATTCCGTGTCTTCCTCTCTCTAGGTCTGCACCCTCAGGTTGCCGAAGCACACCTTCCAGCAAGACCCCAACAGGACAGGAGCAGGGAGGTGCAGTTTCACATCCTCCCGTGTAAAGAAGCCATCGTGTCGCCTCCAACCCTTCTTCATCCTTTCCCGCCCTTGTCCGTTCTCTTTGTTCTACTGTTCACACTTTCCTCTCCAGGGTCATTGAGGCGCTGCGATGGGAGTGGAGAGAGGCACACACGTGCCGGCTCGTGCTAAGCGGGAGTCTCGGCCTGCCTGGGTGGCCGATGGACTTCCTTCCGTCCCGCCGCCTGTGCTGAGCACTCGGGCGACCGCGGCCGCGTGCTGGGGGAGACTGGCCTGGGGCTCCCCTGAGAGGCCAGGAAAGGGAAACTCCCAGACGGGGAGGAACTGTCCCCGGGCCGCGTGGTTAATGATGGGAAGAACTGAGATTCCAAACCCAGTCTGAGTCCCGGGCTTCCCTTCCCGCCCCACCACTCCACGCCTGAAGCCCCGGAGCCCAGGGTCACACCCGCAGTCGGGGGACGCCATGGCTGGCTGCAGCTCCCAGGAGCAGTTGAGGCGCGGGGAGATGTGGAAGCTGAGTGGGAAGAGCAGTTTCGGGGAGAGCGAGTCTCAGGGGCCCAGGGAGCTGCTGGCGATGCTGAGACAGGTGGCGATGGCTGGAGAGAGGCCGTCGCTGGCCCGCCCCCCCCCCTCGGGAGCAGGGCCGGAGCCCCAGCCTGGGGGTGGCGAGCTCCACCCTGCGCGTGCGGGGTCCCAGGCCAGCTGTTCCTCTGAGAACTGGCCTCCTTCGTGGGGTGCAGATGGCAGTAGCTTCTTCAGAGCCCTAATCGGAGGATTAAACAACCTATGTGAGAAGTACATTTTGCTGACTTTAAAGCTCTTGATACATGTGAGGTATTAGTCTATGGGCCTACAAGGATCATTTGTGATGGTGGGAGGCCGGGCTGCAGAAATCTTGTCATTTTCCTAGGCAAAGGAGAGACAGAAATCGGTTCCAGTGGCTGTCCCACGTCCCACCGCCTGACTCGCCGGCCGTGGGCCCCGCGGCGTCCTCGGCGCCGGGCGCGTTGGCAGCGCAGTGGCGTGGGGCTCGCCTCTGAGCGGCTGCGCTCCCTGCAGGGAGCCCAGTGGAAAATTCTAAGCTGCAGCGAGGAGCCGTGCGTATGGCCTTGGAAACTGAAGATGTTCCTTTAAAAGAAGAATCACAGTGCTTTCTGAACTCAAATGACAGCTTTGACCATTATCTGCTTTCCTCTTTTGCCAGCTCTAGAGTTTTCTTGGGATGTTATCGCGGCCGGCATCAGAACAAAGTCCCCTTCTGTTTTGTTTCTAACCTGAAGGACAGATTAGCAATCAGCAGATGTAGGCCACGCGAGAGGTTTCCTTTGAATGCTTTTGCAAAACTGCAGAAGCTTTAGTGGTGGTTGTTATTCTTTTTTTTTTTTTTCCTCCTTTTCTTTTCCCCAGTGAAGGTACTTTTTATGCTCAGGTTCAGAAGGCCCCTGAAGATTGTTTGAGAACTCCACTGCTGTGTGAGGCCAGTGCGGGCACTCTCTGTTGCCAACTGTTATTCATTGTTCTTAAAAAAAAAAAAAAAAAAATCAGACGAGCAAAAACTACCCCTCCAAACAACTCCGAGGCAAGCTCCAAACAAAACAAAACGCACAAACAAACTTTCCTACGGCTGCTTCTGGGGAGCCAGATGCCGCTGGTCACCAGCAAATTCCATTCGAAGCTTCAAGATCCAACAGCGTAGTGAACGCAGCATTTATCTGGTTATTTTTGCTGTCACTGATGTGTTTCTCTTCTTGAAGCCGAATGAAAAGGAGCCTTTTGGGGGTCCCCTTTTATGGAGTTGAATCTTCAGGAGGGGGTGTCGGGCGCGCCGCTTCCGGTCCCGGGCTCAGCCGCCCCTCGCCCCCTGTGCTTCCCGGTGGTTGTAATCACCTACTTCCCACCAAGCGGTGGGCCGTCTGGGGACAGGGTCCTGTCACCTTCGACTTTGCAGCCCCAGTGCCCAGCGAGGATTGGTGCCCCTGCAGGCTCCATTAAAACGCCACCCAGCGCATCAGCCCCACGGGGCGGGAAGAAGGAGCTGGGTCAGCGTGCTGGGGGGCAGCATTCCGGAGAAGTCGGCCTGCAGGGGGCCCCAGCGCCGGAGCTCCTCTGTTGCACCACCGTGCGCTCCTGGCTGAGTTTCGCTCTTCCCCTCATTAGACTGCACCCTCCATCCGGAAGGGCAGGGCCTGCGTCTCATTCGCCTTGCCCCCTGCACCCTGTGATCAGCAAAGGGTGACGGGTGAGGAGGGGGCAGGAAGGAAGGAGGCAGGGAGGGATCTGAGGGCTTGAAAAAGTCCCTCGGGGGCTTGTTCTGGAGGCCTCTGGACCTTCTGTCCTTGGGGGTGGGATCTGAGCTCCCGCTGGTCCCCGAGGTTGTCCCCGCCTGGCGGCCTTCCGGCAGCACCGACAGGGGCAGTGCACGACGCCTGAGCTCAGGAGCTCGGGGACAAGGTCCTGCCTGTGCGCCTAGACCCAGCGCCAGTCTCAGTGGCATTCCGAAGTGGAAGATGGCAAAGCGTCTTCATTTTGTTGATACTTTGTCGAAACGCAGGTTGTTCCTTTTTCCAACCTTCATATCCCAAAGCTAAAACACAGTATCAAACAACTTTTTAAAAAAATGAATTTCAATGTCTCCCATTGTTCCCTGACAGAGGGTCACAGAGGGTACGAGACAATAGGGGAAGAGGGTGCCAGCGCTCATGTGGTTCCCGCCTGAGCCACCCCGCGAGATCCCTCTCGAAGGAGGGTTTTGCTTAGGAGGCAAGAAGTTATTAAACACTGGTGGCTGTAATAAGAATGAGACTTAAAACTTTTCCATTAAACCTTCGCAGTTGGGTGTGATTTCACTATCCACCCCTTCTTCCCCAACGGTCACGAACGGCAGGGAAGGTGCGGACACACAGGTGTGGCTGAACACCTACCTGCGCTTTTCAATTGCCGAGTCAGGATAAGAATTTTCCCTGTGAAATACAGATAGAGAGCAGCGTTCCCCAAGACGGACTCCGTGTACTTACAGCACCGGACTGTTTCTTCCAAATATCACCATGACACGATAGTTCCCAAAAGAAAATCTAAGAGTAAGCTGGGACTCAGTCTTTGAAAAACAAGTTTGGGGCCAGGCACGGTGGCTCACGCCTGGAATCCTAGGTCTCTGGGAGAGGCGGAGGAGTGAGGATTGCTCAAGGTCAGGAGTTCAAAACCAGCCTGAGCAAGAGCGAGACCCCGTCTCTACTAAACATAGAAAGAAATTAATTGGCCAACTAAAAATATACAGAAAAAAAAAATTAGCCGGGCATGGTGGCGTATGCCTGTAGTCCCAGCTACTCGGGAGGCTGAGGCAGGAGGATCGCTTGAGCCCAGGAGTGTGAGGTTGCTGTGAGCTAGGCTGACGCCACGAAAAAACAAACAAACAAACAAACAAAAAAACAAGTTTGGATTCGGCACACCAGGAGATAAAATTTCAGCTCTTGGTGTTGTCTTTAAGATGGAATTCTTAGTATTTACTCTATATTTACAGGGTAAAGACACACAAGTCCCCAGAGGCCTTGGCATCTAGGAAAAGGTTCCTGGGTTATGTGTTAGTTTTCTCCCCACGCTCCGTGACTCTTTGCACCAAGTGAGATGCTGTTCGATGACCCTCGGCCCAGCTGGCAGGCTAGCTGTGACTCTCCCAGAGCGCCCAGCCTGCAGACAAGGTGCCCTGGGTGAACAGATAGAAGTATCAGCAAGTCCGGCTTAGCTGCCTCCCAACGGCTACACCAAAAATATTAGCAAATGATTAATAAGTGGGAAACACCTCCAGACCTTCCCCACAAGATAAAAATAGCTACTATTGACCGAATGTTTACCGCGGGTGGACTACACCCTGTTAATCGTTATCTTGTTTAATCCTCACAGCAATGCTGTGAAGTGGGCGCCATCATTATCCCCGTTTTACAGATAAACAAACTAAGGTACTGGTTAACAAAACAAGCTTACATAACTTGCCCGGGGTCATGTGACCAAAACATTTGGAAGCCATTATTTCAATCACATGGCAGCTAAGTGTACGTTTGAAACCATTGCATCATACAATCGTCCCCGGAAGACACCTGTGGATTAGTGGCATTCGCTTCCTGTATACGCTGATGAAAAGCCAGCCTTCTCGCTGCTTGCGTATATAAACTCCAAGTTTCTGTAGGAGGCTGGGGGATTCCATTTAGTCGTTGATAAAACTACCGTGTTTCCCCGAAAGTAAGACAGGGTCTTATGTTTAGTTTCCCTCTTGAAGACACCCTACGGCTTATTTTCAGGGGATGTGTTATTTTTTTTAAGTATGGTACAACAATATACATTGATTCAAATATAGTCAAGTCGTCTTCCTCTGGAACATCATCCTAACTCTCCAAACCCCGAATTCCATCCTGAATTTCTTGTGATTCTATTTCCTTTAGAACCATTGGTCCCAAGTCTCTCATGTCGAGCCACAGAACTCTCACGAGGCAGATGAGAAGGGCTGCTCGTCTTCTTTCCCGCTCCGTGGGGAAATGCACGGGCTGTGCAGACGCGCTGCGTGGCCACGCCCGCCACTAGGGCTTATTTTCCGGGTGGGGCTTCTATTGTGCAATCCTGCTAGGGCTTATTTTATGGGCAGGTCTTATTTTCGGGGAAACACGGTAACAGTCCTGTTTTAATATTTAGTGTGGATCTGTTTTCGTTTTTCTGAATTTTTGAGTGGCCATTTCACTGTGAGAAGCTTTGAACCAGCAGCATTTCTAGTGAGCTGCAAGAAAACCTGCTGTCGTGTGGGGACTGCTCGCTCGCAGACCCTGGTCCTCTTCCTGAGCGGTGGCTCTGCGTGAACACTCGCTGCAGGAAATGGTCATATTTTCTCAGCTGAGCAAAAAATTCTTTTGATTTTCTAGCTCTGCTCTGTATAATGTGGTAGGCACCAGCCACTTGTGGCTTTTTTTTTTGGTGTTTTTTTTTTTTTTGAGACAGAGTCTAGCTATGTCACCCAGGCCAGAGGGCAGTGGTGTGATCATAGCTCACTGCCTCGCCAACTCCCAGGCTCAGGCGGTCTTCCTGCCTCTGCTGGGTATGGTGGCACGCATCTGGGACTACAGATGGCACACAGGCCACTACACCCATCTAAATTTTTAAAAAAAATTTTTGTAGAGACAGGGTCTCTCTATGTTGCCTGGGCTGGTCTCAAATTCCTGGCCTCAAGCAATCCTCCCACCTTGGCCTCCCAAGGTGGTGCTGGGACGATAGGTGTGAGCTACCATGCCCGGCCCAGCTGTGCCTTTTGAAGTTTAAATTTTAATTAATTAAAATTAAATAAAATTTAAAATCCAGTCGCTCGGTCATCCAAGCCACATTGCAAAGTGGCCGGTAGCTAGTGGCTGCCACGTTGGTGACTTGCCCAAGGTCATGTCACCGAAAAGTTTGGAAGCGAGGGCAATTCCATCCTGGCGGAAAAATTCCACGGGACAGACCTGTCCAGACGTTTGGACTAGCAAGCCCCAAGGCCACAGTTAGGAAAGACGACTGCTTTAAGACGCAAGGGTGGCCTGGAGAGTCTAGAAACCAAAGGAGCATTGTCCTTTGGGATAGACATGCGTTCGGGCTCCATGGACGGGGCCGTTCCGCAGCCAATTCCACTTGTACTCATTACCGAAGGTGAACAGCGTTCAGCTCGCTCTGCAGCGCAGACAGTAAACAGCAGCGCAGGCCGCCGCTCGCAGGTGTTCTGCCTGGGTGGGGAGTTGCGACACTCGGCCCGCCCGGGGGCCCTCCGAGCACGTCTCCACCAGGCCAAGAACGTCCGGGCATCGAGTGCCTCTCTCTGAAATGAAAACCCTCTTTAATTAAACAGCACTCTCTCCAGATGTATCCATGAGACAGCAACGGACAGTAGGAGGCTTCTGCGGCCGAGGCTGCCTGTACACCCCGGGCACAGCCCCACGCAGCCGTGGGCACAGCCCCACGCAGCCATGGCAACAGCCGCACGCAGCTGTGGGGACAGCCCCACGCAGCGGTGGCGACTACTGGCAGAAGCTCTGCCAGCCACAGCCACCGGGCCAGTGGCTTGTGCAACGGAAGCTGGAAAATTGCCCAGCAAGGTTTTAAGGTGTGTTTTGGGAGCACCAGCACGCTAACTAACGTACAGGTTTCTGTCCCGGTTTGAGAAACCTGAAGTGACCTCGAATCTTTAAACTTAACTGAGGATCCTTCAAGGTTCCGAGCTTACCACGGAAGCTTCGTGGCACTTTGGAATAAAATGCCCTAAAGGGAGCTTTCTGTGATTCATCTAATTGGTGTTAATAGCACAGCTATTCATATATAAGTATGCATAAATTCGTGTCCATATAAATGTTTTACCTGCATAACTCCGCACGAATTACTTTATATAAATACTGATGAGACACGGTCTTTTTCTCAAGAGTGTAAAATCGAGCAGAAAGGTAAAATGTATAAAATAACTGTAGCACAAAGTGATTTTTATTAACTCCCATAACTGGATGACGAGGGCCCAGGTTTTACATTTATTTATCTTTAAAAATTATATTTAATAAATTTTATTAATTTGTTTAAGAGGATCCATTTGTAGTTTTTTGGTGTTTTTTTTTTTTGAGACAAGGTCTTGCTCTGTTACCTAGGTTAGAGTGAAGTGGCGTCATCATAGCTCACTGTAGCCTTGAACTCCTAGGCTCAAGTGATCCTCCTACCTCAGCCTCTCAAATAGCTGGAACTATATGCCTGGCTAATTTTAAAATTTTTTGTAGAGATGGGGTCTCACTGTACTGCCCAGGCTGGTCTTGAACTCCTGGCCTCAAGTGGCGATCCTCTTGCCTCGGCCTCCCAAAGTGCTGAGATTATAGGTGTAAGCCACCGTGCCCAGCCTAGGATCTGCTTTTTAATTGCTTCACTCTGTGAGTTACATTTTATGGTTCAAATGTAGATTTTGTAGCTTTTCTCTGAGTCTGGCGTTTATGCTAAAGAAAGTAACTCCTTCTGCGAGGCGCTCAGAAGGCCCAAGAAAGCCTTGGCTGATGAAACGTGGCCAGAGGCCTAAGCCGTCACGCCTGGTCTCTCCCACTTTTTTGGAGTCTGTGCATGGGACAGGGAGCCCACATGCTGGAGACGCCCTGCCCCCAACCCTGAAGCTTCACACAGGTGGCCGTGCCAGCCTCAGTCACCGAGATGGAGGGGGCGGACAGCACCCTTCAGTCTTGGATTCTCGGGATGGGCACTGAGGGGCATCTCTCCTCGCTGGCTTAGCGGTGAACGAACCTCGGAGGGAGCAGGTGGGCAGAGAAACGGGACTGGGCTGAGGGACCCGCCGTGGGGGTGCGTGGTGGGCCCACAGGGCAGAGGGCATGCGGGGGGCAGGCACTGAGTTCTCACTGGAACCTGTCACTCTGACTCAGGTCTTTTAAGAGTGTTCACTCCAGCTAAAATGAGACTGATGAAAAGACAGGGTGGTGCCTTATTTTTAGGCAGCCATTCTGGATGATTACACTGAAACTCGTGGGGAGGGGGCCTCCCACCCAACCCACCAGTGGACCCAACCCACCAGTGGGCACTTGCTGGGCGTGGCCGCCTCCTCTTGCACCAGGGGTGACCCTGAGAGACCTGGCCTGCCATCTTTCTGCAAACCTCGGAAGCAGTGGCATGCTCGGCCACCTGTGACCCACCCTGCCTTTCTGCCTCAGTGACAGAGCCCTGACTTTAGCCTGGGCCATTGCCACCTTGAATAAAAAATGAGTTTTCCCGGCTTTCAGCCTTCCTTGCCTCTGGGCGTGGTGACTAAACTCTGGCCAGAAAGATGAATGTGCTGGGTGGGGTTGCTGGAAAGCTCTTTAAAGAGGGCTGAGAGGCGTAGCCTTAGGACTCGAGGGGGAAGTGTCTGCCCAGCCCTGCAAGGCCACAAACCTGGGGCTCCAAATCCGTGCTCGCCAGCAGCTCCTTCCCAAGTGCCTGGCCAGCCCCCTGTCCCGTCCCTCTCCCCAGCCCTTCGCCACCCTCCTCAGGCCGGGGACGCGGCTGCTGGGCTCCCTCCCTGCCCGGCCAGTCCCCAACTCCCCCAGGTTTCCCCCCCAGCTGTGTCTCCTCACTGGGGCCCCGTAGCCCCACATCCATCCCCGGTGGCTGCCCGCCTCTGCTCTCCCTGCAAGAGTGTTTGCATCCATCCAGGCGCCACCTGGGTCTAACCCAGGGACGCTCCGCACTGTCTTTAAGTTTCCACCGTCCTCTGACACTGGCTGGGCCGGTCATGGCTTTGCAGAAGGCGTGCCTCTCTTGGTGTGTGACAGCACCGCCCCATCCCAGACCCTCTTCCTAGAGTGCTGTGCATCCCCTCCTCCGCATGGCCGGCTCCTGCTCTGCAAGGCCTGGTCCGCCTGCTCCTCTGGGGGGCCTGCACGGACTGTCCCCCGCTGGGGCCCTCCCGCCGGGTGTGGAGCGGCATGCACCTCCCACTGGTGACCTCTAGGCCAGAGTTTTCTCCTTTTTATTGTTTGAAAAGTTACACAGGTGGGGCGTGGTGGCTCATACCTGTAATCCTAGCATGCTGGGAGGCCGAGGCGGGAGGATAGCTCAAGGTCAGGAGTTTGAAACCAGCCTGAGCAAGAGCGAGACCCCCGTCTGTACTAAAAATAAAAAGAAAGTAATTGGACAACTAACAATATATAGAAAAAATTAGCTGGACATGGTGGCGCATGCTTGTCATCCCAGCTACTCGGGAGGCCGGGAGGCTGAGGCAGGAGGATCGCTTGAGCCCAGGAGTTGTAGGTTGCTGTGAGCTAGGCTGATGCCACGGCACTCTAGGCCGAGCAACAAAGTAATATTCTGTCTCAAAAAAAGTTACACAGACAACACATGGAAACATTTTAGTAAAGATGTCAAAGAATAGAGAAGCGTGTAAGTAACAAGCGAAAGTGCCCTAGGGAACCCCCCATCACCACCCCACTTCCCTCGGCAGACACAAGCCTGTTAGCGGTGGACGGAGCCTTCTCCCCGGCTCTTTCCTGCACTGACAGATGTAGCGTATGTGGACACACCCAGTTTTTTAAAAACATTGTCAGGATCACAACATGTAGGTCATCCTGCAACCGGCCATGGTTTTCTTATTAAAGGACTAAACTGACTGTGCCCTAAGGTATGCAATATTTCCTGTCTTGCTAGGTAAGCGAATACCCAGGTATTTAATGCTATTGTTGTTTTCAGTCATCTCATAAAGAGAATTTTACTGTGTTTTCTTATGGTCCCCTGGGCACACAATGTTCATAGTTCTGCCTTGAGCAGCCATTCTGCTGAATACACTTATTACTTCTAGGATACTGTTGGCTAATGCTCTCGGAGTTTCGTTCCTATACAGTTGTATAATGCACAAGTAAAAGGGAAAAAAAATAGAACCACATAATTTTAAATTAAAAAAAAAATCTCAGGGCATTTCTAGAACTCTGAAAAATAGAAATGTTGATGAAGTCTACCCTTGTCATCTATTTTTAAAAGAAATGAGCCACCCATACATACTTACATATATTGTACCTTTGTTTTAAAATATGCCAATTGAGAATAGATTTTGAAGTTTGTTACTCAATATATTAATGGATTTTCTCTTTATCAGTAAGGTATGTATATATTTCCCCAGTGTTATGTTAGCTTTTCATTTCTAGCATAAACCAGTCTTTTAATGTATTCTTATATCCTACTGATATTTGATTTTAAACTTTTATCCTTCAGGAAATTGGCCTATTCGGGATACCTACAAATCTGAAGATCAAATTGCATTTGCCTGGTGGAAGAAATTTAACAGCGAACTTTCGGTCTGTATCCTTTGAAACAGTGTATCTACCAGGGAATTTCTGTCCTTCAAAAACTCAGAGAAGCCTTGTGCACTGGTGGTGGAACTGTAAAATGGCAAACGGAGTGGCGGTTCCTAAAAACATTAAAAACAGAACTGCCACATGACCCAGGAGCCCTCCTTCTGGGTGTCTATCCGGAAGAATGGAAGGCAGGACCCCAAAGGGATCCCTGCATATCACACGCAACACCCACGTGCTCACAGCGGCACTGTTCACAGTAGCCGAGAGGCGGAAGCAGCCCAAGTGTCCATCCACAGATGATTGGAGAACAAAAATGTGGTTCATACGTACAATGGAATATTATTTGGCTTTAGAAAGCTTTCAAAGGGAAATCCTGTCACATGCTACAGGATGGAGGAAACCTGAGGACGTCATGCAAAGTGAACTAAGCCAGCCACAGAAAGAAGATATGGCGTGATTCCACTTACGCGTTGTGCCCGAAACAGTCCCACGCACACAGGCAGAAAGCAGAATGGTGGTTGCCAGGGCTGGGGAGGGAGCGGGGGAAGCTCTTCTTGACTAGGACGGAGTTTCAGTTTTGCAAGATGAAAAGGTTCTGGAGATGGGCGGTGGGGATGGCTGCACGGTCACACAAACGTCCTCAAGGCCACTGAACCGTGCACTTAAAAATGGTGACGACGGCAAATTTTATGTTATGTGTGTTTTTTCTATCACAACAAAAACCAATAATAACTCAGAAATATTCTCTGGTGAGACCACTGGGATTAAGCACTCTTGGATCTAAATTGTAGGTCATTGGAGGAACAAATCTATTGCCTTTTCTTATTGCCTAACATGTTTTCTTCCTATGTTAACCTCAGGAGCATAGAATGTCAGGGCTGGAGGGGGCCTGAGAGGTTGTCATCTGTTTCAGAAACCAAATGTCCACGGTGGCCTGGCGGTCACCAGATGGCAAAGGACAGCTCGTGAAAGCAAAGGGGAGGCAGTGCCGGTCCACAGCGGCTGCCTGGCTGCAGGCCACATGCTGTGGCTATGAGGCCCCAGGAAGCCACATTTTTAGGTGGAATCACCTGGCTTTTAAAAATATTAGCAACTATTAATAATTAGGAAAAATTGTAACATTGAGATGGCTAGCACACACACGCACACACAGACACAGGCATGCGTGCACACTCATGAGTGCAAAATGGGAGCAGGGAGACAGGAAGGGTGGGAAGAAAACAGACGCCTTGGACTCCGGCTTGCAGCCGTTGGCCCTTGAGCCCTTCATTTTAAATATAAGAAAGCTAAGCTCCGAGCACAGTCTGTGCTGGGTTCGAGACCCCCGCCCAGTGGTGGGTCTGTGCTCAGTGTGCCTTCACTTCGACAGTGAGATCCAACAGCGCCATGTTGAAGTCTGCAAGTACAAACTCATCTGCACATCTTTCACGTCTGTGAGAGTTTTTGTTGTGCATCGTGTTGAGCTTGGCCTGGTTCCTTGAACTTCCTTGCCCTTTGGTTTCTGCGAAATGGAAATAATCATTCTTAACTCCGCAAGGAGGGGTTGAAGATTGAATGAGATAATACATGCAAAACGCGGAGTCTGAACCTGAATAAGAATTTCGTAAATGTCAAGTATTATCATCATTATAAGTATTTTAAATGCATAATTAAGACCTGTTATTGTGCAACCCATTATAAGTTGGTTTACGTATGTTCTCTCATTTAATCCTTCCAACGAAAGCATTCTTCCACTTTTATGTATGTGGGAGGGTACTGAGGTCCAGACCGGTGAATAACCCACCACGGAACACAGCTAGCCAGCGGCAGCCCTACAGATACCTTCGCCAGAGCTTGCTGAATTTTGTTTCTTCCTTGTGTCCCTTTGCCTTTTATTTTTTTTGATAGGAAACGTTACCCACTCACAGGCCGTGTGCGCACTGTCCCCGAGCCGGTCCCCATGGGTGTTCTGCTATGTTTCCTCCCAGGCCCCCTTCTTGGCACGTCAGGGCTGACTTACGCCGTATTCATCATAGTTTATTATAATGCGGTCATTGTAATATTGTAGACCATATTATACCTCTTTATTCTTGCCTTTTAAAATCAACATTATAATGTGAGCATATTTTTATATTGTCAAAATATTTTTAAGAAATAATTTTTAGGAGCTGAATGATATTTATATCATTTTTATAACTGTAACAAAATACATTTAGCCATTTTATAACTGTAACAAAATACAGTTATATATTTTTATATGTAAGAATATATAACTGTAACAAAATACTGTTACAGTTTTATAACTGTAACAAAATACATTTAGCCATTTCTTTATTTTTAGGCATGTAGAAAGTGTTCAGTATCTCTCCATTAATTGCAGTGATTTTCGCCATCACTGCCAAATAACTGCACTGGTTTTCCTGGTACAGACATATTTACACACAGTTCTGATTGTTTCTCTAATGTAGAAACCTAAAAGCAGATTTGCCAGCCCAATGAAGATGACGATTATAAACCTTCAACGTATAAAACAATGTTGAAGAATCTCCATTGCATTAATTCTTTGCCAACCCTGAGAATTATAATTCTAAAACACCTTTGCCCATTTTAAAGTTGAAAACAGTAACTCATTCTGACAAGTCTTTCTTTTCCTACCATGAGTTACACTTTTTCCTTCCCGTTTTTATCGCTCACTTACCTTGTTCTTTTGTGAATTGCTGTTGATACCCTTTGCTTATTTTTAGCTCTGGAAAACGGGGTGTAAGATTTTTGTCAATTAATAACAACACCTTGTAATACATATTACAAACATCCTGTCATTTATTTTTGTTTCATCCTTATAGTGTTTTCGCCCATTTTGTCTCATGTTATAAATGATATGTCCAACCAATACTCCTAATCATTTGGTATATTAATCCTTGTAGTAGCTACTATTTTTATCCTCTGTGTTAGTAGTTCCTGTTCTGAACCTGAAGCTTTTGTTCCAAATTTTGAATTGAATTTTGGCCAGGGCAGGGCAGCGCGACGTGTCGTCAGATGCTCCTGTGAGGCGAGTGACCCACGGCCGGGCTGAGGACCGTTGCTCCAGCCATGCACCAGCCCGGCTTGTCTTTCTAGTGCTTTAACGGCAACGTATTTAACCTAACAATTTTCGTCTGAGGACGTCATTAGGTTTAGCTCTAGCTTCCCAAATATCAGTGCCCTTCCTCTTTCCCAGCGGCCTGTAGAGACGTCGGATGCCAGCTTCGCGTTTGTCCCTTGGCGTTTCGCTCCTGTCGGCTGCGCGTCCTGTCCCCTTTTCCTCACGCGGCGTCTCCAGGCACTCGCCTTGTTAAAGCGGATCGGCCCCTTACTGGCTCTCGCCCCGCAGCTGCAGGACTCCGTGGAGAAACGCCGGCAGGGGCCCTGCCTCTCGCGTGGGTCCGACTCAGCGGAGAGCCGGCCTGGCGGCCTGCAGGGCTGCGGCTCCCCGAGGCCCCTCCCGCGGCCGGCCCTGCGGAGCCTGTCTTGGTCCCTACGGGGAAAACGCCTGACAGCTAAGTGTTTGGGGGTTCGTTGAGGATGCTCCTGAGGGAAAATTCTGTCCCATTTAGAAATTTCTTGCTGTGATGGTTTCAGTTGGGGAAATATTTTTGAATGATTAAACTGGGCTTCCTTATCTTTGCCCTTTTTAGTTTCCGCTTGTTTCCCATTCCTGATCGTCCTTGAACCAGCCTCAGTTGCGCTCGTCTTACCGTGTGTCGGGGTGTGTAGCTGTCACGCCGGTGCCTGAAAGTGAATTTTCTACCACGCCTGCGCAGTCTACCGCAATCCCGTCTTCGCCATTAGTAGCATTCCTTTGGACGGTTGCAATACTCTGATGGTGCCACTGATGGGACTTTTTTTTTTTTTTCTCATTAAAAGTTAAAAAATAGTTTTTAAGCATGGGCATTTTAGTTTATAATTTTGGAAACTGTGTCAATCAAATAACACACACACACACATATATTAAAAATCAAGTGATCTTTTATACAAATAAGCTGAAAAGTAAACATCCTCTACAATCTCAATCCCCAAAAGAAAACCATGCTAACTAGTGTGTTCCCTTTCAAAATTGTTTTCTGTACATACACAAATCTATTCTTTCGTGTGTGTGTGTGTGTGTGTATTTAATACTGGGATCATATCGTACCTCTTGTTCTTGCTATAACTTACTTGATTACGGTAATCAGGAAGTTGTCATTTCCCATTCTACTGCATGTGGAGCTGCCTCATTCTCTTTTATAGCCACATAATTTGCCTTTACATGGGTGACATTTTTGGAAAAAATTCCATATCAATAAGCATTTAGGTTGTTTCTAAATTTTTTTCCCATCACAAACAATGTATCAATAACGATCTAAACACACACATACATACAACCTCCTGTAGTTTTAGAAGAATTTATATTATATTTTCATGGGATGAATGTCTAGAAGTAGAAAGATTTATAGTTTAAATTGTTCTCCAAAGTAATAATGATAATTTTCCATTTCCTTAGACCCTCCTCTAAACTGATTATTATTAGCTCTTTTCCCCAGACCTTCCCTTAACCTGGTTATTATTATGAGCTTTTTAATCTAGGCTAATCTGAGAGATGAAAAATAGTATCATGTTTAATTTGTATTCTTTGAATTTTAATGAGATTGACCCTTTCCAAGTGTTTATTGACAATTTGTATTGTCCATTTGTGGCCTTTATTACTTTAAAATTTTTATCATTTTCTTTTCTATTTATGGAAATTATTTATATATTAAAAGTATTAACTGACCTATATGGGACAAACCATTTTGCTTTGTCCCAAGTGCATTTGAGTTCATATATGGTGGAGTGTTTTTTTTTTTTTCTATCCAGGAATTTTTAACTTTAATATAATCAATCTATCAAATCTATGTATGTTTTCCTTTATGGGTCTTTGGACTTGGAGTCAAGTTAACAAAGCTATCTAAAACTCCAAAAGTTACAAAAAACGAGTTCTTATTTTTTATTAATAATTTTACGATTTGGGTTTTTATTGTTTATTTTTGTATCTAGAGCATTAATACATCTGAAATTTGTTCTAGTATATGGTATGAGTAGAAAGTCTACCTTCAGTTTTCTTCCAAAGGGACAGCCAACCTTATTCTTAATAGAGAATTATTTTCCTTAAAACCAAAAACAAGGAAAAGAAGGGAATAACTCCAATTCTAGCGCTATTCGGGACAGACTGGTCTTGACATGTTTTAACCTTTTAAAAATTTAAAATATGTGAGACATGTACAGAAAAATGCATAAACCAAAGACGCACAGCGCCAGGGTGTCAGGGGCGGACTCGGCCCTGGGCAGAGGGGTGACATTGCCACTTTGGTGGGCCCAGGCGGCAGGGCTCCCACCCCAGTGGGAGCCCCTCACTCCTTTCCTCTTCCCCGTTTCTCCCTTTGGAATGGGGAAGTCTGCCCCATGCCTGCCCCACTCCGAGTTTCGGAAGTGCACAGCCTGTCAGGCTTCACAGCTGGAGAGGAAGTTGACTTAGCGATGAATCGTACTCGGGTGTCACCCACGCCTGGTGTGGATGTCACCCACGCCTGGTGTGGATGTCATTTCTGTGAGCGTCGCGTCAGACTTGGAATGGATGCCGGAACGGGGGGAGACTTCTGGGGCCGTGGGATGGGGACGACCGTGTTTCGCACGTGAGAAGGGGATGACCCTTCTTTGGGAATCCAGGGAATGTAGCACGTGGACTGAACTGTGTCCTCCCAAAATTCGTAATGGAAGCCCTACCACACAGAACTCCAGAATGTGGCTGTGTTTGGAGACAGGGGCTTCAAGTTAAACACCCAAAGAGGTGCACGAGTTACAACGAGGCCATTGTGGGGGTGGGCCCTATTCCAATCCGACTGGTGTCCTCATAAGAAGAGCAGGTGGGGACACACGGAGAAACAGCAGGGACGCATGCACAGAGGAGCCCGAGTGAGGATACAGGGAGAAGGTGGCCATGTGCGAGCCAGGAGGTCCCTGCTGACACCTCGGTCATGGACGCCAGCCCCCTTCGCCGTGAGAAAGTAAATTTCTGTTGCTAAGCCTCTAGTCTGTGGCGTGTCTATGGCAGCCCTAGCAAACTAGCACAGGAGGCATTTGTAAGTCAGTGTTCATAGACCACAGACACCCAGTGATTTTCCAGAATGGCTGCACCAATTTGCACTCCTCACCCACCCCCCATCCTGGCACTGTCCTCAGTTTCTTGTCTTAGCCATTCTGTTGGTCATCAAGTGGTATCTTGCTGTGGTTTCTATTTGCATTTACCTGTTTACTAATCAGGTGAACAGTCCTTTCACCTGTATTGATGGATCATTTAGATATCTTCTTTTTTGCAGTGCTTCTTCAAGTTGTTTGTCCATTTTTCTAATTGGATTGTTTATCATTTTTCTTATTTGGTTATAGGAGCTTTTATTTATTTTTAAAAATGTAGAGTCTAGCCGGGCGCGGTGGCTCACGCCTGTAATCCTAGCACTTTGGGAGGCTGAGGCAGGCGGATCGCTCAAGGTCAGGAGTTCGAAACCAGCCTGAGCGAGACCCCGTCTCTACCAAAAATAGAAAGAAATTAATTGACCAACTAAAATATATATATATACAAAACATTAGCCGGGCATGGTGGCGCATGCCTGTAGTCCCAGCTACTCGGGAGGCTGAGGCAGTAGGATCGCTGAGCCCCGGAGATTGAGGTTGCTGTGAGCCAGGCTGACGCCACGGCACTCACTCTAGCCTGGGCAACAAAGTGAGACTCTGTCTCAAAAAAAAAAAAAAAAAAAATGTAGAGTCTGGATAGGAGTTCTTGTTAAATTATCGGCGCGACAAATATCTTCTCCACTCCATGGCTTGCTTCGTCACTCTCTTATTGGTGGTGTCTTTTGATGAATTGCATTAAGTCTTAATTTAGGTCTTAAAATAAGTAAATTACTTAAATTAAGTAACTTGAGTCTTGAGTAAATACTCAATTAAATACGAAAATAGTCAAATTTATCTTTTTTCATGGTTAATCTTTTTTGTGTCCTCTTGGCTTTCACATTTAGGACCACAGTTCATCTGGAACGAGAACTAAGGGTCAAGGTTCATTTTTTCCATATGGATAGTTAATTGAGTCCCCTTTTAAAAATAAAAATTGTTATTTAGCAATGCCACATTGGTCGTGAGTCTGGTGCCCACAGACGCACTGTCCTCTTTCTGGTTGTGTTCTATTCTGTCGGGCAATCTACCTGCCCTCGTGCCAAACCATAACTGGCAGAGCAAGTTCTTCCAGGTTGATGTGCAAGAGCGTCTTGGTTATTCTTGGCCCCCTGCATTTGCAAGTGAATTTTTCCAGCTTTATTGAGGCATAATTGACAAATAAAAATTGTATATATTCTGGGTATACAAATGGATATTTTGATATATGTATACATTGAAAATGACTGCCACAATCAAGCTAAATGACACATCCAGCACCTCACACAGGTCACCTCTGTGCATGTGTGGTGACCATACTTGCTACTGTCTTGAAAATCCCAAGCACGCGATATGTGATTACTAACTGTAGTCCACCATACTGTACGTTAGGTCTCCAGAACTCACTCATCTTGTAACTGCAAGTCTGTACCCTTTGACCAACAGTTCCCCTTGTCTCCCACCCCATCCATAGACATTTTAGAATCAGATTTTTACTTTCCATAAAAGAGTCTATTGGGATTCTATTGTATTTTTTTGTTTGTTTTTTTTGCGACAGAGTCTCACTCTGTTGCTCAGGCTAGAGTGCCGTGGCATCAGCTCAGCTCACGGCAATCTCGAACTCCTGGGCTCAAGCATCCTCCTGCCTCAGCCTCCCGAGTAGCTGGGACTACAGGCATGCGCCACCATGCCCGGCTAATTTTTTCTATATATATTAGTTGACCAATTAATTTCTTTCTATTTTTAGTAGAGACAGGGTCTCACTCTTGCTCAGGCTGGTTTTGAACTCCTGACCTTGAGCCATCCTCCCTGACCTTGAGCCAGCCTCCCAGAGTGTTAGGATTACAGGCGTGAGCCACCGCGCCCGGCCTCGTACTGCTTTGGAAAGCACTGTCGTCTTCATGATGTCGAGTCTTCCCATCGAGAACACGGTGCGTCCTTCCCTTTCCCTCGGTAATGTTTTGTGGTGTCAGTGTAGAGGGCGGGGCGTCTTTTGTTACGTTTATTCCCAGGTACCATTGATGCCCATTATTTGTGGATTCTATATTTGCAAATATTTCTACTTGTAACTCCAACAGCAATACCTGTGGTCCTCACGTGGTCTTTTGTGGATGGGCAGAGAGGTAAAAAAAAAAAAAAAAAAATTTCCTGGCGGCCCAAAGCACACATTCCCAGCCGAGGTCGAGCATGGGCACACGTGGCCGTCTTGTTTCAGTTCTCATACTGTGATGGAGCGTCATTTGGGGGATCTATTTAGTGTCATGTTTTTCACATTTTGGGGGTTTTTTTTGGGGGGAGGGAGAGTAATTTGCCATCTGAAAGCGTCCCCAGCGTGGCGCCGTCCGGTGTCTAAGCACAGGGAGGCTGTGCCATGCCTTGTGGGCAAAGCACACGCGCTGCAGAAGCTTCCCCAGGAGCCGTTGCCGTGAGTTCCGTGTCAGCGAATCAGCCGTGTGCACTAACGTAGACGCCGTTAAATAGAAACGCACAACAGGGGTGTGTATCCACGGGCTGATGACGGTGGTGTGGCTCGCAGCAATCTGAACTTGTGTTTCTCCTCGGAGCAACGGTTCAGGAAATCAGGGTTTGTGGGGAATTTTATAGAACATAAATACTGCAAAGAATGAGAACTGACTACTGGATATTTTATATACTATTATAAATTTTATCTTTTGGAAATTTTACCTTAAAATATTTGCTACTGACCTTAAGATATCCAGTTAATTTTTTCATAACTGGAAAAATGGTCTACTAAAAATGTTAAAGCAAAATATTATATTTGAAAAATAATTGCATAACAATTATAAAAAATTTAGATGTCAATAATTATTCCTTTAAAAATGTGCACATTTTATAATGTCTTAATAAATCATATAGCATTCAAAAAGATAAAAAAACCTATCACTTAGTCTCATTTTCAAATGTGAGTCAAACTTTCAAATACATCATTATTATGGGACCAATTTAAAAGGAATATAAATATTCAATATGGCAATCTTTTTATAAACTGATGATATAATGAATGGTTTAAATAATGGACAAATAACTGTACCCAAAAAACACTAATGAAAACTTTTATTATTTTCCCCAATGGCTGACCTTGGACCAATTAGTTATGATTTCTGAGAAGCAGTTATAGACTTTTGAGCTATTTCAATTTTTTTACAGTTTTCTAAATGATTAGACAGTAAATATGACTTTTGGGGGTCATGCTATCCTGTGAATTTTAGCCCAGGAATAGATTCGTGTCCCCACCACCACCACAGGCAGGATGCTGAGGCATTCGGTGAAGTCTCTCGGGCCGGCCTGCAGCCCGCAGTCTCTGGTCTGCTCTCCACTGCTGTGCTTTGTCTGCGGGGGGAGTCACATAAATGCAAGAGAATAAAGCACAGAGTTTTTCACAGTCTGGACTTTGCCCATCATCTAGTGAACCATTTGATTTTAGCTTAATTCCATTTATCCTTCAAAACTGACCTAAAATGTCGTCTCTCTGGAAAGTGTCCCTACACTTCACCTCTGCACACCGTCATTAGGTTAATTTAGATGCCCTTTCTCTGGGCTCCTGTAATATCCCGTGCGTGCTTATAATCTAGTACTTTCCGTATGCACCGTGCATACTATAATCTCCTCCATTACACTACACACTACCCGGGGACAGAGATTATGCCTTATTTAAATTAGTTTCCCAATCGCCTATATATAATATATGCATATGTGTATATATGCAAATAGTAATCACTTGTTAAATATTTAATGACTAGATGAATAAGAGAGATACTAAAGAGGGTGACTCCAAGGCTCCCAACCTTGGGTGTCTGGGTGCCAAAGCTAAGGGAAAATAAAAGCAATGGTACACGGTAACTTGTGAAGTTCAAGAATTTGAGGTTTCCTAGGGGGGAAAAAAAGTCACAAATAGACAGGTGTTCCCCGATTCAATTATTTCCCAGGTATGGCAACTCTGCACACATCCAGGGAGTTCAGTGCAAACGTTTTAGCAAATACTCACGCGCCATGGCCCGTTACGGAAGTAGCCGACAGTGGGTAGGTCAGGAGGGCCCAGCTCCCTGGGCCAGTGCCCTCCAACTGTCCCCCGTCCTTAGGTTCTAGGGAGGGGCCTTGGGGCCACCTCTAGAGCCAGTGGGGCTGAGGGGTGGGGCTCCAAACCCCTGACCTCAGCTTTAATCAGAGCTCTGCTTTGATTCGTTCTCGAATTTGTTTGAATTCATTTATCTCATTTATTTGAAATTGAAGAAAGAATCCCCCTGTTTAAGAAAATACGAGTCTGGGTGCCACTGCCTCAGACCCGGCAGCAGAGGCCGTCCGTGCTGTCCTCCGCCAGCCTGCTGCTTCCGGACCCCTGTCCTCCGGGGCATCTCTAATTCCATCATTTCCTGTGGCGTCTGATCCTGTCCTCGGTCGGAAGCCATTTGCACCCTGCTCTCCTGAGCTTCAGCCGCGTGCTGGAAACCGCCGTTAGTTTGGTCGGCCTCTGGGGGCTTGTCCTGGAACTCGGCCTCCCGCCACCTCGGGGAGCTGCTCCGTGAACCACCAGGCGCTCGGAGCCCTTTTCGGGGGAACCCCTTCTCTGTGGATAGTCTCGTCAGCTGCTCACAGTCTTTTATTTATACTGCTCATTTTCCACCTATTTATAGTGTTCGTCATGAAGCACCACAGTGTGAGACTCGTAAATGACGGGAACAGCACTACCCAAATTGCACAGTCAAGTATAACTCGACTCTTGCGATTTGGATGCAACGATGATGAACTCCTGGTGTCATTAACCCCGTGCCTGATGCTGAGTGGGAGGGAAGGGAGCAGGTTAGCACCTTCAAAGGAGGGTGACAGGCAGTGGCAGGGCGGGAGGGGGAGGGAGCCAGCCCTCTGCTGAGGACAGGGAGCAGGTTCAGTGGGTGCCCGGGTGGGAGGGGCGGAAGAAGTCCAGGACTTTCCTGTCCCCGAGGCCCCTCCTGGCAGGGAGAGCCTGGAGGCGGGGCAGGCCTAGGCAATGTCAAGATCCAAGACGTGGCCCTGCTGGGGGGCGGCTGCAGAGTGGGGGGAGGCAGCTGCTGGATGGATTGTCAGCGTGCACGTTTTGGCCCATCAGTGTTCCGGCGCTCCAGGTAAATCCCCCCATCGCTGTAGAAGCAGCCAGAGAGCGAAGCTGCCTTTCTTAATAAAAAGCATTCCGTGGAACCTCCAAGCACAGCACGTCCCGCTTCTGCGGCTGGCCCGGCTGCAGGAGGAGTCCTGCTGGAGTGGACGGGAGGGTACGGCAGGTCGCGGGTGGAGGGGCAGGTCGCAGGGGCTGCAGGGGCAGCTGGCCACCCTGCCGCAGGGACTGGCCTTGGATGGGGCGGGGGGCGTGATCTGAGCCCTCTTGACTGGGGGCTCCGGGAAAACGGAGAATTGGTTTGGAACAGCTACCGCGGGAGGTGTGGCTGGGAATTCACCAGGATAAAGAAGAAAAAAAGGCTCTTTTAAAATGGCAAGGGCCCAGCCGACACGTGATTGTCGTGTGTCTGATCTCCACGATTGGGCGCTTCCTTCCCGCAGTGAGGAAGCCCGAGGCCCGGCTCTGCCGACAGGTGGAGGTCGGCGGGGCTGGGGTCCAGGCTGCTGTGGTCGCTTTGGCGACGGACCGTCACCGCGACGTTCTGACCAGTCGGGAGAAGGGCCGAGGGGCCACTGGATAAACGAGCGCCCTTCGGGGGCCCCGTTCTTGGTCGAAAGGTAAGTGTATGAGCTGTCCGGGGCTGCGGCAGCAAGGGCCACGCACGGGCCGCTTCCAACAACGGGGATTTCCTGGCTCACGGTCCCGGCCGGCGGAGTCCGAGACGGAGGTGCTGGTAGGGCCGCGGTCCCTCTCAGCGTCTGGGCCGCTGCCTGCTCCCTAGCTTCGGGCGGGCGGTGGTTTCCATCCTCGGTGTCCTTTGCTTGCAGCTGCACCGCTCAATATCTGCCTTTTTTTTTTTTTTTGGTATGACATTTTAATTTTTTTCCTGGAGTAATAATTGTCCTTGTTTGCTTGGTGGCTGGCTAAGTTTCTTAAACGTACTTTTCATGAACTCGGCTCCAGACATTCAGACAGACTCCATTTGGAGGTCAAATACTGCAGAAATGCCACCAGTTCCATGTTCTTCCTGCAATCTCCGTCCTCAAGCCCGCTGCCCCCCCGTCCTTCTCTCACCGCTGGGCCATCGTCCCGTCACCGTGGAAACGCCCTCTGCCTCTCAGCCGTGTTGGGTGCCCTGATTAAGAACCTGCGTCTCCCTTTCCCTCGAGCGTGCCCTCGTCCGGGTGAAGAGTAGGCTCCAGGAAGCTCTGAGAAAAGGTGCATGGAAGATGAACTTTTTGAGACCCTCCATGTATAATTATGTCTCTAAATTCACTCTTGGTTGGCAGTTGAAGGAGCAGCTACCTTTCGTCAAGCTCACTGAGTCCCTCCACCACGTGTTTTCAGTCCAGCGATGCATCCGGGGGAGGAATTCTTTGAATCAACATCATGGTTCGCAATTTCTAGCTTGACCTTTTGATTCTTTCTTAGTCTCCATCTCTGCTGAGAAATTCCCCGTCTGTTCCTGCATGTTGTCCACCTTTTCCACTAGGTCTGGTAACAAACGGGCCACAGGCACTTCACAGTCTGTATGTGATGGCCACTGAGTTTGGGTTTTGTCGTTGCTATGGAACCTTCCCGGTGGGCCTCAGAGGCATCGCAAAGGGCTGCTGGTCTGCCCCGCGCAGAGAGCGCCTCGAAGGTCTCCTCAGCACACTTGCTCCCTCTCAACTTTTGGCTAATCCATCACTGCTGCCCACATGGGGGCTGTCTCCCTGCCTTGGCTCCCCCCCAGCAGCGGATTGCTGTATTCTGTTACTCAGGGCTGGGCTTGGGGTGGGCGTAAAGGGGCTCTCTGTTGTCCCGTCTCAGCCTTGGTCTCAGGCAGGCCCTGTGCACCGGGGTCTCGGGGTCGGGGCTGTTTCAGCATTCCTGCCCCTCCTCCCCCTGGCAAACAAACCGCCTGTGTCTACATTTGGGCTTGGGTGGGAGTTCCTGCCCCCCATCACCTGCAGGTCTCTTCTTGATGTCAGTGTAGGGTCGTGGGCCCCAAACGCTTTCTCCCCATGCCCCAGTGGTATCGCCTCCACTGGCGCCCGGCAGGCACGGCGCTTTGCCCGTGTCCTGGGAGAGGCTGTCCGGCCTGTCCTTGAAGAAGACGGCTCTGGCTTCTACCCCTTCCCCAGAGGTGATGGGCAAGAGGGTCTGCGCCCCTGCCCCGGCAGCTTTGTGGTCTCGTCGGGGAAGGATCTACGGAAGCAGGCTGGCGCGCCTATTCCCCGGGGCCTGCTCGGGGCCTCCTGGGCTGCCAGGGGAGGCTGGCTCCTGCCTTCTGCCCGCCCGCCTTCCATGCGCCCCGACCCGGCACAGACCCGTGGAAAGGAGCTGGCGGGTAAGCGTGACCCGCCTCGCATCTGCAGCCGCTGCCTCTGCAAAGCTGCCAGGCTCGCCCGCGCCTGGCCTTTAAAAATGTGTTAAAGTTTTAGCTGATTCCTTCTCATCCATTTGGCAACGATGTCTCCCTTTCTCCTCTGCTCCACCCAAGGTGACCCTGCGTGCACCCATCTCTCTGGGAAGGGCAGGTGCCTCTTTGGAATCCGGTTCACCTGTTGGCCTTGTGACCTCAGTACTCGCAGGGGCCTGAGAAACATTTCTTTCCTTATTGTTAGGTTCGAGCTTTCTGCGTCCTAGCCAGAAGCGACTTCTTCCAACGCCATTCTGAGTCCTTGTCCTTAGTGTCGCCCTCATCTGTGCTCTCTGAAAGCATTCAGGGTCGCCCAGAGCAGCGATAGCCTGAAGTTTCACCATAATTTTTCGCGGTGTTGGTCTGTTTTCATTTATTGGGGAACTTTTCTTACCTTCGATTTTTCCCAAGTCTGTTCTTCCTAGAACTCTCGGTACTCTAACTCTGGACCTCTTGAATTAAATCAAATTCTTAAAAATATTTTTTCCTCCTATATATTTACCTCTTTCTCTTTTTTGTTCTGTCTTGTGGGAGATTTTTCAACTTTATCCATTTATCTATCATGTGGATATACAATCTGAGAGAGATTTCCTTAAATGGCTGGAGTCAAAAGAGAGGGAGAAAAAAGCCCTCTCCTGGTTTTCGCAGCCTGGCTCTGAGCTGGGGCATTGCTTCGGTGCCAGCCAGGCCACCGTGACTTTGCTGCGGCCTTCACCTCCTGCCGTGCAGAGCCACAGAGCCCCCGGGGACTCTGCTGGCCCCGGGCACCAGCCAGCGGCACCGGGAATGTGGCCACTATCCCCACAACCACTAAGGCTCCTGCACTGGGACCAGGACCTTAGTCAGGTAGGTGACAATGCCACGATGCCATCTTACTGAAATTCAGCTGCCTTTTCTTCATTTAGCAGTGACAGGTTTGATTGAGCAGTTTCAGGTTAGATTCCAGAGTCCCAGGAAAGTCGGTTCTGTCGGTCGCTGCCAGCTTATGGCTGTTTCAGGGGAGGGACTGCTTGTGTCCGTGCCCGGCTCTGCACGCCTATGACATCACGTTTCCATCTATTTTGTCATTTCTGCTGTCATACTTTTAATTTCCGAGAGCAGGCATCCTCAAACCATGGCCTGAGGGCCACATGCGGGTGTTTTTGCCCATTTGTTTTTTTACTTCAAAATAAGACATGTGCAGTGTGCATAGGAATTCGTTCATAGTTTTTTTTTTAAACTATAGTCCGGCCCGCCAACGTTCTGAGGGACAGTGAACTGGCCCCCTGTTTAAAAAGTTTGAGGACCCCTGTCCTAGAGTTTTATCTTGTTTTCTAAATGTTCCATTTTCACAGCATTTCTTTCTCATTTTGTGAAAACGATATACGTTTCTGCTATGATTAATGTAACAGATGATAATTATTAAGGGGTGCACACAATTGAGGCACCAGGACTGAAATCCTGTGGCCCTCAGCTCAGTCTTAGCTCAATTTTCACTATTTATAAAAAGAGCAGCCTTGGGAGAATTTAGATTGAGGATTGCATAAGAAATCAGTAAGTGTCGTGCCAGCTCCTATACCATATGAAACAAAGAAGGTGGCACATGAGGCTGCGCTGAGTACCGGGGTGGGGGAGACGCCCATTGCCCTTCGAGTAGTGAAGAAACACCTCGTGAAAACGAAGGCTGGTTCTGCTGGAGAAATGTCTGCTAAGCTGCAGTCTGTGCTTACACCGGTGAAACGGGGGCGCCTGACCTGGTCCCCAACGCCCTTGGTGGGAAGGCAGAGGTTTCACAGGGAGGCGACAACAATAGTGCAGGGTTTCAGGCCGGCCGGGGCCAGGCTCCATGCAGTGGGGCGTTGGGGCCTCTCTCCCCGGCCTGAGTTGGGCTGGGGACAGGGTTGCACACCCCCACTGCCCCCACCCTCGATTTCCTGCCATGGGGAGCAGGAGCCTGTGACAGCGGAGGGCGGGACAAATGCCCTTGCATCGCTGTGACTGGGGCGGGGTGCAGGACGGGGGCTGGCTCTCTCAGCCCGTCTTGCCGTTTGTCTTTCTGCCCTGCTACCCGGCAGCCCATCAGCCACTGACCGCTGGCCTGGAAGCCCCCATGGCCGCTGTCCCCGAGCCACCACCATGGCCCCCATGCTGTTTCCCCGCGCTGTTGGTGGTTTGTGTGCGACCCTGTCATTTATCTGCTCAGAACTCTGCAAAGGGCTTTACGCCCCCGGGACCACACCCCAGTGACTGGCGACAGCCTCCCCGCCCTGGGCCTGGGCACCTGCCACTGTGAGACATTCCCCGGTGTCCCCGTCCCGGTGTCTGTCCTCAGGGGCCTGCCCTGACCCCACCCGCACACCTCGCTGGGCCCCTGCACCCTCTGTCCCTGTCCCAGCCTCTTGCTTCCGCAGAGCCGGACTCACTTGCGGTTGCTCTGGTCTCCCCCACCGAATGCGAAGGGGTTTTTGTCTTCTTTGTTTGCCGCGACGTCCCCAGAAACTGTGAGTGGCTGCGCGTGATAGGAGCGGAGGGAGAGTGGGGTGGCCTGGATGTCGCCCCAGCGCCCGGTGCTCCCTGGGGACAAGAGCCAGTTAGGGCGGCCGGGACGCAGGGAGGTCCCCTCCTGGTACGGGTCTCGGGCGGGCACACACGCCTGGGAGGGCCGGCGGGCTGACACCCAGGACCCGCCCGTGCCTAGCTAGCCTTTGCCAGGGAGGGGCTGGCGCAGGGCGAGCGCACGGACCACCAGGCGGGGCGCTGGGCGCACAGAGAGGAATTCTGACTGTCCTTTGTGTGTCGCCCTGCGGGGTGCAGAGCCTGGCCGCCCACATTGTCTCGGTTGTGCCTCATGACAACAGCCGTGTGGCACAGGCGGGGCCCATGTGATGACGCCGCTGACAGGTGGGAGAAAGGAGGCTCATGGCATTTCCAAAGTACAGCGTCAGTGGGGACAAAAGGACACCCCAGTGTCCTTCCTGGCCCCCATTCTGCCGGAGGGAGGTTTAGAGCCAACTCTGCCTCCGCCCGCAGGAAACTGCCCTGCGGCTTGCCCTGGGGGGGGTGTGATGGGGCTGCCCGCCCCTGCGGAGAGGCCAGGGAGTGGGGAGCGGCCCCCTCCCCTCTGGTTCACCCCACGGTCCGGCCCAGTGTTAGCGTAGGCCAGGAAGGCCCTGGTCCTGGAGGTGGCTCGACCTCCCAGGAGGGTCACTTGTGGGGCACCAAGTGTGAATAGATGTTGGACATTGTTCTCGGCACTTTCCACTCAAAATCTCATAGTAGCCACCCGGAGAGGGTGGTGTCGCCCCATTTTGTAGATGAAGTAACTGAGGCTCAGAGGGGCTGCAGGGTAGGGCCATCCTGGGAAGCTCAGCTCTGCTGGCTCCAAAGCCCGTTTCCTTTCTGCAGCACAAAAGGGCAATTTCCAAATTAGGGAAATTCGACAGCTAGCCCCTCTCACCTGCTCTATTCGTGCTCAGGAAACACAGAAGAGAAGGGTGTTTCCAGGGTGGTTAAGAAACAGTCTCCCTGAGGCCTTAGCCAGGCTGCAATTATTTCAAGCACAAAACGTGGCTGTCTCCTGCGTGTCAGGTCCGGCCACTCTCTTGCCCTCTCGCTCCTGGTTTCTTCTTACGGGTTCTCTGGGTTCTCTTCATATTCGATGCAGCAGATGGAGATGCCCCTTCGAGAAGAATCCTGCCTTTGTCTGGGGCACTGGATGCCAGGGAGAAGGAAGTTTAAGGACGTGCATTTAAAATCGATCTTTGTTGTGGAGAACGTTGATCCTCGTTGCTTTTTGCGGGGGGGGGGGGGTGCGCGTACATCATGTCGCTGCGTGTTTTCAATGCAGTCTGAAAAGTGTCGCCGGGGCCTGCCCTGCCATGTGATTTCTAACAACAGGCGCTTTTCCTAGTCCTTTTCATGAGCTTTATGGCAGGGAACATCCTGGTATGAGTTTTAGAACAAGTAGTTGAGTGGTTAAGGCTTCAACATATATGTTAATACTCTTCGAATAGTTCTCAGGGCAGGTTGGTCTGTAGCGGCGCACTTTGCCTGCGGTGCTGTCGCTGGCCTGTGCGGTCCGTCCGAGACAGCAGTGGAGGGTGGCGTGCCGGCGAGCGGTGGCCAGCGCAGTCAGTGCCACCATGTGCACGCAGGTTTCCAGCAAGAACCAGAGACCGGAATGTATGTGAGTAAACTTCCTTTGGCATGTCCCCTCACTTAAAAACATTTTTCTTAACTGATATCTTTACCAATGGTAGCTATACGGACAACTGCTTATTTTAAATGCCTCTCATCCAAAATTTTAGAGTCATGTTCATTGATTTAACAACAATTTTTTTTTTTTTTTTTTTGAGACAGAGTCTTGCTCTTTTGCCCAGACTAGAGTGCCCTGGCGTCAGCCTAGCTCACAGCAACCTCAAACTCCTGGGCTCAAGTGAGCCTCCTGCCTCAGCCTCCTGAATTATAGGCATGTGCCACCATGCCCTGCTAATTTTTTATGTGTTTAATTGCCTGGCTAATTTCTTTCTATTTTTAGTAGAGACGGGGTCTCACTTTTGCTCAGGCTGGTCTTGAACTCCTGAGCTCAAAGGATGGATCCTCCTGCCTCGGCCTCCCAGAGTGCTAGGATGAGAGGTGTGAGTCACCACACCCTGCCGAAAATTAACTCTTTAAATAGTGAAGGAAGTATTAAAGTGAGACAATATTGTGTTTTTATGTAAAACAGGGAGTCTGTGTCTTTAGATGTATGTGTAGATAAAAACAGGGCTGTCCAGAAAGTGTCCAGCCGTTGTATCCAGGTGTCCCTTGTACCTGTGACGGGAGACTGTCTGGGATTGGCAGGAAAACAATCTGGGGGAGGTTCTGGGGCTGCAGAGAATGTGAGATTTCACAAGTTGATAGTTGTTAAAACAAATGAATGGAAACATGGGGGTTCATTATCGTCTACTTCTGTTTATATGTATTTGAATTTTTCCATAATAAAAAGTTTGTTCAATTTTGAGCATGTATTATACAAAATATACTGTAGCAATAAAAAAAAATTACGTTTGTGTGACAGCCATCACGATAACTCAATGATCAGTATAGGTGAGAAACTAGGGGCATTTAAAGTTTATATTTCCAAACAGCCAACCACCTCTGTCCTGCAAAGCTTTGCATCGGTCAGCAAAAGGTCTGCCAGCTCCCAGAAGCAATTTTTCCCAAATGAAACATTTCACAGACGGGGATTGTGCTTCCATTCCTGGCCATGGCAGAGTTAACTGTGCAGGGCCCGGCCATCCCTCCAAAGTGACAACCAGCAATGCCGGACTAGGACTTTGAGAAAAGTGGGCAGGAAACGGCCCTCAGAGCCTTGGCTTTCTCCGTGGAGGGGCCTTGCTGCTGCAGCATGGAAGGGCAGGGTCCCTGTGGAGGGTGGTCTCCCTGAGCTGCACGGGCAGAAATTGGGGTTTGGGGTTGAGAGGCAGCTGGCATGTGTGGGCAGGTTCTGGAGAACAAGGAGCTAAAATCACATGGGCGGCTGCCCAGGAGTGCGGGTGGGGACCCACTGTTTCCTGGCTGGCGGCTGGTCTGCCGCAGGAAAGACTCCGCAGGCCAGCAAAGACCGGGAGACAGGACGGATCACACGAGAGGTTGTGCGGTGTGAGTCCCCAGCCCGAGCGGAGCAGATGACTTCCTGAGCACTTCCTGTGTTCAGCGGACACCCCAGGAAGGCCGTGCCTCAGAGCAGGACTGCATCCCCGAGCAAAGGGAACGCCCTGTGCTTAAGTTCAGGGCCAAAGTCTCCCACCCTAATAAAGAATAAAGCCACACCTGACAGAACCCAAGTCATCTGCTGCCAGAACAATCCTCAACACCCTTCAATAAAAGATGACACAACCTATATTCTCTACAAAATAGCATCCATGGTGTTGCATATAAAATTATTACCAGCCTGAGCTAGAGCAAGACCCCATCTCTACCAAAAAAAAAAGAAAAAATTAGCCGGGCATGGTGGCACACGCCTGTAGTCCCAGCTACTCGGGAGGCTGAGGCAGGAGGATCGCTTGAGCCCAGGAGTTTGAGGTTGCTGTGAGCTAGGCTGATGCCACGGCACTCTAGTCCGGGCACCAGAGTGAGACTCTGTCTCAAAAAAAAAAAAAAAATTATTAGACTGGTGATAAAGTAAGAAACTGTGACCCATAATCAAGAAAAATAGCAGCTAATAGAAACAGATCTCAAGATGATCCAGATGTTGAAATAAGCAGGCAGGAACTTTAAATATATGAAGATACAGAACTGGAAAATGCAACATCTAAAGTAAAAACCTCTCTGGACGAGTGTGGCAGCAGGAGACGCACCTTGCATGCCTCCTGCACAGGTGAGTGGCCGGCTGTGGGCCGCAGGTGTGGCAGTTTGAAACCCATCCCCGCACTTGCGTGGACGCTGTGCCGCTCACTGGACGCTCCCTGTCCGTGGAATGGCATGTTTTAAATGCCGGAGGGAGAAAACCCTGCCAATCCAGAATCTATATTCAGCGAAAGTATCCTTCAAAACTGAGGGTAAAATAATGATTTTGTTTTTTTTGAGACAGAGTCTTACTCTGTTGCCCAGGCTAGAGTGAGTGCCGTGGCATCAGCCTAGCTCACAGCAACCTCAAACTCCTGGGCTCAGGCAATCCTCCTGCCTCAGCCTCCCGAGTAGCTGGGACTACAGGCACGCGCCACCATGCCCGGCTAATTTTTTCTATACATTTTTAGCTGTTCAAGTAATTTCTTTCTATTTTTAGTAGAGACGGGGTCTTGCTCTTGCTCAGGCTGGTCTTGAACTCCTGACCTCAAATGATCCACCTGCCTCAGCCTCCCAGAGTGCTAGGATTACAGACATGAGCCACCGTGCCCGGCCCATTTTTTTTAAAAGCTGATAGTGTTCATCATAAGCAGACCTCTGCTGTAAGCAATGCTAAAGAAAATTCTTCTTGCTAAAGGGAATTAACATCAGATAGAAACTTGCATTCTCAAAACAGAATGAAGAACAATAGAAAGAATAAATATATATGCAAAGATAAAACAATAGCTTTACATTCCAGGATTATTCCCTTACACAGATGTAAAATATGTGATAAGAATAGCAGCCCAGGCAACAGAGTAAGACCCTTTCTCAAAATAGTAATAACAATAATGATAATAATAACAATACTAAGGCAATGTGACAAATAGCTTTATGAAAATATAATTGACAATTTAAATGAAATGCACATAAAACAAGCTTAAAAATTGTAGCAAACAGAAATAGAAAATCCGAATGGCCCCATATCTATCAAAGAAATTAAATTTGTAAGATTGAATTGTGTCATAAACTTAAGGAAGAGATATTACCATTCTTATACAAACTCTTTAAGATAATAACGGAAGAGGGAACAATTCCCAAGTTGTTTTATGATGTCAGTGTTATCCTGATACCAAAACCAGGTGAAAACATTACAAGAAAAGAAAATTATAAGACCAATATTCCTCGTGAATATAGTTGTAAAAATCCTTACCAAGCGCTGGCAAATTGAATCCCACCAATATATAAACTGGGTGAATCTTGATGTTAATGTTTTAAATAAATGATTTAAGTCTCAAGAATTGTCAAGTCCAAACAATCTCTATATTAAAATGTAACCATCAAATGCTTAACTCTTGGCTGTAAGTGGGGAAAAATAGGACGTTTTGCCTAAATAACTTGAGCAAAGTGAAATCTCAAGTCTGGAAGGTGGTGCTTCCGGAATCCTGTTCTGGAATCTGTAGGATGTTCCTGTGAGTCTGGGCTCTTCTCGAACATCTTGGATTGGGGGGTGGACGATGGGGGTGGGAGTAGGGGGTGGGGTGGGGGTAGGGGGTGGGGTGGGGGTAGGGGGTGGTGGTGGGGCACGAAACACTTAGTCACGGTTGGTGGAGTGAAGAGGAAGGAGAGAGATTCTAGAGAAGGCCCCGGACAGGGAGGGATGCAGGGTCCCAGACGCAGGAGGAGGAGGAGGAGGCCCGAGTCCCAGCTTGTGCTGAGGGTCCCCGTCTGCAGGCGAAGAGGAGTAAGGGTTCTGCAGGCTGGGCTGAGGCCAGCGGGCTGGAGCAGGGGAGGGCGGGTTCTGGTTTGCGAATTGGCCACTTGACTGTACACACAGATGTCTGGAAGACGCGGGGACTCCAGAGCGGGAGCCCCACAGGAAGCGCGTGCCGGGGGAATCGCCGGAATTAGGAGGGAACCGTAAGGATGGAAAAGAGCGGCAGTTTGGGAAACAAAATAGAAAGATTTGGAAATGAAATATGAAACTGCCTCCCTTTTGGAAACAGCCACGTGGAGTCCTGCCCTGTCCCGGGTCCCCACGCTTGTCGGCGTCACGCCCGTGTGGGCCACGGCGTTGGTGGGGACCCTGGCCGCGGTGCCCTGCCCGTCTCCTCTGCCTCGGGCTGGGCCAGGCCCACCGGTCGCCTCTGCACAGGAGCCCGCCTGCCCGCCCGGCCCCTCGGACAGCCGCGGACTCTCAGCTGCTCCCGGAGCACTAGCGCCGGCTTTCTGGTCTCACACCCTCCCCGTCCCTCCCCCCATCAGCAAGCCCCAGCCGTGCCCGGCCCTGTCTTCCGCCGTCGGGGCCTGGGGCTTACACTCTGCAGCCTCCGATGCCACGCTTAAACACGTTTTTCACACCAGCTGTCAATACTCATAGAAGGATCCTGTCTGGGAAGGGCGCGACTGGGGAAGTGCAGGTATTGCAAGAGGGTGCGTGGGTGTGCGTGTGACTCAGTCAATGGGCCGGGGCCTCTGACTCAGTCCTGGACCCAGAACGCACGTGGCACGCAAAACCACATGCCTTCCTAAAAGACGTCCGCCTTCATTCTGAAGCTTCCCGTGTGTGCCCGTTCACAAACGTGCGCCCTTCCTCCAACTACCTGGCCTTTCTCGAGTTGATTTTTCAGCGGAACTTCGGAGTTCCCGCTGGGCCCCACGGTGGCAACAGTCCCAGCGTCCAGCCACAGAGGAGTCGATGCACCGAGGACTCCACACACAACGGCTCCCACACAGCACGAAGCAGACGCTTGGTCTGTGCCCCGTTTCCTGGCACGCGCTTCCCCAGATCCCTGGAATATCTGGAAGGATGAGAGTCGCTCCGTGTGCTGCTGGCCGGGAGACCTCCGGATGGGGGATGGGGGCTGGGACCAGCCGCGAGACTTTCGGCCGGCGGGTGAGGCAGTGGGCGATGACCTGACCAGTCGTGCCTGGGTACAGAGGCCGCCGCAGACATGCTGCAAGCAGGGACCGCGTTTAGAGAGCCCCAGGCTGCCGAGCGCACCACAGAGGGGCCGGGTGGCAGGTGAGCTGCCGGCCTTCCCCGGCGTCTCCCCTCTGAGGCCCCCGCCGGGCTGTCCCCGAGCTGCGTCCTTTGTAACAAGGTGGTAAACACGGGGAGACCGTCTCCCCGGGCTCCGTGAGCTGTTCTAGCAAATTGTCGCGTCCGGGGAGGGAATCGGGGGAACCTCCAGGTCAGTCCCGGGCACAGGAGGCCCCACCTGCGAGGGGCAGGTGGCGTGGGCGGGCGGGGAGACCGGGCCCTCCGGGGAGTGGGGCCTGCGCCAGCGGGGGTGGTTGGTCTCGGCACTGGGTTATGTTGTCGGGCACCCGGTTGGTGTCCGCAGAGCACTGGAGAATCGCTCGGTGTGGGAAGCCCACGCAGGTGCCGTCGGAAGTGTTAAACGAGGATGAAAACAGGCTCTCTTGCATGGAATGCTATTCAGCCGTGATAAGGAAGGAAGTTTGGACGCCTGCTACGACCCGCATGAACCTCGAGAACACGGCGCTCCGTGTGAAGTGAGCCGGCCGCAGAAGGACAGCGCCGCACACGCCACGTCCACGCGGGGCGGGGAGGGGGAGGGGAGCTCACAGAGACACACCCCGGGTCGGCGGGTGGCGGGGGCGGCGGAGGGGCAGTCAGTGCTTCCTGGGGGCAGAGTTTCTGTTTAGGGCGATGAAAAGGGCTTGACAACAGTGGCGACGGTTGCACAATATCGGGAGTGTACTCAGCTCCCCTCACTGACCACACTTTAAAGGGGTTGAGATAGCAAAGTTTGTGTTTTATATTGTATCACAGTTTTAAAAGTTAGTAAGTCGGTGAATTGTATGCACGTTCGTCATATCTCAGCGACGCTGCTGGGAGCAAGGTTGAAAGCGGAGCCTGGGCGGGCGCAGCCCCGCGCGGGCCCGGCCGGCGGGCGGGGAGGGCTCTGGCCCCCGCCGCGGCCGCCGCAGCCCCGCGCAGGGCGGGCACCGTGTGTGACCCCGGGACTTTCTGCTTCGAGCGCTGTATTTGCTTTTAGAGACGTTGCTGAGTTAGGCGGAATTTCCTACATCCATTTGTATTTTGCTTGGTATTCACTTTCTTACAAAAATGGACAATCAGGAAAAGACAACAAAGGTCCAATTACTACTCCTTGTTTCACCCTCAAAGCAAAACAAAATTAGTTTCCAGTTGTTTTCGACAGAAAGCAATGCCAGTCCCGTACTGACCCCACTTTCCATAAAAGAAGGGCTCGAGATGACCCAAAGGAGAGCCGTTTTCTCCACGGGTGAGAGGCGGTGACGCTGTGGGTGACGGTGTGGAGAAGGGGCCACCCGGGGGTGTGGGGACTGGCGCAGCCCGGCCACCTGCACGCGGGAGTGTCGCCTGCACGCCAGCTGCAGCAGAGCCCCCCAGGTGCCAGTCATGCTGGGGGTGGCGTCCGGAGTCTGCACTCCTGACCAGCAGCCCTGCCGACTGTTGGGCACAGCTGAGAACCGCTGCCGTGAACGCCTTCGCTTCCGTGTGTGCTACGAGGTGACAGGCTCGCCTCTGGAGCAGGCGTCCTCAAACCACGGCCACATGCGGGTGTTTTTGCCCATTTGTTTTTTTACTTCAAAAATAAGATATGTGCAGTATGCATAGGAATTTGTTCATAGTTTTGTTTAAACTATAGTCCAGCCCTCCAACGGTCTGAGGGACAGTGAACTGTCGCCCTGTTTAAAAAGTTCGAGGACCCCTGCAGGGTTACCAACTTCACGAAGTGGCATGGCAAGTCTCGGCTCTGAGTCAAACCCTCTGCCGAAATAGGCCCCCGCTGTGGGGCCCTGTCCTCTCTGCTCGGCTGCTGCTGTGGGGGCGGATTTGATCTAATCGGCACAACTGCAGGGGCTGAAGCCCCGCCGTGCCTGCGTCTCCCTGGGCTGGGGCCGGGCTGTGTTCTTGACCTGACCCAGGGCCCCAACGCTCGCCAGCTCAGCCCAGGCCGTCTGCTGCCCCAGAGGCTGCCTGAGAATGTCCTTTGCAAACACCAACCTGAGGCTGAGCAGGAATTCAAACCCGCAGCCTCTGCCCTCTGCTAAGGCCCAGCCCTGGGACACTCTCATGTTATCTTAGCAGGACCACCAGGGGTTTGGTCCAGTCCCCTACTCCTGGGATGGGCCCTGGAGACACCGCAGTAGGGCTGGACGCAGGCCACATAGAGCACGTCCCTGCTGCGGGTGGCTGCACTTCGCGCCCCCCCCCCCCCCCCCCCCCCCCGCGTCTCGGGCCTGAGCTACCTTTTTGGAGACAGAACGATTCCTTGTGCACACCACCCCCTTTCCTGGCCCTGCTGTGGAATCTCCCTGAAATGGTGCCCACATTTTTTTAAAGGAGGGTTTATTCCCACTGTGCCGAAAGAGCCACCTTGCTGGCAGAGGTGACAGGCTGCGGCTGCTGCTTGGAGGGAACCACCCCTCCTAAACATGATTCCTCTGTAGCAGAAACGTCCGGTTTCAGGAGAGGAAGTGTCACGACAAGAAGCTCCTAGCCGGCCTGAGCCCCAGCCCTTGCAAGTCTCCATAAAGCTGTCCGGGTCTCCCTGCCGGGGCGCCCCATCCCACGGAAGTTACTCTGCAGCCTGAATCTATGGGTCATCGCGCTGCCTCCTGGCAGTTTCGCTTTCCTGAATGCCATTTGACATTCCTCTGTTCGACAAGTGCATTGACGCCATCCCGCCGTACAGGTCCCCAGCTGGGTACTCAGCATTCAGTGGCGAACCAGGCAGACCCCAGCGGGGGCCTTGAGAAACCGTATCCCCGGGCTCCGCCGGGTACCAGACACCGGGCGGCTGGGAGGAGCTTGCACAGCCCCAGGGGCAGGGAGGAGCGCTCAGCACTGTCTTGAGCAGGCGTCCTCGGACTGCAGCCCGCGGGCCACGTGCAGGTGTTTTTGTCTGTTTGTTTTTTTGCTTCAAAATAAGATATGTGCAGTGTGCATAGGAATTTGTTCACAGTTTTTTAAAAAAATTGTAGTCCGGCCCGCCAGCGGTCTGAGGGACAGTGAACTGGCCCCCTGTTTAAAACATTTGAGGACCCCTGGCCTTGAGGATGCAGGAAAGAAGTGCTGGAGAGAGTGATATGTCAGCTGTCATCTGAAGGTTGGCTCAGATTTTGATCAAAATGACCTTAGACCTGACACATTGCCCAGAGCAGGAGTTTGCTGAGCTCAGCAGTCTTCATCTCTTTCCTTTTCTCTCTTCTAAATAAATAATTAGCCAAATGAGAAAGCCTTGAGAAGGAATCTCATATACTCAAATCTCTTTGATTAATGAAAAATATTCAACAGTCAAAAGTGATTTGAGTCTGGGATGTTGTTTGTTCCCCTACAGAGCAGAACGGTTTCCCTTCTTGGTGCTGTTGTTTTCTTCACCTAACGGGGAGCTAACACGGTCATCTTCACAGTAATGGGTTTGCTGTAATGTTTGGGGGAAAATAATTAGCACTTTTATAATATTAGATTATTCCCGAGTGGTGACATTCTGACTCTGGGGAACATTTCTTGCCCTCAAGAGATGGGATCTCATAAGTCAGGTGTGTTAGAGACACACACAGAGTGACTTTCACAGCTTCCCATAAAAGAAGTTGAGTCTATGATTATTAAAAAAACATACAAAGTTAAAAGCCCAAAGACCCTCGATCCCTCTGGCATTGCTACTCCATAATTCTTATTTTGACACTGAGTGCTAAATCAAAAATGCTAACAACAGAGAAGCAAAACCCCATCACCGCTTTAGAGAGGAACTGACAGCGTTCTACTGAGCAGTGAGTGACTCATTATGTCTCCCCTCTCCACACTCCAGAGTGCAGGCGGGCCAGGTTAGCGCCTGTCCGGTCATCCTGATGATTGTTGTTCTAGTTGTTTCCTTCTCAGCATCATTCTAAGAAAAATAAGTGGCTTAGTTGCTACAGGCCAATGACAAGCTTTCCAAGTGGAAAACCCAAACACTGGGCACCATTTCACACAAATGACCACAAAAACTGAAAACCCCGCAAATGTTGAATCGACATTCCCAGTAACAGCCCGGGTGCTCAGTAGCACCATGCGGTGATGTGGATTCAGCGACGCCCAGTGTCAAATCATGTCCCCAGAGAAATAGAGGGAAAATATGGATGGTTGTCTTTCTATCTAACTAACCTCAGGATTTCATTAGTAATCCATTCAATACTTATCTGTGAGGCAGAAATCCATTTGGCAATCAAGAACTTAAGCCAGTATGTTCTTATCAATAAGACCAATAGCAAAGATATGGAGTCCACCAACCATCTGGCCCTTCAGGCAGGATTGGCTAAAGAAAGTGTGGCGGGTATGCACTGTGGAATACTACTTAGCCATAAACAGGAATGGAATCACGTCTTGTACAGCAACACGGGTGGAATGGGAGGATATTATCTTAGGAGGCATGATCCAGAAACGGAAAGTCAAATACCACCTGTTCTCGCTTGTAAGGGGAAGCTAAATACTGTGTCCAGACAGACACAGAGAGGGGAATAATAGACACTGGGGACTCGGAAGGGGGTGAGGGGTGAAAAATTACCTAATGGCTCCAGTGTACATTATTCAGTTGATGGTGACACTAAGAGCCTAGACCTCGCCACTATATGACATATGCATGTAACAAAATTTGCATTTGTATCTCTTAAATTTATACCACTAAAAGAAAAAAAAGAATGCTGTTCTTGAGGAGCTAAATGACAGTGAGTCCACACGCCTTGGGGTTGGCCGGGGGTCTGGCAGGCAGAGCTGAACAGGGGCTGTGGTCTAGGGAGCGGAACCTGAGCTCGTTGAGAGTGACCCATGCGGGGGGCAATGCGTGGCGGGAGGGGACGGTCAGTGGAGGCCACAGAGGGGAGCCAGAGCTGCCTGTGTTGGGGGAGACAGACGCTGCGCCAAGGCAGCTGAACCTTCTGGAACAGGCCTCCTGTGGCCTGAGTAGAATGGTCCTCACCTGGGTCAGGGGCCGCGTGTCCCTGCCGCTTTGAGACCACCTCTCGGGCGGGGTTAAAACAGAGATGACCGGTCCCCCTGCAGCGCTGATGCACCTGTGTGAGCACCTGGTCTCCGGAGAGGAGCGCCCCCCAGTGGACACACGGAACTGGCGCCCGGTGTACACACCTGGGTGTGGGTCCAACCGGACCTGCCACCCCTGACCCTAATTCTCTGGGATGACGGGGCCTCCCGAGGCCCATCCTGCCTCCCTGCCAGGACGCCCTGACCTCAACCTTCGTCTCCCTTTGACCTACGCCTGGCCGCCACTTCCTCCTCCGTAACATGCGGACACAACCGCCTCTGTGCAGCTTCAGGGCGTGGAGGGAATGAACAACCTACCTAAAGCGACCATCCTGGGCCCGGCCCTCATCCCTGCTGCGCCACACACCCCGCCGACCGCCAGACGGGAGCGAGCCCCTTCCCCTGCGGCAACACCCGGCCTCCCCCACCGGCCGGGGCGCAGGCTGTGTACGTTGACACATTTTGATTTTTCTAGCAGGCCTATCGCACACAAAAACTGGTTTAGATTGATACGACTTAAAAAAAACAACAACCTGTATTGATAAAGCATCTCATTAAAAATCCATTATAGAATCTTTCCAGAATAGATGTCAACTCACAGAGTATGGTTTAAAAACCTCATATTTCTCCTTCTTCTTGAAAATTAGGCCCCCATGTTTTCCAAAATCTGGCCTTTTTAGCCCTTTCCTATTTTTTATGGTTTTTCTCTAAAAATTCATATTGGTTCAGCTATCTCAGCTACAGTGACTCCCCAGGCTGGAATTTGTCCATGTCAGAAGATTTTAAATGTTTTAGCAATGGCTTTTTTTTTTTTTTCATGCCAGCAATTCTACGTTCAGGAATTTATGTATGGATATATTTGAAGAAGTATACATACTACACATACACATGAATATACATACACACATACAAGGCTATTAATTTCAGCATTGTTTACAAGAACAAATGACTGGAAATATATTAAATGCCAATAAATATGGGACTAGTTAAATGGATGACATTATATTCATATCCAGTGGAATACTATGCAGCCAGTAAAAATAATGATATACCTCTTTATGTGTACTTCAGAAAGCTATTCATGATAGCTATCCATTTTTTAATTTCAGAGTATTATGGGGGCACAAATGCTTAGGTTACATAAATTGCTTTTGCACCACTCGAGTTACAGCTCGTACCGCATCTGTTAGGTGTGAATTTACCCAACCCTCCCCCCCCACTTCCATATATCTGCATTAGTGTTGATCAATTAGTACCAATTTAATGGTGAGCACATCTGGTGTTGGTTTTTCCATTCTTGGGATACTTGAAAGAATGAGCTCCAGCTCCATCCAGGATAATACAAGAGGTGCTAGATCGCCATTGGTTTTTGTGGCCGAGTAGAACTCCATGGTATACGTAGACCACATTTCATTAATCCACTCATGGATTGATAGGCACTTGGGTTGTTTCCACATGTTTTTCTTTCTTTCTTTCTTTCTTTCTTTCTTTCTTTCTTTCTTTCTTTCTTTCTTTCTTTCTTTCTTTCTTTCTTCCTTCCTTCCTTCCTTCCTTCCTTCCTTCCTTCCTTCCTTCCTTCCTTCCTTCCTTCTTCTTTCTTTCTTTCTTTCTTTCTTTCTTTCTTTCTTTCTTTCTTTCTTTCCAGCATGTTATGGGGGTACAAATGTTAAGGTTATGTATATTGCCCTTGCCCTCCCTCCCCCCTCTCCACATGTTTTCGATTGTGAATCGTGCTGCTGTGTTTAGAACGCTTTGAACTCTACTACTAATCTCTTTAAAACCCCTTTATTAATGAAAAAGGAAAAAGATAAAACCCCTGACATTTCATATTCCCACCAGATTTAACCACTATTACCATCTTGGCACATTTTGCTTTCAGTTGTTTTTTTTGTTGTTTTTTTTTTTAGGAAAATTCGTTTTATTGTTTTTATAAACATAATGTATGCATATAATACCAAGTACAAAAGTTCAACAAATAGAAAAGTAACAGTTTTTAATCACCCCAATTCCACACCCAGAAATGACTACCGCTACCATTAAGCGAGCATTACCTCAGACGTCTCCACATGCTTAGACAAAGACGGACGGGCGCATAGAGGGAAATGCTTTTGTAAAAACACAATCATACTAAAATGTCATCATTAATAAAAAAGTATTAAATTTATTTTCCTTCAGTTTAATAGAAGGGAATTAAACCGAAGGAGTTCTTAAAACTCAAATAAAACTTTCTTCACTGCAAGAAATATGATTTCCTAAAAATCGTACCCAACCTAAACAAAGAAATTGTGAGAAGCGTTGGGAGGTTAAGGTCGTTACCGGTTCCTCCCAGTGAGTGTTTCCATTTTTGACAGCGCTTGTTGACTCTTGGCTGAATTTCTTCCTCTTCCCCCACCCTGGGCCGCCCTGTTTCTGCCAGTCACACTGTCAGTTCACTGTGTGCAGTTTTGTCACCGTCATACTCATATTCCCTGGTGACCACGTTGCTCCTTTGACTACGGCTCCTCCTCCCTGAGCTCTGTCCCGTCCGGGTGCTGCCTGTGCCCCTGCCCGCGTGGCGCCTGGTGGCACAGGCCCGCGTGGCCCCTCCTGTCAGAACTGCCAGGTGCCGCCCCTGGGGTCTTCCCGCACACTGAGTGCCACGGCAGGGAAGTTGGACGTCAGAATGATTCTTGTTGCCCTTGTAGGTGTGTTTTTTTGTTTTTTCTGCCTGATGACTTCAGAATTTGTTCTTCATCCTTGAAACTCAATAGCTTAACTATCACCTGCGTGTCCTAATTCACAGTTTCCTGAAATGAGGCGTGCTCTTTTCGTGCAAATATACTGTTCCTTTTCCTTTCCAGAAAGATCCTCCTGTGTTATATCCTTGAATGTCTCTTCTGTGCGTTCCCTGCCTCCGTCCTTGGGTGGATTGTCTCCTCACTGCCGTCCATCTTTTACTTGACTTATGTGACTTTGTGAGGACTCGATTTTGTTGTTCTTTTTTAGTATCATCCCTGTCCCTTAATCTATTTGTGGGCTTTTATTTCTGATATTTTTTTCTCTTTTTTGTGATCAGTCGCCACATCGTCTTAAACTTGATTAATCTAATTTCTAATTTGAGTTTGATCTGAATGTGGTTTTCCATCTTTCTCCCGCAGTGCTGTCGTCTCCTGTTCCTTTCCGTGTGCGTGTTTCCCGCCCCGCTGCTCAGACATTTCGGGGCAGCCGAGGACTGAGCGCCGGGGCCCGTCTGAGGGGCAGTTGCCGAAAGGCCGGGCAGTTGCATCAGAAACGGCTGCAGCGGGGCCAGAGACCAGCAGGGACGAGTGGAAGGAGACATCTCAACAGGGCGTGAAGGTGAGGGAGGAGCAGATAAGACGACCCCCCCCAGGCTCTGTGATGCTGGCTTCCTCCTCGTGGTGGGAATTTAAGCTGCTCCCCCCCAATCAATCTTTCTTCTTCCGGAAGGCGGTTAGGGTTCCCAGGCTTCCTTTCAGGTAGGGGTGGCCAGGTGATGAGGTTCTGCACCCCGGAAGATGAGCAGAAGAGGTGTTTGCAGGACAAGTTCTTCCTACACAATTGGACGTCAACGATGGTCGGGCCCTACAGAGCGGCAGCCCCGCAAGGTAGAAAGAAGGAGCTTGCTCCCTGAACTATCTCACCTGCCGACTCAGAATGCATATTTGGGACTTGACATGAACGAGAAAAAATTCTGCTGTGTTGAACCACCCCAATATACATGTATTGGGGTGTATTTGTTACAGCAGCTTGCCTTAGCCAGTCGGCACCCAGATACCACCCCCAGGAGAAGGGAGAGGGGAAGGCAAAAGAATTGATAAAAGAATTTGAACTTTTGATGGACCGAGTATAAATCTTGACTTGCCTGAGTAAATTCCTGAGCTAACAACTCAACAACAAAAAATGCAAACAACCTGATTAAAAAATAGGCAAAGGACCTGGAGAGAGACTTCGAAGTACCCTCCCAAGGCACTGTGTGCGGCGGGGTGCGCAGGGGAAGGTGTGGGGACGGCAGGGAGGGAGGACGTCTCGGGCTCAGAGGGCCTCCTTGGCCTTCCACCCTTAGGTGATGGAGCTGGGGGAGGTGGTGGAGGGTTTTAAGAAGGGCGTGAAAGGGGCGGGTTTCTATTTTCAGAAAACCCTTCTGGCCGCCAGGGGAGGACCGCGGCGGGGCCAGGGGCTTGCAGGCAGCCAGCTCCCGGGAGCTCCTGCGCAGGGACCCAGGACGGACTGGCCGGTCTCCACCCTGGACAGCGGGGACTTGCCCCTGGTGCCAGGGGGCAGGAGATCGCCCTTTGAAAGAGGCCACTTTTAGTGTTTCCCAAGCTGTGGGCCTCGACCCACGGGAGGGTCAGACAATCAGCACATCAGGCCGCCACCAGCATTTCCCTTTCTACGACACAGAATCGGCCAGGAGACCTCAGAGCACAGGCAGCACGGGAGAGCACCTCGTTGTTTCACGGGCACGCACGCTGATTCTAAAACGTTTGCAAGCCACTGCTCCAGAGCCCCCGCCAGGCTGCTGGAGGCCAGAGAGGAGAAGCAGCCCCTCCTCGTGCAGGCCGGCCGGACCCGCAGAGATGGGAAACCGGCTGGGGACACACAGGGGCCACAGTGGTGACGGTGACGCAGGCGGCAGAGACGCAAAGCAGCCTGGAGCCCGCAGATGCGGCCCCTCGGAGGAGCGCAGCAGGCTCCTCTCGCTGGAAACATCCTGTCCTAATTTCCGTGCCCAGAGAACCTGCCAAGAGCCACCGAGATATTTCTGAGCTCCTGAGCGTTGCCTGGAGCTGGAGAGCAACCCTGACACCCGGCCATCCCCGAAAGGCGCAGGAACTCGGACTGTCCCTCCCCGCCCACCCGCCCACCCAGGGGCCCGGGCAATGCCAGGAAACGCCCTGCAACGGGGAAAGCCGCACCCGCGCTGCGGGCCAGGCCGGGACCTTCTGCAGGTGACTTCACTCCTCTGAGCCTAGGGTTTCTCATCCTTTAATTGCAGGTGATCATAAACGCCCTACCGGCCTCTCCGGGTGGTTGTGAAAGAGTGTGGCGAACATTGCAGAGCACAATAGCAGTGGAGATTTTATTGGTGTTATTAATCCTAATAACACCCTTGCCAGGCAGGCAGGGGGCAGAGTCATTCGAACCTGATAAATGAGGAAAGAGGCTGTGCAATGTCGAAGTGATTCACTAGCCCCAGCTGCCTGGGGGAGAAGCTGAGCAGAGCCCGGGTCTCCGACACCCAGCTCAGGGCTGTCTTCCCCGTACTGCGACCGGGGGAGAGAATGCCGTGACCTTCAACTGCCGTTCTGTCATTTCTGGTTAATCATTTCAGTGTAACCAAAGCTATGATGGTGAGATCTTTCTTCCCTCCTAAACCTTGGTATATGAATGAGACTTGGAACAATGTGTTCCATTTCCTCCTGGGATAGTTTTCTGTTGAAGCTATACATAGCCGTGTTGCATGTGGGGGTTCTTACTGCCAGCACCTGGGAAAGGCCAGAGGAGAAACAGGAGCCAATAAATACACAGGTCTGCTACTAGTGGCTACCAGTCACTAACTGCATTATTAATCATTCTGTAACTTCTTCTTCTTTTGTTTTTTTTTTTTTTATTTAGACAGAGACTCACTCTGTTGCCCAGGCTAGAGTGCCATGACGCCCACCTAGCTCACAGCAACCTCAAACTCCTGGGCTCAAGCGATCCTTCTGCCTCAGCCTCCCGAGTAGCTGGGACTACAGGCATGCGCCACCATGCCCAGCTAATTTTTTCTATATATTTTTAGTTGGCCAATTAATTTCTTTCTATTTTTTAGTAGAGACGGGGTCTCGCTCTTGCTCAGGCTGGTCTCGAACTCCTGACCTTGAGCGATCCTCTCACCTCGGCCTCCCAGAATGCTAGGATTACAGGCGTGAGCCACCGCGCCCGGCCCTGTAACTTCTTCCTTTTGAGAAGTATTTTGAAAGTCCATGGACCGAAATTGTGTATATATACCATATATTTGAATTTCGATCCAGCTCATGCTCAGTGACAGAGGCCTGTGGTTTATGAGCTTTCTTTCCAGCTGGCTGAGGGGGCGTCAGTCATGTGTCTGGGCACGATGCCTGCTACCTAGTAGATGCTCCATAAATATTTATTGAATAATTGCATTAGTTAGTGGAGCTGGGTCTCGTTAGCTTTAAAGGTGTGAGAAGGATATGGAGGTGGAAGTCAGAGGTCTAGACTGTAGTCCCGGCTCTGCGTCTCACTAGCCGTGGACCCCGGTTTCCTCACCGAGCCTCTCTAGCCTTCCGGTTGTTCTGTAAGCCAAAGGATGGGGCTAGATCAGGGAGCCAGTAGGCCTCCGCTCACACGCCAGCTGCGGTCGGTCGCGCTGGCTGGTGGGGAAGGGCTTGGGGGCTGTGGTCAGGCTCTGAGGACAAGAGCTGGATGGAACGACGGCGTCCGCCTGGGACTGGCCCTGGGGCTGGAAGGCTGCCTGCCAGACACTCGCCATCGCCGGGCTGAGTCATCCCCACGACCTTTTAGTTTCATGAGTCTGTAACCGAGAAGGGTACTTGGTTGGTAGAAACTGAATTTTAGGATGAACTTGGGTAGCTCTGCACAGCTTCTGTGTTTTATGTCAGAAAGCTGCTTTTTCATAAAGTGACTTTTGATCTTTTGGGTAGATGCCCAGTAGTGGAATTGCTGAATCAAATGGTAGATCTACTTGTACCAGCACCACATGGACTCACCAGCAAGCTGGTATTAACAGATCAACACCTAAGTGGACATATAGGAGTAACATTTATCGGGTGTCGGGAGGGGGGAGGGGGAGGAGGGGAGGGGTGTATACAACCACAACGAGTAAGATGTGCAGTGTTTGGGGGATGGACACGCTTGAAGCTCTTACTCGACGGGGGAGGGGGCATGGGCAATATAAGTAACCTTAACACTTGTACCCCCATAATACGCCAAAATAACAAATAAAAAATAAAAAATAAAGAAAGCTGCTTTTCCTGTGGTCCTGAGACATAAGAAATAAAAAATTAGAGAACCGTGCGTGGGCATAACCAACATTGGTTGATAGGTTGAGAAATGAATGTCTCTGGAAGCCCTCCCAGCATCTCTAGGAAGTAAAGAGAGTTGATTGCAATATTATTTCTCCCATTTTATTTGAGTCATAGCAGGTAGAATTATCTGCCTGAGGTCATTTGTAGGCCCAGGCATGTAATTTAGGTCACTTAACTCACTCGAGTTTTCTTTCCCAGTAAAAGGGGCGGCGGCCAATCAGCAAGCTCACAGGCTCAGCTCAGGGCCTCCTCCTTCCTCCTGCCTGCTGTCGCTGCCAGGCATCCTCCGTGGCCCAGCCCCCGCGAAAGGCCACCTTTATCCCTCGCCACCACCCCGTGACTCTCACCCCATTAAAACCCGTTTCCCCTTAGGAGCGTGAGCCGATCGCCCCGGCAACCTCCTCCTCCTCGGTGTTCCTTCCCGCGGCTCTCAGCGAGTCCAGCGACGTCTGTTAAACAGCTCCGTCTGCCCGGCCGCTCCGCACCTTAAACCGATGCCGGGGTCCTGGGAGTGTATTGTCCCTGAGAACAGAGCCGCCCTTTAGGGTGTGCAGATGCTTTAAGATAACGCAGCAGCGACGGCAGAAGGCGCAGTGTTGGGTCTGCCTTTCAGTCTCCGTCTTCCTGTTAGCCGCGTGACTCGGTTTCCTTGTGAGTAAAGTAAGCGTGAATAGGACGGTTGCGGGAAACGAGGGCAGAGCGTTTATGAAGTCCTCGTTGTGATGCCTGTGCCGTGCCGGGGATCCAGTAAGTGCTGGTTTCCTCTCTCCATTAAAAAAATAAAATTGTGTCACAACGTAATAATTTCACAATGTCCCACATCAAAAAAAATCCCAAAGTTGGAAATACTTGAGGCTCCCACGACTCCGTGCGTGGGCGTGTGTTGTCGCTCATCCTTCAGGCTGCAGTGGGGAGCGACACAGGCCTCCAGAGCCCTCTGGAGCTGGCCGGGAAACTAGGTGACCCAGGGGCCCAGGGGCACTGTTAGAGAGGAGAAGCCTTTGGAATAAACCACCCTAAATATAAAGCAGTACGTTGAGCAAGAGGAAAACAGTGTGAGCCAGGGTGGCGCTGGAGATTCCTTTAATCGCCTAAACGCTGCTCTCAGATGTAATTAATGGAAAGCAGGAAATGCCGCAACCCAGCAAGAAGACAGAGCGCGGCCCTCGGCTGGGGCGGCCCCTGAGCCCAGCTCGGGGAAAGTTCTGGGGAGTCCGGTGGCCTTTCGGATGTGCTCCTGCCTGTGCTGGAGCCAGCTGCCCCAGGAGCAGGTCCGGGTGACCTGAGGGGCGCGTCCCCCGGGGCGAGGGGCTGAGCACGTCTGGGCGCAGGGCTCCCAGCTGGGGCCAGGCGCCCCTAGGGCGGGCGGACAGAACCCGGGCTCAGAGTGGAGAGGGGTCCCGTCGGGGCTGCACCCCTGCCTCACCCCGCCTTGTCACTCTGCCTCCTCCTCGGGAAAGGGAAGGCTTGGGTGAGGTGGCCTGTAGGAACCTCTGCAGGAAGGCTCTGCGGGTTCCCACAAAGCCACGCTGCCTAGTGACCAGGCTCTTTGTGCAAGGACCTGGGTCCTACGTGCAGCCGCTGGCGGGCTCTGCCCTCGTCCCTGCAGGGCCGTCCTGGGCTGCTATTTGGAGATGGACAACAGAGGCCTGGAGCTGTCCCAATTATATACACTTTGCGTCTAATGAGTTGTGGATAAAAGTTGACCTTCTAACTGGAAGACGTGAAGCTCAGCAGGGGAACAGACAGCATCACGCCTTGGCAAGTCTGCTGGCCGAGGTGCAGAAAGGCCGCCCTGAGCCGTGGGGCCGGCCGGGCTGCTCCCGGACGCGGACATCGGGACGGTATTCTCTGGAGAGCAATTTGATGTGTATATGAAGAGCTTTAGCATCTTGCTGCCCTTTGACTCCGTGATTCACTTTCAGACTCCACCATTGGAAGTAACAGAACTTCTGAGAGTTTTCATGGAATGAGCTCATCACAATAGTGCTATTTTCCGGTGTCCACCAGTGGGCCCCTCGGAGGGACCCTGGGCCCCAAATCCTGAGAGGTCTGAGACAGCCAAGTGCCTGGTCTTTTGGACAGGACCCCAGAGAGAGGGTGCCTCACCATGACACCAGGCAGACCCTGGACCCCAGGGGAGGGATCTCGGGGCCCTTGGTGGCCCCACTGCCTGCCTCCCCCACACTGGGAGATAGGCAGTCTTCAGGACAGAGGACGTTCTAACTGACGAGACCATTCTTCGGCTCCCCTGTCAGATGGGGGCTAAAACAGAAGTAGGTGTGGTGAGAAAAGGAAAGTTATATTTCTTGCTTTCCTGGGTTGTGGGCTGCCATTCATATCGCTACATTTGAGATATAATGTTACACGGAAAACAAGTCTCAGGATATAACATGATACGGGTATAATTATGTAAACAACATACCTCTACATGCTTAGAAGAAAGACTGGCCAACATATATGTATTTCTTCATGTGCCAGAACGCCGTCTGTGGTATGACAGGTGGCAGGACTATGTGAGATTTTTACCATCTTTATCTTTTAAAAAGTTTCCATCCTACCTGCATATTGCTTATATAACCATATCAAAATATCTAAACATTTTACTAAAGACAGTTGTTTCTCAACTATGTGTTGTTGATTTCTTAAACCCACATAAGAGAGAATGTATCTTATTTTTTTTTCAAATATTTCCATGCAGAAAACTTATATAAAGAAGATAGAGCCAAATGCCAGAGGTTTTGTGCCCCAATCTAAACTTCTAATCATATTTTTAGTAAGTACTAGGGCTAATGAGTGTTGAAAGTAATAATCACATTATTTCAAATACACCGTTATTGCTTTGTTGATATGAATTCCCATGGCCTGAATGTTGGTGTCCCTCCAAAAATTCTTATGTTGGGACATAAACCTCAAAGTGATGGTATTAAGAGGTGAGGCTTTGGGGAGGTGGTTAGATCTGGAGGTCTCTGCCCTCGTGGATGGGTTTAATGTCCGTATTAAAGGGCGGGGGGAGCCAGTCCATCCTTCCATTTCTCCTGCTGTACGAGGACACAGTGAGCAGGCACTGTCTTGGAAGGAGAGAGCCGTAACCAGGCACCAATCTGCTGACGCCTTCATCTTGGACTTCCCAGCTCCAGAGCTGTGAGAGATAAATTTCTGTTCTTTATAAATTACCCAGTCTAAGGTATTTTTGTTATAGCAGCCAGAACAGACCGAGACATGGACCAGTAATGCTTGATTGAGTCTGGGAGCAATGCTTCGGCTGAAGGAGAAACGTATAATTTCAGAGTCAGACACTTGAGTTTGAATCACAATGTTTTCACTTATAACCCTGAGATTGAAGTCACTCCGCCTCGCTTTGTTTTATCAATACTTAGTTTTCTCACCGGTAACAGGAATAATAATATTGTGTTATTTGTAAGAAAAAAATAACGTGAATTACTATACAAATTATTAGTTATTTTCCCTACATCTTCCATTTAATACTTTATTGATAAATGTATGCTTCTACATCCACAACCTCCAGGAAAATGTGGACATGTGAGTCTGGAGGATGTAAATATTTACATTATTATTTATTTATTGCATTAATACTGTATTTTAATATTACATTAATATTGTATTTATTGAGTGGGTGAAAGCGACGCGTGTGTGTAGACCCCATGGATGGTAGACCTGGCCCTTACCAAGTTTTCCTAGGATTCTAGCACAGGTCTGGGCAGGGCTGCAGGGACGGCCAGGGAAATGTTGATGCAAAGGGCAGCTGCACTTCCCCAGCTCAGAGGTGCCACCTCAGACAAGACTCCCTCCCACAGCTGTTCCTCTCACTTCAACTCTTGGTGATTTCTGCTGGTGGGAGCGATCCCGGGGCACTGGGGCACCTGACCTGCAGAGGCAGCAGCAGGCTGTGCAGGCAGGGGCGCCCCCGCTGCAGGTCAGCATGCAGGGCTGTACTCGTCACCTGCCACTAAGGGCGTGCCACTGAAGAGCTCCGGGCCTCAGAGGCCTCAGCAATACCTTGGAGAGGTTCAAATATAACGTATTCCTTAAGCAAGAATGTAGCGCGTTCTCTAGCGGGCGGGTCACAACAGGACGACAGGGAGTTGAACACCAGCTGGTCTCTGCACTCAGAGAGCTTTGACTTCAGCGGGACAGCTAGTCACAACTGGCAGCTGGCGCGTGTGACATGCACCATGACGGTGGGGACAGCACAGAGGCGCCTCGCGCAGGCCACGGGGGCGTGGGCCGGTGGGAGGTCGCCGGGAGGGCTGCGGCAGGACGCGCCTGCGGCACCCACCGCGGTCAGCCTGCGCCCTGGCTCCACCGGGTGGGATGCTGGCCACGCTCGCCCACGAGAGCTGACTCAACGGCGGGCACCGTGGCGCCAATGCACACACAGCGCCCGGGAGATGATGCCCTGTATCCAAGATGCTTTTCCAGAGGCCCAAGCGAGTCGCTGGGAGGTGCACCCTAAGGAAGAAAGAAGAAAGCCGGTCGTTTTTACTGAGCCCCCGGCACAAATGAACAGGTCTGAAAGTGCCATGTGCTGGCGCCAGCAGGTGCCTGAGCCTGAGCCCGGCTGGATGTGGACGAGGCCCCGGGGTGGAGAGACAGTCTGGCTCACCCTCCTCCCCGCGCCTTCTCTTCTCCCAGCTCCGTTTTTTTTTTTTTTCTTTTTTTTTTAGACAGAGTCTCACTCTGTTGCCCGGGCTAGAGTGCCGTGGCATCAGCCTAGCTCACAGCAACCTCAAACTCCTGGGCTCAAGCGATCCTCCTGACTCAGCCTCCCTCCCCAGTAGCTGGGACTACAGGCATGCGCCACCATGCCAGGCTAATTATATATATATATATATATATATATATATATATATATATATATACATATATATATTAGTTATCCAACTAATTTCTTTCTATGTTTTTAGTAGAGACGGGGTGTCACTCTTGCTCAGGCTGGTCTTGAACTCCTGACCTTGAGTGATGGCCCGCCTCGGCCTCCCAGAGTGCTGGGATTACAGGCGTGAACCACCGCACCCGGCCCTCCCAACTCCTTTTAAAAAATGCGGTGAAATATGCGCAGCGCACCATGTGCCATCATAGCCATTTCTCAGTGCGCCGTCCGGTGGCCTCAGTCCGTTCCCGGCACTGTGACGGCAATGCCACAGCACAGCCGCGGCCACCCCTGAGCCAGAGCGAGCGCCCGGCCGACTTTCTGCGGCCCTTCCTTCTTTCTCTTTCTCCTTTCTGGGCGCTCACCTACTGGAACAGAAGTTGCTTAAATTTGTGTCATCGAGTGCGCTGGATAAATCCTGCAACGCCCTGCATTGAGAACCCGGAGAAGGACGGCTCTCCCCTTCCAAAGTCCCACGCGTGAGTTCAGAGTGAACCGTGTCTCTGGTCCCCGGTTAGCTGTTTTCCTCGGCCGGGAAGGGCCAGCCTCCGCGGGGACGCCTACCCTACCCCACGCTCAAGAAAGGGACTCTCGGACGACACGACTCCCGGCAGGCGACTTCCCGGACACGACGCTGGAGTCTCCGGCCAGTCAGACGGGGGTGGGCGGCCACCCAGGCGCGCCCGGTGTCCGGCACACGTGTCGCCGAGCCCGGGAGAACCGAGTGGACTGGCCGTGCGCTGAGAACTGGCACCGAACCGTGGAGAAGCCGTTTTCCAAATTACTGGTCAGCGATTCTGCCACCATTTATGTGGCATTTTAAATGCCATTGTCATAACTAAGTTACTACAGAGACCTAAATTTGCTTCTGAATTTCCTATTTCAGTCTGTTGAGCTAGCTATGCCTACAATAAAACCATCTGTTGTTACAGCTTCCTACCATAATTTAAAATATGGTTCTTCACCTAAAATTTTCACTTGAACACTATTATATTTACTCATACAGATAGAATTTAAATCTGGAATCACAAAAGCATCCCGCTGGGATTTCGAGTGGGGCCACGTTAAAAATGTATGGGCTCATTTGGAATGTTTGTATCTTTGCAAAATTAAATGTTTTCATGTAAGCATGTAGACTGTGTCCATTCGTTCAAGTCTTTTTAAGGTTGATCAAAATAAACATGACTTTTACAATCTAGTGAGAATATTGACAGTTAAAAAATTTTAATAAAGTGTGATATGTTAATAGTAGTTTTAAATGTCCACAGGACTTTGTAGATCACCAAATCACAAATGTATCACTAAACGCACTCATTCATGCTCATCACACACACTCATTCATGCTCACTCACATCTCGCCAACTCGCATGTTCACACACATGCACACTCACATGCTCACACTCATGCCCACACACTCACATGTTCCACTCATGCTCACACTCACGTGCTCGCACACTTGCTCACACTCATGCTCATTCTCATGCCCACGGATTCACATGCACACATATGCCACACTCACATGCTCACACACTCGTGCTCACACTCATGCTCCTATTCACGCCCACACACTCACCTACAAACTCACATGCTCACACTCACATGCTCACGCATGTTCACACGCACGTGCACGCTCACACACTCACAAGTCATGCCCCTGCGTGCCCTGTGTCTTTGCTTGTCCTGTTTCCTCTACTTGGAGCACTACTCCCCATCCCCCAAGCCTCTCCCGTGCCCCATGTTGTCTACGTGATTCCTTGCCCTTTAAAACTCTATCCAGGTGTCACCACTTGGGCACGTCCCTCACCTCCCTGCACCTACTTCATCACCCCTTGCTGGGCGCTACTGTAGCTGTCTCTGTCCCCGCCACGGCCTCGTGGCCTGCTGGTGTTTGCTGTGCCGGGCTGCAGGCGCTAGAAGAAACCTCCCAGGGGGCTGCCAGGCTCAGCGTTTTCTTTCTTTCCCCCTCCACCTCCTCTGCTAGTGGAAGCTCCGTGTCACCCGGGCTCGTGGGCTGGCGACGCCCCGCCTCCGCGGGTCGGTGTTGTCCTTGGCAGCGAGCATGGCAGAGGGTCCTGGAGCAGAAGTATTTCAAAACACTGCAGGCTCTGACGCTCGGAGCTCTGCTTTTCTTCCAGAGCCGCTCCCTTTGCAAGACTCTGCTCCGAACAGGAAGAGCACAGGAGGCCGCCCCGCCCGCCTGCGCCCGGCGTCCTCCCGGCAGGCGCGCAGCAAGGGCCCTTTGTCCGCCACGGACGGGCTGGGCTCCAGCGAGCAAGGCCTGCGCCGTGGCCCATCCAAATATTAACTGTGGACGCCGTCCTACTTTGAAAACACGAGACGCTCTGTACTCAGAGCCCTGCCCTCCAGAGAACACAATTACTTCTGTTTTTCTTTCACCAGTGGATCAAGGCCTGACACTGCGGTCGCCTTATCTTTATAACGCCCAGGGCTTCGGAAAGTCAGGGCCTAGAGCTGCTGGTCTTTGGGCGATGCCTGCTTCCCACCCGTCTCTGCCTGGGGCCCCAGCAGCAGGAGGGAAATGGGGACACAGGACACCGAATGCCCCGAGCGCCCACGGGGGACCCTGGAAGGCAGAGAACTCAGGTGTCTGGCTCCACCCTGGTTCATAGTGCCTTTGGGGGGAGGTTTCCCTAAACCAACGTTAAATAAATAGGTTTTACCTCCTGCACCTGGTATTAAGATGATTCCAAGATGCAACTATAACCTGTGACCAAAATCAATATTTTTCATGTCACTATCTGATCTCGCAGTGAAAGTCAAGTTATTACCGTCAAATTAAAAATTGTTGCACAACGAGGCAACATTGAGTCATGACTTTTTTTTTCAAAAAGTGGCTCCAACTGAAGTTAGACTGTGGTCTATCAAGTTTGATCGTCAGTTTCTCAGGGTGGATTTTAATGCCAGCTATGTGAAGAAAGGCCAGGTTCACACTCAGCTCCGCGATCGGCGTTAATTGGATCCCATCGCTCGTGGGGGTGCTCGTGGGGGTGCTCGTGGGGGTGCTCGTGGGGGTGCTCGTGGGGGTGCTCGTGGGGGTGCTCGTGGGGGTGCTCGTGGCTGGTGCTCGTGGGGGTGCTCGTGGGGGTGCTCGTGGGGGTGCTCGTGGGCAGGCACCCGTCCCACTGGTCTCCAGCACAGGCTGTCACGGCGAGTCCAGGCTGCCTTCTGTCCCTGGAGCCTTGAGGCAAGAAACTCAATTTCTAAGCGTTTCCAAAACCTCTATAACCTAAAGTGAGAACACCCTACGTGCTCTCACCTGCTGAGTGGGCAGGTGAACCGTGGCGCGGGGCTCTTGGCGGGGGATTAAACCGTCCTGAAACGTATCGTGACGGCCGCGCAGCTCTGTGAGCACACTAAGAACCACTAAACTGCACACACATAGGCGAATCGTATGGCGTGTGAGTCCTAGCTCAAGAAATCTGTTTCTTTAAGAAGCCTATTCGGCTGCTACTGTATACACGGACCCGTTTAAAGCAACTCCATCTAATGTAGCCCAGGGGCACGTTCTAAAATGAGCCCTTTTATGCTTAGTTGGCGGGACAGTAAACACCTTCCCATGACGTCTTGGACCTGCCCTCTCGGCCAGCAGTGGGCTTGGTGGCCACGGGTGAGGGTGTGAGGTCCCAGGATGTGGCCCACTGCCGCCCCCTTCCTCAGAGCGCCAAGGCCCCGGACACCTCGCCCTGGCCCTCCCGCGGCCGCAGCGGAGCTTCCTCCAGGCCTCACCGGCCTGCAGAGCCCGCAGCCCGGGCCCCCAGTGCACACGCTCTCCTCTAGGGCCCGGGAGTGCAGTGGAAGCAGAGGGAATGTTCGCGTCATGCTGGGGGTCACCTGCCTCACAATTGCCCATTGCCGACCTGGGCTTCCCGCACACTCCTGACACTCTGCCCCATCCCCACCCTCTGCCGGGACCTCAACTCCCACTGGACAAGGGAGAGCCCTGTGTCCCCCCGGCTCTCCATCTCCTCCCAGGGGCTGGCGCGTCCTGGCTCCTGCTGAGAGCCCCTCCCCCCACCTGCCCAAGGTCCTGGCACCTGCAGTGAGCTCACCACCCTCTTCCGCACCGTGAGGCCCTGTCTCCTCCGCATCAGTCTCCACAGAATGTAAATACGCCGCCTCTGACGCCCCCTTTGTCCCACTCCCCTCTCTCCACTCCCTTGTTTCTTGCCCCCTTCACAGATGGCTCCAGTCGAACTTTAGATTTCAGTTAGTCAAGAGTTCATGTCAAAATTTAAGGACAACGACTTATCTTATGCCATAAGCAACAGTTAACCCAGAATGAATCAAAGACCTAAATGTGAGGTCTATAACATTCTTAGAAGGAAACACAATGGGAAAGCTTCTGACATTGGGTTTAGCAATGGTTTCTTGGATATGATGCCAAACCACAGGCAACAAAAAAAAAGTAGGTAAGTTTGACTTCCTCAAAATTAAGTTCTTGTGCAGCAAAGGACACTCTCAAGACAGTGGAAATATGACTCACGGAATGGGAGAAACTATCTGTAAATTATTTATCTGGTAAGGGATTAATATATAGCATACAAAAAAGAATTCTTACAACTCAACACAAAAAGGCATACAACCTGATTAACATATGGGCAAATAACCTGAATAGACATTTCTCCAAAGAAAATATACAAGTGGACAATAAGCACATGAACAGATGTTTTACACCCCTAATTATTAGGGAAACGCAAACCAAAACTATGATGAGATACCACTTCACAGCTATAAAAATGGCTATTACCAAAAACCCAGAAAATCAGTGTCTGTGAGGGTGTAAGGGAATTGTAATCTCTGTGCCTTGCTAGTAGAAATGTAGTATGGCGCAGCCACTGCAACAAAACAATTTTTTGGCTCCCCAAAAAATTAAAACTAGATTTACCCTATAATCCAGCAATTCCCCTTTATTTATATACCCAAAGGAATTAGAAGCAGAGACTCCCACAGATACTTGCGTGCTAATGTTCACTGCAGCATGATTCACAATAGCCAAAAGGTGGCAACAACCCAAGTGTCTATCAACAGATGAATGAATAAACAAAATGTGGTATATACATATTTAATAATAAAAAGGAGTTAAATTCTAATAATGCTCCAACATGGATGAATCTTGAAAATATTATGTTAAGTGAAATAAATATGCCAGACATAAAAGGACAAATACTATATAAGATACCTACAATCATCAAATTCATAAAGACAGAAAGTAAAGCAATGATCACCAGGGACTAGGGGTGGGGGGTGGAGAGTTATTATTTAATGGATACAGTTTCTGATTAGGATATAGTGGTGATGGCTATATAATAATGTGAATGCACTTAATGCCACTGTACTATATACTTAAATACATGGTTAAAATGATAACTTTTATGCTCAGAATTTTTACCACAATAGAAAAATAGCCAACCCCCCCCTTCAGGGTAATCATTAAAAGAGTAAAAATAAGATATATAATACTCAAACCAGTCTGGGGGTAAAAGAGAAATAAAATGAACCCTACAGAATAAAGAAAAATGAGGAAAAGGAGCAAAGAAAAGGCATAGTAAAGAAAGCTCAAAATAAGAAGGTACAAATAAATCCAAATATATAAGTGGTGACAATAAATTTAAATGGACCAAAGTAGTCACAGTTAAAAGTCAGGGATTCCAAGTCCATAGATTTATCATCTATATTCCAGTCACTTTCATATTTCTGTCTTTAGCCCTGATCTCAACACTGTTCTAGAATTCTCTATACAAGTTCCTACTTAACATCATCATTTGGAAGAATAATAGGCATCTCAAACTTAACATGGTCATAATAGAACTCTTAATCTTTTCCCCAAACATGTTCCCTAACTTCCTTCCTCCTCAATTTTCCTCATCTCAGTAAATACCCTCACCATCCACTCAGTCTCAAGCCATCTTTGGGTCTTCTCATTTTTTCACTGTTCCTCTACACCTGGCTCATCAACAAGTCCTGCCAGTGTGTCTCCAAAACACCTTGTGAATCTATCTGTTTTTCTCCATCATTATTGCTACCATCCACGTCCAAGCCCTTCATGGCAGGTCTACCTAATGTCTCTGTTACCCCTCTACAAACCATTCCCTATACAGAAGACAGGATTTTAAAAATAAAATACTGCATATCATTAATATTATATGCATTATATTTTACAGTTTGTGAAACACAATAATCAAATAACACTTGTGAACCCTCAACTGAAGAATTAGCAGAATGTTCTTGCAAGAATTAAATCTGAGCATATCACTGTACTACTTAAAACTTCTAATAACTTGCATTATACCTGCAACACAATCCTGACTCCTTACTTCACCAAACTCCTCCTCTTCCTGCCTCACTATGTTCCAGTCATATTGATCTTCTTTCTGTTCCCAGAAAATGCCCCAGGGCCTTTGCACTCACTGATGCCTGTGCCCTGTGTCTCCAGAAGGATGGCTCTTTGTGTCATTGAGGTCTCAGTTCAAATGTCACCTTCCCAAAGAGACCCGCCCTGACCACCTTAACTAAGTAGTATTTCCACACGATTCATGTTTCATTTTCTTCAGAGCACCTATTACTATGCAAAGGTATTCAATTCATTTTGTGGTTTATTTTCTGTCTGCCTCCCATGAGCTCCATGGGAACGCACCTTGTCTGTCTTGTTTGCAGGTGTACCCCTACTGCCTGGAACATAGCTGGTGCTCAGTAAACATCTGTTGGGTAAAAAAGCAAATCGACACACCTGAACTAAGTTGTAAATAGCAAGTTGTGGTTAACACTCCCTAGTTACTAGATTTTTCTTTGAGCTCTTTGTTTTAGAGCCCATGTTATTCTTTCGTGAAAATTTCATCACAGTGTTTGTTCCAGAAACTTTGAAAACCTTATAGTCAGCATATTATTCCTGCATCCCTAAATCTAGCTGGGTTTGTAACTGAAACCTACATGCCTTGCTCTGCAGGGAGGTAAGGGCATGGGCCATATTCTCTTTAGTAAAGTGACATAGGCCATATTCTCTTTAGTAAGGTGGCTGCTGAAAGGTGGCCTGAGTATTTTTCCTTGATTCCTCCTCTCATAAATTTAGCCAGATTGTAACACTAGAATCTTACTAGATCATTTGGTGTGTTTTCTTGTGGGTCTTTAATAAAGCACACATCACTTTGCTAGTTACGAGCTTGCTCCAACTATAGGTATTTTGGATCATAAAAAAGAAATCTCATCGTGCCCATTCACTTCTGAGAATCCCGCTCGTGGCCTGGCATTCTGTGCCTCTCCCATAAATTCATTTGTGTTGAGCACCTACCAAATGCGAACGCTGGGCTCCGTGCTACAAATCGCACTGCACTGGCTCTCACACGTCAGTGTGCATAACAATGACGGGGGTGCTCATTAAAAAGGCAGGCATGGTGGCTCACGCCTATAATCCTAGCACTCTGGGAGGCCGAGGCTGGCGGATTGCTCAAGGTCAGGAGTTCGAAACCAGCCTGAGCAAGAGTGAGACCCCGTCTCTACTATAAATAGAAAGAAATTAATTGGCCAACTAATATATATAGAAAAAGTTAGCCGGGCTTGATGGTGCGTGCATATAGTCCCAGCTACTCGGGAGGCTGAGGCAGGAGGATTGCTTGAGCCCAGGAGTTTGAGGTTGCTGTGAGCTAGGCTGACGCCACGGCACTCACTCTAGCCTGGGCAACAAAGTGAGACTCTGTCTCAAAAAAAAAAAAAAAAATTAAAATTAAAAAATTAAAAAAAAAAACACAGATTCGGAGCTCAAGCTGCTTCTTGGTAAGTTTCAGGGAAGGCCCAGGATTTGTGCTTTAATTCATACCACATCTAACACAGGAGGTTGCCAACCACACTCAGACAAACACCCGAAAGGAACCGCTGGCATCTGTAAGTGTCTGGGAAACACAGCCCAGCCCCGGCGTCCACAGGAGTGCCCGCCGCCACCCACAGGGCGAGACGCTCAGGAGCCCGGGGCTCCCAGTCTGCCCAAGCCATGGGTGTCGGTTGTCTTTTCCCAGCACCACAGCTTACAGAAGGATTCCACTCCACATGGCCAATTGTTCCTTAAAAATTAAATTGCTACAGATGTAGCAAATAGCCAAAGCGTGGTTTTGTTTGTTTTTTTTTTTAAATTAACAGACTTTTTAAAAAGAGCATCGTGAGCAGAAAAGCCCAGAGTGCTCCCTCTGCCGGCTCGCCTCCACTCTCCCCTGTTGTCCACACCTTACACGAGTCAGGGAGGCACCCAATCGGCGCAGGACATAGGCGCCTTCTTACCGACTAGCACGCGTAGTTCACGGAGCTTACTCTCGGGCTGCGCATTCCACGGGCTTTGATGGACGCGTAACGCCGTGAATCCGCCGTCGCTAAAACCACGCAGAACCGTGTCTCTGCCCTGAACACTCCCCCCCCCCCGCCCCGCCACCTGTCACCCCTCCTTCCCACTCACAAAGGGTCTTTTTAGTTTTAACAGATGATCTCAAAGGATCAAAACCAGCTCCATTATTCATTTTCTTGTTTTTATAAATACCATTAGTCTCAAAGTATGAATTCGAATTTGTCTTTGAACTTGAGATAATTCACTTCTTATCACAGCTGTATCGGCAGAAGCAGCACCTGGAAGTCATTTCCCTGAGCCCTTGGCCTTCGGCTGGGCCGCATTCCAGAGCTGCTTCACCCCCTGTGCTGTGTGCCTTCCCTGAACAACTGCCTCCAGCCCTGCAGACCCGTCCCAGGCAGGCCAGGCCCGGCCCCCACCCCCACCCCCGTCAGTCCCCAGGAGGAGGGGCAACCGGTGCTGGGGTTTCCTTAGAGTCATGTTGGCCTCAGCCAGGGCCAAGCTGTTTCCACAGCCTCCTCCTCCTGAAGAATTGCATAACTGCTATAGCTCCTCCAAACACCTGGCTGCAGGTAGAGGGGGAGAAGAGCCTAGTGGGTGTGGTGGGGAGGGAGGGAGTCCTCTAGAAGGTCCCCAGGAGGCAGTGACAGACACTCTCTCAGAGGCCCTTGCAGGTGGCTTGGTTTCCTATACTGACCCACAGGCTGCATGGTGTTGGTATCTGCTTCCGCTCGTTCCGGCAGGTCATTCGCAGGGGCCTCCGCCCTCCCGTGTCCTCTGTGATCCAGACTATGCCGGACGGCCAAGTGTCCTGTGCGTCCGGGTAAGACAGTGACTAGATTTCGCAGTGAGCTCACGCTGGAAGGTAACTATCAGCAAAGAGAAAAAGATGTGGCCGTGTTTCCATTCTCACAGCTGTTTTGGAAGCTGTATGTATGTTTAATTATTGTTCAACAGAGAACAGACTGCATAAAGAATAACAGATTAGCTGGAGGAAGCTCGTCAGAATGTTTTCCCTCTAACAATGGGGCTTTGTGTCTGTGTCACTCTATTTGTCTGTCTACAAATACCTCAATGATTTCCTGGTCCCTCGGTGTGTCCCTGCCACCTCCCTGCTGGGATGCAGCCGGACATGACGCACTGCCCAGCCAAAACCAGCACCCCAGCGTCACATCCCTGCGGGAACGTGCTCCCAGGGCCAATTCCAAGACTTCCCGCCTGGGCACCGTCCAGGCGCGGCAGGCTCTGGCCAGGTGGGGGTGGCCGAGGTCGCTGGTGGCCAGTTCCCTAACACAGCAGAGAGAGCAGGTGGCAAATCCACTGGCTCCCATCACACCCGTGAGTTCGATGGTGGCTCGGCTCTCCCAGAAGAGCAGGGAGAGCTGGGCCCTCGGGAAGGAAGGCTGTCCTGAGAGCCAGGGCAAACCGGAATCACCCTGCTGCTGGCCCCGCTGGGGCCTGGGGCGATCACACCCGCCCCTCGCATGTCCCCACACCCCGCTCCTGGGTCATCTCAGCCCCAGGACTCACAGCTCCCCAGTCTTGCATGCTCCCACGAACAAAGCGAGCGCTTTATAGGGTCTCTGGTTTCGTGAGTGGGAAGATGACAATTCAGTGAATTGTGGGTTCCACGTTTGCTTGAAGTCACCCGTCAGCCTTTATGTCACATTCCAACGAGGCCCCTCCCCCCATGCTTCGAGAAATCACAAGGTGCTTAATAGGTGCTTCCTGATTGGGGAGGCAGGAATGAATTTTGGTGTTAGGACCCTCCCCCTCGCCTGTGCCCTGTGCCACGCCTGTGACACACTCTCTGCCCACAAAGGGTGGCAGAGGTCGAGAGTGGACTGGCCTTTTGTGCCATCCACCTGCCCCCATTACTAAACGAAGCCCATCAGAAAACACGCCCTGGACGCAACAGAAAGGGCACTGAGAACACTTGTCCCCAGCCGGCCATCGAGGGGAATCGCTGCACATCATTTAACCATAAACAAAGACTGCTACCTTCTTTTCTATACACACAGCTTTATTGAGATATACATCACTTACCATAAAACCTTTTAAACTGTACAATCCAGGGTTTGTAGTACATTTTATGCACATTTGGTACATAGAATTGTGTAGCCATCCCTGCTATTTAATTTCAGAACATTTTCATCACTCCAAAAAGAAACCCTGTGCACAGCACTCGCCTCCCACCCTGCCTCTGGCAGCCGCTGATCTATTTCCTGTCTCCACGGATTTGCCAGTTCTGGACATTTCATATAAATGGAATCGTACACTAAGTGTCCTTTTATGACTGGCCTCTTTCACTTCACATGATGTTTCTGAGGTTCATCCATGTTGTAGCATGTGTCTGTGCTTCCACCTTTTTCAACACTAATATTCCATTGCATGGACAGACCACACTTAGTTGATCCATTTGTCCAGTGATGGCCATCTGGGTTGTTTCCCCTTGTTGGCTGTTGTGAATCTCGCTGCCGTGAGCACTTGAGCACACGCCCGTGTGTGGATGTCTGTCTTCCACACTCCTGGGCACGCCTAGGAGTGGAGTTGCTGGGCTGCCTCCTTTTTCCAGCAGTGGAGTGTGCCTCTGCATCGGCACCCTCCTGCCACATGTGTGGAAATACGGCCTCATCTCATCCGTGCTCTGGCTTGGAGTGCACCGCCACTGAGACCTTCTATGTGCCAGGCTCCATGCCATGCACCAGGGACACACGGAGGAGCAGGACAAGCCCCTGCCCTCGCTAGCTCACGTCCTACGTCCCTCACGCCATCCCCGCTGCCCCGCCTTGCTCAGGCCGCCGTGTTCCAGCAGTCTTCAACTAGCCACTGCCCCCACTTCGCTTCCCTTAAGTTCATCTAGACCTCACACCTGCGACCTGTCCCTCTCTGCTCTAACCCCTCAGTGAAGTTCCACTGATGTGAGAAAACCTCGGGGCCCACTTGCCACCTCCCTATGGCTCCTCACGCCCACGGGATGGCACTGCTCGAGTGATCCTGATTGGGTAATTTTTGAATCCCACTGTTGCTGATTGGATGTTAAAGCTTGTTGCTGATTGGATGTTAAAGCTTGTAGTTGATTGGACGCTTTTTGAGCCCTACCAAGGGTATAAAAGCAGGAGGAGACCAAGGAAGGGCAGGGGCGGAAGACAGCTTGCTGTGTTGAGCCTGCTGGCTGAATAAAGGCTGTTCTCCGACTCTTCGTGTGTCGCTCGGTTCTTTCCCCGGTGGAGAGCTGTAGCACCAGCTGTACGCTTGCCGCAACACCATCACCTATGGGATAGAGCCGGCACACCTGGGGCCCACACAGGCCAGGAATGACGTGGCCCCCACCTACTGCGCCAGCTGCATCTGAGCCCAGCAGCCCCTGAACCCGCCCCCCAGCTGCAGAGAGCTGTGTGTGGTCCTTTGGCGGCTCCTGGCTCTGCCGAGCTCCGTGGGATGCCTCCATGGCCGCTCCCTGCCAGCTACTCTTGCACTGCATGCCGGGAGCCTGCTGTGCAGCAGGCCTGGGGTTCGGCAGTAAATGAGACAGACACCAGCCTCACCCTCACCATCTTTCTTCCAGAAATCCTCCTCCTCCCAGGGATCTTGTTAATCTATCAAGGCTCACCTCCCTTCTGGAATCTTCCATGAACTCAATCTACCACTCAGCTCAGGGCCATGCAGGAGGACTCGAAAGAGTAGCAGGTGGGCTCCTGTGTTCTGGAGGCAGATGGAGCTGGGCTCAAATGCCACCTCGGCCTCCTATTAACTGTGAGATTTCTGCAAGGCAGGTAATCTTCGGACTGCAACGTCCTCGTCTGTAGAGTGTGCAAAGGGCGCTGGGTACAGAGTGAATAATTTAAGTGTCAAGTGTGCAGCCTGGCTCCTGGCTCATCCCGGGAGGCCTGTATGAAGCTAGCACTGATTTTCGCCACTGCTTGAGCACGTAGCACGCTAATTTTCCCATTGGCATTATCACATTGTATTACTGCGTAATTACATGTTCTTTCTCCCCCACCAGTCTCAGAGATCCTCAAGGGCAGTAATTATTTATTATTAATTTTGGAACCCCTGGTTCCTGGCACATTACCTGAAAATAAATCCTTGGCTTCCTCCCACTTATTATCTCAATTACCTTCGAGAGGCAGAGATTGGAATCACACACCACGCTGGGCAGCTCAATGTTTTCTCAGTAACAGCAGGAGATCCCAACGCACAGAGAAGGAACTAGAATGGCTCACAGATGGGCCACACTCGGACAGACACCCACGGTGACGACATTCAGTGTCCCCTGAACTCACTGAGCCCTCCAGCTTCCTCTCTCTACTGACCAAAGTGCAGGCTGGCCTGCCTGTCCGGCCGGGCGGGTGCCAGAGCCACCTCTGCACGCCATCTGACCTCTGCAGTGCGCCGGTTCCTGCAAGGAGGGCGCCGGGGTCCGGGTCCCCCTGGTCGCCCTTCTGATTCCATACAGGCGGCCCAGTGACGTGACGTCTCTGCCATCAGGCTAAGGCCCCAGTGGTTTGGGCCTTTGCTGCACAACAGCATCACCTGAAGGCCTTAACAAATATCGGTGCCTGGCTCCCCCACCCCAGCACTGTTGTGATCTGGGCTTTGGGTTTTTTTTAATGCTCCCCGGGGATTTTTAAATGAATAGCAAAGATTGGGAGCCCCTGGGTGAGCTCACCGCCCACCTGACGGTCGCTCCCTCCCCTCTGCGTGCCGGGCACACGGAGCCCTGAGCATGCAGGTGGTCACAGAGGCTTTGCCCTGCAATGCCCAGGGCAGACGGGGTCAGGTGTGGGCAGGCGTCAGCAGGCGTTGAGGAGCAGGGTCGCTGGCTGGGGCTGCAGAGGCGAGGCTGGAAGAGGGAGGCGGGAGGCTGCAGTTGTGTCTAGTTGTGCACCAGGAGCCTTCCCCTGGGGCGAAGACTGTGGCGAGGAGAGTCAATGATTATCGTGCAGTTGGCTCAGCAAAACCGCCCCTCCCCCATCGCACAGGGGGAGACGCGGGGAGGCGGCCCTAGCGCGCAGACGCAGGCTCGGTGCCCTCCTCGCGCAGGGTGGCGGCGCCACGGCCCCCTGGCGCCACAGCCTCCCCCACGGCGTGCAGGACACGTGACCCCAGCTCCTGGGGCGAAAGCGCGGGAGAACTTGGCTTCCACCGGGACTGCATTCCGCGTGAGAGGCGGGACTGACTGTCACGAGGACAGCGCCCGCGGGGACGCACATCCCGGGAAACCGAGAGCGGGACGGGATTGTGCGGGCTCGGCACAAGCCCCTCTGGTCCGCGTGGCTCCGCAGTCAGGCCGCCGCTCCCGCAGGGATTGTCAGGAGCCGTCAAGGTAGAAAAGGGCTTCTCCTTTCCAAGCAGAGAAACGCGCCTCCTGTCTGACTTGGTTTACCCCTGATGGCTGAAGGTGCGCACCGCCGGCTCACCGGGTGTGAGGTGAGCTCCAGGCTGCATCACCAGGGCTCATTTGCAGAGAATGAGCAAATACCTACCTACTCCAGGTAAGTTTTAGCAGAAAGAGATTTATTTATTAGGTCATTAAATAGGAAATGTCTGATTTTTGAGTCAAAAGTGTAGTTTATTATATCTCAATCAAGAGGCAGTACAATTAAAGTACGTGCAAAAACTACCGACACAGTTCTGCCATCTTAACGGTGGCTCGGTTATGCCAGCCGCAGGGAAGCCTGGAGAGTGAGTGGTGACGAAATTGCAAAAGGCGTTTTCCGCAGCTTGTTGCGACCTGGATATTTTTCCTTGCGAGAAGTGGTCCAAAGCCCGGAAGAAGTGGTGGTCAGCTGGTGCAAGGTCTGCTGAGTACAGTGGCTGACAGGGAGTTTCCCAGTCCAGCCTCTGTAGTTTGAGCAGCGTTGTTTGTGCGACGATGTGGTCGAGTGTTGTCTTGCAAGAGGACTGGCCTGTCTTTACTGACCGATCTCGGCTGCTTAATCGCAAGCACCCTCGTCACTGTGTCCTACTGGTTGCCGTAGCCATCCGCTGTAATCGACTGACCAGTTTTCATGGAGCTGTAGTGGATAATACCAGTGCTGGACCACCAGACACCATTAGCTTTTTCTGATGAATGTTCGGTTTGGGACTGTGTTTCGGCACTTCCTCTTTATCCAGCCATTGTGCCAAACGCTTGCAATTGTCAAAAAGAATCCATTTTTCATCACCCATAACAAAACAGTGTAGAAATGGCTCGCCTTTTTGTCGTGACAGCAAAGAAAGGCGAGCTTCGATTGGATTTCTCTTCTGACGCTTGTTTAATTCATGCAGAACCCATCTATCCAGCTTCTTTACCTTGCCCATGTGTTTTAAATGGCCCAAATATTGTTGGAGTAGTAACGTCAAACCTTGCTGCTAATTCACGCATAGGTTGAGATGGACTCGCTTCCACTCCAGCTTTCAGCTCATCATTATCCACCTGGGTCTCGGGTTGCCCACGTGGCTCGTTTTCAAGAACTTCTCAAACCATTGACGTATGCATTCATTTAGCAACATCTTTCCCAAACTTGGTTGATATTTTGAGCTGTCTGCACTGCATTGGTTCCCCGACAGAACTCATATTTGAAAATAATGTGAATATTTTACTTATCCACGGCTTCACAAAAATTGCTCTAAACAAATTTGCAATATAATCACAAGCCAAAACGTGTGTTTGGAAGACTGAGGATACACCTTCACAATAAAAACGAAACAAGAAGTGTCAAAGTGAAATGTCAGAGATATCAACTGTCTGACTTAGTACTTAAGGAAATCAGCGATTCCATACTTAATGACCTAATACTATAGGATATCCAACAGCTGACAGCATCATAGGAGGGCTGAAGAAACAGACTTAGCCAAGGTTCACAAATGACTCCCAAAGCCACACTGCACAAGGTGGTCACCAAAGGAGCTGCTGCCTCTCCCAGGATCTGGAAACTTCCAGCCCCAGAGCCTCCTCACCTCTGCCCCCATCTGGCCCAGAAGCCACAGCTTCCCTCCTGTTGTGATCTGCCCCAGCAGGTGGACGCCCCAGAGCCCAGCCCTCCGCGTCCTCCTAGCTGCTGGCTGGTCCTGGGGCCTGCTGGCCAGCCTGCACCGCCGCCGCCTAGGCCATGCCCGCCAGCAGCACGCGCGCACCCCAGGTCTGCCTGCAGCCAGTGTGGACGCGGAGAGCTCCGCGCTGGTCTCTGTAGCCCGGGGACGGTGGGATGCAGGCTGGAGACCGGGCAGGGTCTCCATGCAGGGGCCCCTGAGTCAGCAGAGGGCAGGGACCCTCAAGCTCGAGCTGGGACTGAGGAACCACGGAAATCCTGTCTCACGCGATTCCTCACCCCACATTTGGCCTGGTGGCAGCCTCCGCGCATCACACGAGGGGCGTCTGGATCTGCGCCGCCCCTGTGCGCACCGCCCCTGTGCGCACCGCCCGCCTCCCGCCCAGGCTCCCCACTCCCCAGAGCCCCGCTCCGCCTTCAGAATCCGGTGAGTCTTCAGCCACGACTTCTCCTCCTGCCGTGTCCTCCTGCCGTGTCCTCCTGCCGTGTCCTCCTGCAGTCTCTCCCTGCCGGAGCACTGTGCCTTATCGGCTCTCCAAAGGCCCTGGGGTGTCCATGACCTCGGCGTGGAAGGCCACCGATGGTCTTCTCACTGCCACCTGTGTGACCAGCCTGAAGCTCCAGTGGGACCAAGGGCTGCTGTGGAAGGAACCAGGGCCAGTGCTGTCCCTGCGCTCCTGACAGCTTCGTAGCTCCGTGTTGAAACAGGAAAGCCACTCAACTCTGTCCCCAGGACAGAGTTGCTGTCATGGTGAAAGGGGTGACAATGCCAGCCTGCTTCCGTGTGTGCACATGTGCGTGCCTATGTGTGAGTATATGTGAGTGTGCGCACATGTGAGTGTATGTGAGTGTGCGTGCGAGTGTGAGTGCGTGTGTGCATGTGCACAAGTGTGTGTGAATGTGTGTGTGAGTGTGTGTATGAGTGTGTGTGTATGTGTGCGAGTATGAGTGTGAGAGTGTGTGTGTGAGAGTGTGTGAGTGTGAGAAAGTGTGAGAGTGTGTGAGAATGTGTGTGTGAGTGTGTGTATATGTGAGTGAGAATATGTGAGAGCGTGAGTATGAGTGTATATGTGAGTGTGTGAGAATATGAGTGAGAGAATGTGTGTGTGAGTGTATGTGAGTATGAGTGTGAGAGTGAGTGTGTGAGTGTGTATGTGAGTGTGAGAGTATGAGTGTGTGTGTATGAGTGTGTGTGTGTGTGAGAGTGTGTATGTGAGTGTGAGAGTATGAGTGTGTGTGTGAGTGTGTGTGTGAGAAAGTGAGTGTGTGTGAGAGTGTGTGAGTGTGAGTGTGTGTGAGTGTGAGTGTGTGAGAGTGTGAATGTGTGTGAGTGTATATGTGAGTGTGTGAGTGTATGAGTGTGAGTGTGTGAGAGTATGAGTGTGAGTGTGTGTGTGAGAGTGAGTGTGTGAGAGTGTGAGAGTGTGTGTGAGAGTGTGAGAGTATGAGTGTGAGAGTGTGAGTGTGTGTGAGAGTGTGAGAGTGTGAGAGTGTGTGTGTGAGTGTGTGAGTGTGTGTGAGAGTGTGTGTGAGAGTGTGAGTGTGTGAGAGTGTGAGAGTGTGTGTGAGAGTGTGTGAGAATATGAGAGAGTGTGCGAGTGTGAGAGTATGAGTGTGAGAGAGTGTGTGAGAGTGTGTGAGTGTGTGAGAGAGTGTGTGTGTGAGAGTGAGTGTGAGTTTGTGTGAGTGTGAGAGTGTGTATGTATGTCTGAGTGTATATGTGAGTGTGTGAGAATATGAGTGTGAGAGTGTGCGAGTATGTGCGAGAGTATGAGTGTGAGAGTATGTGCGAGAGTATGAGTGTGAGAGAGTGTGAGAGTGTGTGAGTGAGAGAGTGTGAGTGAGTGTGTGAGTGTGTGAGAGAGTGTGTGAGAGTGTGTGTGAGTGTGTGAGAGAGTGTGTGAGAGTGTGTGAGTGTGAGAGTGTGTGAGTGTGAGTTTGTGTGAGTGTGAGAGTGTGTATGTATGTCTGAGTGTATATGTGAGTGTGTGAGAATATGAGTGTGAGTGTGTGTGAGTGTGAGAGTGTGAGTGAGAGTGTGAGTGAGAGTGTGTGTGAGTGAGAGTGTGTGAGTGAGAGAGTGTGAGTGAGAGTGTGAGTGAGAGTGTGAGTGAGAGTGTGTGAGTGTGTTGGACCCGCGCACGAGAGCTGACGTGCAGGAAGCGGCCCTGTGATTCTCGCTCCGACCCCGTGGCGCGGGCTGCGCTCGTTCCCGGGTCACACGCGGCGGCCCGGGACCTGCCGGTCGGGCCGGGCCGGGCTTCCTTGCAGGGCTGCCTGTGCCCGCGAGCCGGGCCTGGCGTCTTCTCAGCGCAGACGGCCAGGCAAAGCCAGCGAAGCCTGGGGACAGAAGACGGGCCCTGACGCGGGCTGGCCTTTACTACGGGACTCCGCCGTAGCTGGCGCAGGAGCAGACTTCTTCCACGCGTCTCCGGAGCAAATAGACTCGGGTCAGAGGCCTCCCGCGGGACCTCGAAGCCGAGTCCTCCTCTTCCTCCTCTGCAGCTGCTGGGCATTGGCGGACCCGGGCTTGGCCGAGGGGCCTGGGCCTGCTCGGTCATTTCCGGCTGAGCAGGCAGACGCGGCGGCCACACGTGAGAAGGGCTGAAGGTAGCTCTGCTGCAAGACGGGAGAAACATGGGAAGCCTTCAGCGGTTCCCCATGATCGCTCTCCTCAGCCCCGGGAGAAGGGAAGACATGACAAGCTAATTTTTGATGAGTTTTGGACATCTACCTCCAACAGACACCCAAATCCACTCAAATCCTTAGATCTGCTCTGCGTTTTCAACAGAAAATATTTCCCCAGCGAAGTCGATATGGGATCGATATGCCTAAGAAAGCATAACCAAAATATGCACACGAAAGAGCAGAATAAAAACACATTGAGGGCACGTCCAGTAAGACGACTGAAGTTCGGGATAGTTTTGCACCTCGGCCTGGGTTCTTAATGCAGACCCTAAATACAAGCCGAGTCTCCAATTCACGAGGCCTTTGTTTACCCATCCCGTCACCAATTTATGTACACTGGGATAAAATTATGAATCTTCATGAATTTGAGCTAAAACAGCCAACTTTTCTTGAATCTGTTTCTATAATGTGCGCATTCCTGCCTTTTCTTTGCGAATTCTTATTTGTAGTAAACAGCACCACTGTTTCTCCAGACTCCATGTGTAATTAATCGCAGCGAAACGTGGTGAAAGGCCATAGCAGTGGCTCTGAATATTAAAATCCAAAGGGCAGACGGTGACAGAAAGTAGTCGCCAACAATTTTCAGTGGTCGTTCCAAGAAAAGGACCCTGATCAGGAGATGACATCGCTCAGACAACAACAGCGTCACTCGGGGGTGGACTTGGTTCTGGTGTTGGGGCGTGACAGTGGCCCCTGAGGCTACCTAGGGGCTGGTGATGGAACAAAAAGTCCCGTACCCAACGCGCAGGTCTGCGGGCACCGATGGAGCTCCGGGACGGCACGGCGGGCGTTGGTGCACTCAGACAGCCGGATGACCACTGGGTAACAACACAGGCACGCGACAGCCTTCTCTGCCTGGCGCAAGAGTTCGGGGCACAGGGGAAAGCCGCTGGCCCTGCATCGAAGTGCATTTGCATGTTTCGTCCGGGCCACACCCTCCTCCGCCTCCCCAGCTGAATCCCCGGCCCCCACGGGTGCCGGCACTTGCGGAGCAGCTGAACGCGAGGCACGAGGCTTGCAGTGGGGACTTGACACAACACTGCAGCTGACTGAGGCACGAAAGGAGTTGCTTCCCCGGCCCGGGCGGCATGAAATAGATGATCCGCGGCCCAGTCCAGAGCAACTGAAGCCTTCCTGACTCATTTTAAAGGCCAAGATGCGAGGAAAGGCCAAGGTTCCCCGAAGAGCGTCTTTTGTAGAAGGAGCGACACTTCCGAGAAGTGCTGACGTTGCCGCAGTTGACGAGCACAGGAAGAAGAAATCCACGGGGAATGTATATGCAAGGTGGGGGGAGGGCTAGACTCTCCCAGGAGCCATTAAGAAAGTGATGGGATGAGCCACAGACTGGGAGGAAATAGTTGCAGGACGTTTTATCTTCCAAAGGACTGCCATCCCAAATACATGCAGAACGTCCATATATCCATGATAACAAGGAATCTGCTAAAAACTGAAATTCTGAAAATAGAATTTCTCATAAGAAGATGTATGTGTGGCCAAAATGCACATGGAAAGATCCTCAAAATGGCCATCGGAAATATTTGAATGACCACACTAGGGTGACTTCACACCCACTAGAATGGCTAAAAGTGGAAAGCTCGACTGTGTTAAATGCGGACAGAGATGTGGAGCAACTGAAACTCTTACACGTTGCTGCTGGGAATACATACAATGGCACCACCGCATTGAAAAATGGATGAACTATTTCTTACAAAATTAAGCATAGTCTTACAATATGATTCATCAATTCCACTTTTAGACATAAAAATAAAAACATACGTTCACAAAAGTCGTGTATACACAAATGCTCCCAGAAGCTTTATTCATAAAATCCAGAAGTTGGGGTGTGGTGGGGTGGGGAACCGCCCATAGCAGGGTGAATAGATGAACTGTGGTGTGTTCACACAATGGGAATTTTATTTACTGTTCAGCAATTTAAAAAAAAAATCAAATTGGCATACAACCATACAGTGACTCTCAAAACATGACGCCGAGAGTTAAAAGCAGCCAGTCACAAAAGAGTTCATACTGTGTGACCACACTTACATGAAGTTCTAGAACTGGCGGAACTAATCTCCAGTGATAGGAATCAGCCGAGTAGTTGCCTGGGGCAGGGGTTTGGAGAGAAAATTGGCTGCGAAGGGCACAAGGGAACTTACATGGAAATGTTCCAATCTTGATTGCATGGTGGTTGCATGGCGTCCCTATGAGCCAAAAGTCACAGAAGTGTGCGCTTAAAGTGTGTGCGTTTCGTTACATGATATCACACCTCCGTGGAGTTGGCTAACACACGCAAAAAGGACTTCTTCAGAATGACTCATCTGTGGAATGCTCTGTCTCAGGTTGCCAGGTTTTCATGTGGATGTGGCAGAAATTGGTTCTGATATTTGGCAACCATCATAATACAGTGTCTCCCTGAAAATAAGACCTACCCATGAAATAAGCCCTAGCAGGATTTCTAAGCATTTGCGCAAATAGAAGCCCCACCTCGAAAATAAGCCCTAGTGACGGGCCTGGCTACGCAGCGCGTCTGCACAACCCGTGCGTTTCGTGGCGGAGCGGGAAAGACGACGAGCAGCCCTTCTCGTCCGCCCCACGAGAGCTCTGTCGCCCAACATGAGAGGTTGGCGCCAATGGTTCTAAAGGAAATAGAGTCGCAAGAAATTCAGGATGGAATTCGGGGTTTGGAGAGTGATGATGATGTTCCAGAAGAAGACGACTTAACTCTATTTGAATAAATGTAGATTGTTGTACTGTACTTTAAAAAAATAACACATTCCCTGAAAATAAGCCCTGGGCTGTCTTCTTGAGGAAAAATAAATATAAGACCCTGTCTTATTTTCGGGGAAACACGGTAATACTGAACAGGACGCGTTTTTATTTGGTTTTAGTATCTTCATCTTAGCGGTCAGGAATTTACTTTCATTTTTCAAGAAAGATTCCGAATTTAACCTCAAAAGTACTTTTAAGCATGACTTTAAATGTCCCATGCAGCGCCGCTCTGACTTGGGGGACTGCCGATTTGGTGTCACAGCTCTCCAGAAAAGAGCATTTTAAAAAGAAAGAGAAAAGAAGAAAAATTTAGGACATTGTGTTTTGTCTCAGTCTACACAGTATTTTCTATGTGAAATAATGCTTTGGCAGTATCTGCAAACGCTCTGTTATCTGCATATATATCAATATGTTTCTACAGAAGAAAGTGCTGAGAACATGGATCCTCTGGACCCTGCCCGAGCCAGGCAGGTCAGACGCACACGCGTCCTGCCCTGTGCTCACTTTCCTAGCCCTGCCCTTTCACCCCTGAACAAGGAGGTCGTGCGTCCAGAAAGGGTGTAACATGCTTTTAAAAATCTCTTCTTATTTCTTCATCAACCCCCACAAATCACCCCACAGGTAAATGTGGCAAGGTGATTATGAAAAGGTGACTATGCCGGGAATCCCTAGGTGGCTTAAGAGACAAGTGGGCTGTGGCGGTGATTCAGCCTCAGGTGCGCAGGACCTGTTTCTCTCCACAAGAGACAGCGTCTGTGCAGGGAGGACAGTGGCCTCCCCTTCCCATTCTCCTCCAGCTGCTGCCCCTTGCTGGGAAGCCCGGGAGACAGTGGACCACACACCCTCTGATGGACAGACGCAAGGTTCGCCAAATCCAACGTCAGTAACCAGAAACACGGACTAGAAATCAAATGTCCAAGTCCAGATTGGCAAATGAAAATAAAAACAATCCTATTTGCCTCCCAATCAAAAATTTATCTAAGCCTCGATATACCCAGAATTCTCGTACATTGTGCAAGGTCTTTGGCAATAGGTGCTAAGAGTTTTAAAAGTCCCTGCCTAGTGACCAACTACTTCCTCTTCTAATAATTCATCCTAAGTAAGCAATTCCAGATTTACTTAGCTTCATGAAGTACCTGTTCTGTGAATAATTTGTAATAAAAAATTGACATCATAACTATCCAACAACATGGGAAATTTTATAATAAATTATGGTGATGTAAGATATTAGTCATGCAAAACTAAATTTATGGCCTTCCCCTCTGAAGCTGCCCTCCCCAGCACAATCACAATATAGGACGATGCTTAAGTTGCAGGTCTGAAGTCAGAGCTGGCCACATCCAGATCCTGGCTTTGGAACATACTAACTCTGTGACATTAGGCACCTACCTGCTTGCTGTGACACATACTGCGTGGCTTGGCTTCTGCACCCAGAAATCTGATGCAATTGGTCTGGAGTGTAGACTCAACAACCGGATTTTTCAAAGCTCCTCAGGTGGGTTCTGATTCCCGTCTTGGGAGAATAACTTGTACTGGCCTCACTGTCTTGCCGATGACAATCACAAACTCGGGTCAGACTATAAACAGCAGCAGTTTGAGGGCGCAAGAAGCCAACCCAAAGCTGGGGGAGGCCTCTTCCTTGACGGAGCAGAAGCACATTGGCGAGCTCCACATCGAACCCACTTTTCCCTTGAGGACACCATCCAGTTGCCCCAGAGCAAAGCACACTAGGCAGTCGAGGCAGAAAGTGGCCATGTTATCGGGCTAAAGAGACAGGGATGGCAGGGCGGAGCTGCCATCACAGTTGGAAATTGAAGAGCCAAATCCCAGAAGGCAGGATGACTACAGGGGGAAACCACAAAATCAGCGTAGAATTCCCCTTAGGTCCTTGGCTAACGTGTGAATGGTGCGTGTGCAAGGAGATGCCCAGGAGCCCAGCAGAAAGCAGCTGCTTGAAAGGCAAAAAGCCACAGAGCAGCATCTCATGCTTGGAGTTCTGAGTTCAAGTCCCACTGAGACAGGGCTCAGCGAGCGCTACAGGCTCTCCCTGAAAAACCAGTAGGACGGCACCTTAGGGGCAGGAACCACTTCCCAAGACTGTGACTAGGATAATGACAAAGCCGAAATAACAAAGCCTACGACCAAGCTTTCCCAGGACCCAGGTGACATGCCGGTAATGGAAGAGCCTTCCAGAGCAAAACAACACATTTCAGAGGAAGGTAATGTAGCTCAGAGTCTCCACAACGAATCCACAATTCCCAAAACAATATGAACTGTTTATAGAGGACACTGGACAGGCGCAAAAGCAGAAAATGTGGCCCATGATCAAGGTTGGAGAAACAGACCTGTAGATAAATGAGATGTTGAATTTAGCAGCCAAGCCATTCAAAACAGCTGTTATACATGTGCGAGGGGATTTGCAAGCGTTGCTGAGTGCATCAAGCAACCGGGACTCTCAGACGTTACTGGTGGGAATGTAAATTGATACAGCCACTTGGGAAAGTGGTTTGCAGTACCTTAAAAAGATAAATATGCACTGGCCCTTTGACCCAGTAATCCCACTCCTACCTGTTTACTGAAGAAAAATGAAAACATGTGCCCACCAAAAAAACTGTACAAGAATTTCATAGCAGCTGTATTCTTAAAAGTGTAAACAACCTAAATGCCCCTCAATAGGTAAATAGATAAATTACAATATATTCATGTAATACAGTGGAATACTCAGCAATAAAAACAAATGTGATATATGCAATAATATGAATAAAATCCAGACACAAAAGAATAATGTTTATATGAAGTTCAAGAACATATAAAATTAATCCAATGGTTGCCTCTCACAAGAGCATGGTATTCACTGGGTAGGATCACAAGGACATTTTCAGGGGTGAAATAGAAATATTCTATACAGAAACACAGAAATATTTTATATCTTGATTTGGCTTGTACCAAATCTGGCTTGCACCAGAAAAGCTGTATACATTTTCCAAACTCATTCAGCTGAACACTTAAGATCTGTGCCTTTTACTGTATATAAGATATGCCTCAATTAAAAGTTAAAAATAAAAGAGTAAGGGTTAATGTCTCTATCATATTTAGGTATATCATAGAGATATACTTAAACTAACTCAGAGAAATGTGACCCAGACACTTGTCAATTTGTAATTGTGTATCCTTTGGTGTGGTCATTGGATCAATATTATTCTCTAGACCCCACACGTTGCCTGGTGCAAAGTGGGCCCTTAATTCCTGGCCTTGTGCTGTCCTGGGTGTGGCTGGCCTGGTCCCCAGGGCTTCTGGGCATCTCCTGCTGATGCCTGAGTTGGGTGGACAGTGGCCTATCTCTTCTTACCCACTGGCCTGGAGCACTCGTCCTGCTAACAAGGCCTCCCCTCTCTGTATTAGGAAACTAACACAGATTCCGAAGACCCCGAGTCTGAGCTCACCACTCTCTCCACCACAGCCCCTCACCTAACCCGCCGAGGGGCTCATTTGATGTTCTGTATCCCCAAACAGGAGGTTATCTGGGAACCGGAACATTCATTTTCTCACCCTCCCTAGCCACAGCATATCCAGTGTTATGCATTTCTGCCTGGGAGTCCTAAATTTGGAGAGTAACTTCCCTGCCAAGCTCAGTTCCTGCTAAACTTTCATGTGGTTGAGTGCCAATTACAGGTAGCATTCCAGGACCGTGTCAGCCACAGAATCTATCGGGAACGCTCTCTCTGCAGTCAAAGGCAAACTATCCACGGGGCTACTTTTCCCTGAGGCTTTGCCCACACAGTCCCTCTGTTCATCCGATAGTCACGACAGTGGCCCAGTCCTTCAGAAAGCTCTGATCCTGTAAGCTTACCATGCACAGAGCTTTTCAGCTGTGATCTAGGATCGAATTCATCTCTCCAGAAATCAGCCCTATGAAGCTGACAGTGTTTCCTTTGAAGTTGATACACGCATTGATGGGAACGGAAGCGTAGGGTCCTGATGAACGAGGAACAGGCGATTCCCAGAGTAGGAATCTGAATCCCAAAAATGTTCATCCTTGTGTCGATTTTAAAATATTCTGCAGCAAAGACTGAAATCAACAAGAAGTAATCGTCGAGCTGCCTGCGCTGGAGTAAATTCCTGTGCTACCTCATTCAGTCTTTCCTTTCCTCTCTGCCTTTTACTTGCGAGGGCTTGATTTTAGGAATCTGGGCAAGAATGTTGCATCCACAGCAAAAGGGATGCTGAATTCCTGAGAGCAATTCCTGGGAATTAGGCTCTGATGGCATCTGTCCCTAGACAAGAATCCACTCACAGTAGTACAGGCCTCAACTCATAGAAAAGAGAATCCAGTTTATGCAAGGTAACTTGGGGATACTGAACACCATTTCTGGGGTTCCTCAACTCTTTGCTGTTTCCCCTCCCCAAAGCTATCTGGTTTTTGTAATGGAAACACATTTACACTGTCTCTAAAATTGAGGGAAAATTCGGAAAGTAACAGAAAGAACAGGCTTTGAAGCCAAACCAATCTGGGTTCCGATCTCTTTTTCAAAACTGATAACAAAATTACCTCCTTCCAGGGTTGTTTTGTGGATCAAAGATAATGCATGGGCATAAAGTGCCCCGTGGCATTGTCAGGAGCAGAGCGGGCGCTCAGTGGAATGGTAGCTGTTACTGCTGGGGGGGCGAGGAAGCCAGAGATGAGATCCACCTCCACCACACGCTTGCTCTGTGATCCGTACCTCGGTTCCACCCCTAGAGTGCGAACAGCAATGGCAAAGACGCGCTAGATCCAACCTCCACGGGAAAGCACTCTTCATCTCAGGGCGTTTGGACCTTTGAAGTTTCTTCTGACTCCAGTAGTCTATAACTTAGGATCTGATGAAGGGGTGATCTTGGTCGTACTATGGTATAGAACAGCACGAGAAGGTTTATCAAAGCACAGGGCTCAGCTGCCATAGCAATTCAGATTATTGTTTTCAAGGTTTAAGAGCTCCAATGTGGCGATACCTACCTTCTATATCATCCCACTGGGTGTTCAGTTGTACAACAGACAGGAAAGGCAGGCTGTGTCTTAGCATCAGAGCTATGGTGGAATGAATACTCTGTTAAGCTAGAAAAATGAGCACTTAGAGCTTTTGCTGGTATGATTTAAAGACACTCTGTATATTTTGAAAACCCCAAATTCTCTTACAGAAAAATGTCAAACATAATCTAAATATTGTGCTTTTTAAACTGACAAACACCTTCTTATTTACAAGCAAGGAATTTTTTTCATTATGGATTGAGAAGAAGGAAAAGTGGATCTACTGAACTACTGAAGGAAAAGTGGCAACTACTTCTGACCTGTTGAAGACAGGAGGTGATCTATCTATTTATCATCTACCATTTATCTATCTATATCATCTATCTATCTATATATATATATATACACACATATATATATTTTATATATAGAGAGAGACAGAGATCTTCAATTATTAGTAAAACTGAATTAATTGTCACCCTATCTGCCTTGAAGAATTAAGTACCTTCCCAAAGTGTTCGGCAAGGAGCAGTTTACTCAGCTGCAGAGGATATTTGCATGGAATGAGCATTTTTCTAGAGGATTGTTTTTATTATAATCTTCAGCACAATAACAACAGTGGCCCTAACACTTGGAAGAATGCCTAGTTCAGGTGGCTGTTCAGAAACAATTTTCTCAATTCCTAGTGTTATATAAGAATTATTGGTTCAGTTTTCAAAAGTTAACTAGTATCAAATGTAAGCTTTTCCTGTGAAAAGTAAACTTCCTTGCTTTGTTAAGACCATTTTCTTAGCGTGGCACATGGACACAGTGTCCAGAACCCAGACTAATAAGGAAACGCTTCTTTACACCGTCCCCTCCCCCTCCTAACGTGTCGTGTCAGTGTGGGGCATCTCTGAACCCTGTAAACAGCAAATTTTGAATGAGGTATGATTGGATTAGTCTGTCCCGATTTAACATGATATGACTCAAGCCTTTCCTTTTCCTAATTTTTTGCCTTTCCTTTTTTCTTTTAGTTTCCCAGCTAATTTCTCTTTATTTTTAGTAGAGACCGGGTCTTGCTCTTGCTGAGGCTGGTCTCAAACTCTTGACCTCAAGCGATCCTCCCACCTCGGCCTCCCAAGTGCTAGGATTACAGGCATGAACCTAACAACACCTGGCCTGGTGTTTTCCTTTCTGGAAGACTTTTGATGATGGAGTCCATTTTTTTTAATGGTTTTAGAACCATTCAGGTTTTTTTTTTTTTTATTTTGTCTTTTAGAGTAAATTTTGATAAATTATATTTTCTAGGAAACTGTTCCTTTTTTCCAAATTGTCCATTTATTTAGTTGGCATACAGATATTGTTTGTAATATTGTCTCAGTACCTTCGAACGGGTGTGCAATCTGCAGCGGGCGTGTGTGTGACCCTGGCCCTCACATGGCTGCCGAGACCTACTTGTGGGCTAGGAGTTTTTTGCCAGCCATAGTTTTGTAATTCCATCGTTCTTCATGTAGCTTGAGTACACACAGAGCAACGTGCCCTCCTCAACCGTTTGGCTACCCTGGGGCATAGCTCACATAAGGGAAGCATGTTAAATGCTTGGGCCCTCTTCTCTGTCATTTTTCAGAGCCATGAGCTAGTCTGTGACAGCTCCAAAAGTTACTGATGAGGTTTTCGAAAATTTATTAGTGTCCCTTGTAAGCGTGTGGATTTTGACACATCAGCCGTGCTGTCACATGCTGCGGTCTTGTCCTTATTGACGCTGACGCCCGGTCTGTCTCGGGCCACTGAGGCCCCTCCTGTTGGCCCTGGAGTTGTTCTGACCCACCGCCGAGGTTTCGGGAGTGTTCTTGCTGAGTAGCGGGTCCTTCCTGTTTTTGTTTTTCTTTTTCAGATTGTGGCCCAGTACTTCCTCACGATCTTCTTGTAGCTCTCGTTCCTAATTACCGAAACAGCCGTCATCACAAGTGGCCCAAAGCGGAGACGCCCCTTCATGGGTCTCTGTAACAAGTGTTGGCCGAGCGCCCACGTGGCGCGAGTTGCCGCCGGGACCAAGCAGGTGGGGCGGGCGCGATCGCCGTCCGCAGAGAATGTGCGGCCAGCTGTCCCAGTCGGGGGCAGGACGATGGATGGCCACGGCTGGTGCGTGGAGGTTCCCGCGGAGTTTCCAGAGAAAGGGCGGAGCCAGGGTGGGCTCCACGGAGCAAGCGGCTCGGGAGGCGCGGCAGGACCCGGTGGCTGCACCGGAAGGCACCACCTTCTTTTTCTTTAAATTCTTTTTTGTTTCAGCATATTATGGGGGTACCAATGTCAAGGTTACGTATATTGCGCTTGCCCCCTGCACCCCTCGAGCCAGAGCTTCAAGCGTAGCTGACACGTCCAGCAGGCAGCGGCGGCTGGGAGCGCTCAGAGATCACGCACCAGCGGCCTCCTGGCGCCGTCCTTAACTAGAGGCTGCCTCCAAGAAAGGAGGCCGGGACTCACCATGGCTTGTTTTTCCAGTATCTCACCACTCGCACGGATGGTCTGGCCTCTACGCAGAAACACGGAACGCAGCGGAGGAAGGTTTTCTGTTCACGGTTACCCCTCTGCGCAGCCTCTCACGTTAGTTCTTCCGAAGGCCGGAGGGGTAGGGGGCAAACTTTGATCTAATACGTATTTTTCTACAGCCAGCCCGCCCGCGCCTGGAACGCAGGAGAGAAAGTGCAAGTGAGAGTATTTTAGGAATTGTTCAGGTAAAACCAAAACCAAAACAAAACAGAAAAAGGAGCACAGTTTATCTGAGGACACAAGATCAAAAGGCAATTTTCCCAAAAAAGGTAAAAGGAGCATTTCAGATCCCCATGAAAACAAAAAAAGGAGAGTGCCAGCCGAGAGCACGGGACTGGGCAGGAGCCCCAGCGCCCCGCGGCCGGGCGGGCTGGGGCCCCACGCTCGCTCGGCCAGGCAGAGGCCAGGCCTGCGGTTCCGGAGGCTTCCTGGGCTCAGTTAGGGAGCTGTGGGGCCAGAAGGTGTGAGGGGCAGAAGCAGCTGGAATTCTGGTGGGGAAAGTGAATTCTGAGTCAGTGTGCTGGGGGGTCATTGACCCAAGTCACTTGGGCCCAGAAATCTGAAAAATGCAGAAAAGCCAACGCCAAAGGAAAGGGAGCAGAAAGAGCCTGTACTCCAGCTAAACACAGATGGGCTTCCCCTCGGGAGGCTAATTTTCTCATAAGGAAGAAAACAAAAGGGCACTTTGAGAACCTGAAGGATGCCTGGGACCCGCAGCCCTGCCTCCCCTCCCCTCACTCCCTTCCTTCGCCTCCCTTCTCTCCTCCTGCTTCCTCCTCTCCTCTCCTCTCCCCTCCCACCCTCCACCCCCTTCCCAGAACCCTGGACTGGTGTCCTTTAAGGGGCAGGAGGGAATTCCAGGCAGAGTGCCAGGTGTCTGGTGACACAAGGTGTCCTACCCGTGCAAAGCCACCTGGACAGGCAGAAGTTTAAAGGTAAGGGAATGCGCAGGTTCTCCATTTGCCTTGGAGCACGGGGAGCCATCTGCAGACTCCCAGGCACACCTGTCTGCTGCCCCAGGCGGAGCCCGGGAGCAAGTCCCCGGCTGCAGGAATTGACCTACCTCATTTCTTCTCGCTGTTTAAGATTGACAGCTCAGACCTCACCTGCTGACACCCCTCACTCCCACGCCAGGCTCAGCCCGGGGCCCTTCCTGTGTGCTCCCAGGACACCCTGCATAGGCATCTCTCACTGCACTTGCAACTTGAAATTATGCTTCTCTCTCCGTGCATTTATCCAGGGGTCCTCAAACTTTTTAAAAAGGGGGCCAGTTCACTGTCCCTCAGACCGTTGGAAGGCTGGACTATAGCTTAAAGAAAACTATGAACAAATTCCTATGCACATTGCACATACCTTATTTTGAAGTAAAAAAACAAATGGGCAAAAAACACCCACAGGTAGCCCTCGGGCCGTAGTTTGAAGACACCTGCATTTATCTTTCCCACCTGGCTGTGAACTTGTCATGGTCAAGGTCAACCCACTCTATAGCCCCAGACCCCGAAGTGCATAGTAGTTGCTCAAAACATTCTTGTTGGAGAAGGGTACTGAGGCAGAATCAGGTCTCTGTGTCGTGGCTCCATCACCATGCGGCAAAAAGCATTTCCTTCCGTCTGAGCCAGCGCCCTCCTCTTGGCCATCACTGCGCAGCTCGCCCCCACCCCGCACCCCTGCTCGGGTTCCGAGCCACCAGCAACTATCTGGTCATAGTTGGATCCTGCCCTCCCGTCCTCCTGTCTTCCCCATCCCAGGAAATGGCGACTGCTCCTCCTTCCACTGACCCTGGGGCTGTCCTCACACACGCCTTTCTCTCATGCCCACATCGACCTGTGAGTCCCTCCTACCCCATGCACCTCCAAGACAGCCCCAGGGTCTGCCTGCTTCTCCCTCCCCACCGACACCTCCTCCCAGCCCCTGCCAGCACCTCTGACCAGGAACGGTGGCAAGAGAGCCTGACCGCCCACCCGCTCCCGCCCAGGGCTCCAGGCAGCCCCTTCTCAACACCCCCAGCCAGACCGTGTGGCTCCCCCGGCCTCCCTCCTCGTGTGGTCTTCACATTGGCCTCCAAGGCCCCGCCCTGCCCTGCCCCTCCATCTCGGCTCCTGCCGCCTCTTCCCTCCCTGCAGCCACTCAGCTGCACGGACCCCCTGGCTGCTCCGCGGACATGCCACTTCGCTCCTACCTCAGGGCCACCGCACCTCTGTTCCCGCTGCCTGTGGTGCTCTTCCCTACCTCTCTCCGTGGTCTCATGTCTCGCTTCCTTTGGGTCTCTGCACAAATGTTATCTTCCCACGAAGGCTTCCTTATTACTTCTTTAGAATCACACACCCCACCTGCACTCCCGACCACCCTCCCTGCTTCCTTTTTATCCTCATAACCGATCCCCTTCGACGGCTTCTACGCTTCGCCTCTGGACTTATGTTGTGTTTCCCGCCACGGGAGCTACGGTACACGCTCCATGCGGGCAGGTGTTTCTTTACCTGCTTTGTTTATTGGTGTGTCCTCAATGCTTGGAACAGTTCCTGGCACATGGTAGATGCTCAATAAGTGTGTGTTAGAAAAATCCATTGAAAATTAATAAAACTGCTATTGTGGGTTTTTTGTATCCGTCATGTGACTTGATTAGCCTGAGAAAAATCTCCTTCTAATTCATCAACTGCACACACACTATCAAAATAGCTCCTGGATCTCAAAACCATGTAAGAACCAGACGTGAATCACAGGGACCCCACCGTCAGCCCCTTAAGCTACACACGCAGAGCAGGGCGATCATTCGGATCCGTGCTGCCGCTTCAGGAAAGAAGACAGGTGGACTCGGAGCCCGACACGAGAGGAACCGTGTGAGGGCCACGCGCTGCGGATGGGGGTTCATAGATTTGCATTGCTGAGAAAATGACTCAGAGACCAGTCAGGGCCATATCTGATTGGGCTGGTCCCTCCCATTAGCTTCCCACCGTCTAACAGTAATTCACGGTGAGGAAACCAGCGAGGTGGTGCAATGAAGGCCAGCGTCCTAGCAGCGTCACCGCAGCAGGCCACGTCCTCGGGATGCAACATGCCCAGCAGGCACTCCGCCTCTGGGGCGATCTTTTCAGGACCTAATTCCAGTCTAATCCTGAGAAAAACACCAGACCGGGGACAGTCCCCAGGATACCTGGCTGGGCTCCTTAGGACTGTCAAGGTCATGGAAAGCAAGGCAAGGCTGGGAAACTGGCACAGACCAGAGGGGACCGGGAGACATGACAGCGGACACAGCGCGATGGCCGGGAGGGGATCCTGGAACAGGAAGAGGAGACTTATGGGACATCTGCGGCCTGACCAACTGTGCAGGGCTAAGCTCATCACAGCGCCCAAGGCCCTAGGCAGCGGCTTCTGTGCCGGGGCAGACCGAGGGCCGGGGCGCCCCCAGGCTGGAGCTGCTCCTTCCTAACTCTTCCCCCTTTCTCTGAAGGACCCGGGCGCCTGGTCTCCTGCCGGGGGAGGCTCACAGACCCGGCTCTCCCTCCTGCTCCACCTGGGGCCCATTCTGGGCTCTGCCCGGCCGTTTCCATAACCGCCTCCCTGAAGCCGCCCACACGCGCCTCCGTGTCCGCGGCCTGAGCTGGGGCTCCCGGCAGCTGCACCCCCTGACTCTTCCCCGGCGCCCAGCGCTGCCGCTGCCGCGTGTTAGAACACGCCCGGTGTCCACACAACCGCCTGGCAGCAAAAGTGGGATGACGGCATGCAGACGTGTAAAAGGGCGTGCTCCAAGCCACGCCACCTCCATCCTGCGTGCGGACACCGTGGTGCCACCATGGCTGCCCCTGCGCCCAGAGGCCACTTGGCACAGAACACATGGCTCACCGAGGCCACGAGCCCGCCAACCCACGGGGAGCCCGGCGGGCGCCGAGTGCAGGGGCGCGTGGCAGGGAAGCAGCTTGAGGGCAGAGCAGGGCCGGCTGCGGCCCAGGGCACAAAGCCCAGCAGTGGAGGGACGAGGGGCTCAGAGTCCCGGGAGCCTCTGAAACAGAATCGGATGGAGGGAAGGGTCCTTTTCCGCGCAGGAAACCCCCTTCACATCCGGCCACATCATCTTCTCGGTGAAGTGCGCCTATCGGGGCTCTCACTTCCTGCGTCCCCTTACCTTGTAAATGATGCTGGCACTGCCGTGTCATCACCTGGCCCTGCCGTTACCTCTCTCTCCGGTCCGGATCCTCGGGAGGGCTGTCATTTCTGCCCCAGGCCGGTCTGAGTTCACGGGCTGACCGTCCTCACCTGCGCCTGGGCCGCTGCTCTCCCTGCCTCCAGGCGGCCCCTCAGAATGCACCGAGACGCCGACCTGGGCGGCCACTCCCCACCGCAGGCTGTTCTCGCTCCAGGTGAAGGTCTAACCGTGGCTGTGGTCCCCGCGGCCGCCTCCCCGGAGCTCCCTGCCTGCCTGGTGAGCAGCCCCCTTCCAGAGCACCCGGCCTTCCTCGCGCTCTGCCTCTGCCAGGGAGGGCTGGCTGAGACCTGGTACCGGCCACTGCCTCCTTGAAGCCTTCCAGGGTGCACCAGGGAGGCAGCTGGCCACGCTCTGCTGCGTGCAGGACTCCTCTGGAGCACCAACTTTTTTTTTTTTTTTTTTGAGACAGAGTCTCGCTTTGTTGCCCAGGCTAGAGTGAGTGCCGTGGCGTCAGCCTGGCTCACAGCAACCTCAAACTCCTGGGCTCAAGCGATCCTCCTGCCTCAGCCTCCTGAGTAGCTGGGACTACAGGCATATACCACCATACCTGGCTAATTTTTTTCACTATATATTAGTTGGCCAATTAATTTCTTTCTATTTTTAGTAGAGACGGGGTCTCGCTCTTGCACAGGCTGGTTTTGAACTCCTGACCTCGAGCAATCCGCCCGCCTCAGCCTCCCAGAGTGCTAGGATTACAGGCGTGAGCCACCGCGCCCGGCCCAACTTTTCTTTTGTCTTACAACCTTCTGAAAGGCAGATCACGTGTGATGCCTGGTGCCTCGCGGCCACTCAGCGCGTGCTGTGAGAACGAATGAAGGTGATGAACGAGTCTGTGCCCAGGTCAGACAAGATGACCACGTGCACGTCCTCCTAGTGAGGGATGCTGCTTCCAACGTGACGGCCTGGGCCCCACGGAGAGGCATCGCCCTTCCAGCGAAGCCAGTCACCTGCAAGGCTGGCAGCAGTCGGGGGCCTCGTGTGGCACCCAGTGATCACAGTCACCGTGATCCACGTGGCCACACAGGCGGGGGTGCGTGCTGCTACCTCCCAGAGTGTTCTGGGGACTGGAGCTAGGGGAAGACTTCTCGTCAAAGAAGAGAATGGCTTGTTGGATTAAACAGGTATCTAGACTTTGGTGCCTGTAATTTGCTACAGACGTGGGAGTCCCCGAGGGCTGGGAGGTCAATGGTGTTTCCTCCCAAGCTCCGTCTGACCACACTGGTCCAAGCTGGATTTTCACTGAAGGAGGGACAAAGGACCCAGAACTCAGCATTTGCTCACTTCCCATTCATCGTGGTCGCTCTGAAACACGCCAGCCATCGGGATTGGACACCGTCGTTCCCAGAAAAAGGATGTCTTTATGCAATCATGAACTTTTATTGAGAACAATCATTAGCAAAGTAGAAGTAGCTGCCCCAGAAATGCAGCATCAGAGAGTACTCAGAAATGGATTCGAAAACAATTATAAAGATATTTTGCCGCAGATTCAAATGAAACTACAATCATTGGCTATAAAATACAGCCACACGTAATCACACTGAAAACAAAAACTGAAAATCTCCAAACTCTCTGAAGGCAGGAAACCCACAGCCCTGAGAATCCCAGTGCGGTTGCCACTTCCCTGCCCAGGGCTGTGACCCACAGTGACTGGAATGCCACCCGGCGCCAGCACGGGGTCCCCACGGCACGTCTCTGTGACGAGATCTGATTAAGTGCTTCTGATTTTCTCAAAGAGGACTTCAAACGAGAGGAGTGGCAGTCACGGCACGAGAAATTCACTGGGGCTGCATCTGCCGCTTCAGCTTGGAGAGCTGCATGAGGCACTTGTCCCTCCACTGCCTTCTGGCCTCCAAGTGCTCCGGGTCATCAGGCACCTTCGTGCACATGGCCTGGGATAAGGAAGAGGGGAAAAAGCAGCATGAGGAGGAAATATCAATAATTTACTAGGATCGTAACTGATGTCCGTGTTTATGTAAACTGCCCACAAATTGCTTTCAAAGACAAAAGGGTACTACTAAACCCTCCCTCAATTATAACAAGCTTTCTTCCAAGCCTTTAGAGACCTAAGTCCCTGGGAGACAAGTTGAGATGAATCACTAGCTCACTGGTCACACTGCTCTTACGGGGTCCTGCTGACATGATGGAACCGTGGACAGGCAGGGTTAGGAATGAGGAATCACCAACTTCAAGGGCTGACGTCCCAGCTGCAGGTGGAGCCCACCGGTGGCAGGCATGCGCCGGCACGCTTCTGCACACTGCGTCTCGTACCTGATTAACCTTCTCAACCGTGTCCCTGGAGAACTCTGGAATGGGTCCAAAAGTCTTCAGGACACGCTTCATGCCTTCGCTGTATCTGTCGCAGTAGTTTGACATACCTGAAATTGCAAGAAAACAAGAATCCACAATATCAGCAAGAAAGGTCCATAACTCCACACTGAGAAATGCGTCCACAGGCGTTGCTCTGGGCTCCGGTTAGCCACGTTCTCTCCGGTGGATCAAGGCAGGCCGGGCCCGCCGCCCGCCTCTGGCGGCTCATTTCCAACAGCGTTCAAACCCAGACGGACGCAGCAGTGGGTCAGTCAGCCCAAGAAGGTAACAAGGAAACAACGAAACTGCAGGACTTACAGAGACCTGGAGCTAGGCTGTCCCCTACCCCACAAGAACTGGGCATGATTAATTTAAAATAAAAGCAATCAGTAATAAATACTCTCAAAAAAAATAAAGAAAAAGACAGACAAATACCTTCTGGGTTTGGTTTTGATTGACCTACACTGATGGGAAAGCCTAAATTCGTTGAGTTTCAATTTTGTCTCCTCTGTGAGCAAAAATTCCTCGAGAAGTTGTTTTCAAGGGTAAAAAATTCAAGCGTACCAAGTTTTCTGCCATGAGCACCTGCAATTAACTGGTGGGAACCCTTTTCAAAGGAAGGGGTTTCACTTGCCTAACGTAAGTGTGAACTCGCCGAGCAGAGCCGAGACACACTCCTCGAGGGCCAGCGCCGGCTCAGCAACGCCGCAGAGCAGAAGACCGCCTGCATGTTGTTAGACGTTATTTACCTCTCTATTTATTCATTCCAACTAAGACAAGATCTAGGCACAAATACAGTGTATTCCTTTCGGGGCGGGGGGCAGAGACACAAGAACTGGATCAAGTGCAAAGAGCCCACACCCCCCCTGCCTGCGGGTCGGACAGCAGCCCCTCCCCACCTGGGCGGCCGCGGGGTTCAATCCACGGACCACACTGGTCTCTCGATTACTTTCCATTCTCCAAACAAGTGCTCATCTTTCACTTTTCTGTGAGATCATTCAAATCTCTGAGGGGCTTTCTGGAACTTAAGAAAGTCCCTACTGCCTTTTATAAAATTTGTAAGGTTTTATAGGGACACTTAACAAAATAGAATAAAATGTGGTGAAACTCTTTACAGTAAAACTCATAAACTCCCCCCCCCCCACACATTTGTTCAGGGAACCAGTTAAAATTTCTCTCTCAACAGCCAGGTGTGGTGGCACACACCTGTGGTCCCCGCTACTCGGGAGGCCGAGGCAGGAGGATCGCTTGAGCTCAGGAGCTTGAGACTAGCCTGGGCAAAACAGCAAGACCTGTCTCAAAAAAACAAAACGAAAATTTCTATCTAGCTATTAATACATAAAAGCCCTTTCTTTACCACGTGCTCCAGGCTTCCTCGTCCGTGAAGGGGAGGGCCACACCTCGTGCCCAAGCCGCCGTGCGTGGGCTGCGGCTGCTCCAAACACAGGGCGCTCACGGTGATGGAGGCTCAGGACCTCAATCTGCCTTTGTACAATCAAGTCCCTGTAAATTTATGACTGACTTATTTGCAACACCTCCCCTTCCATTTAGGGAGGGATAATTTATTTTCTACAATAAGTTTGGCTTTTTTATACCATGAGAGGAGAACCAACTGGGACTTACTCTAAAATATTAGTTTAATCGGAAATGGAAAAAACACAAGGCAACCCACGTCCCCTCATTCCCGAGTCTGCCCTTCGCGCTGCTCCTACCCCACGTGGCCGTCCCTGTTTTCCTCCTACGCCTCCACGCCCCGTCCCTTGAGCTGTTCCTCCAAAACCCTCACGGGGCTGAGCTTCATAGAAGACTCAGAACCTCATGTCTTAAGGGTACTTACATGGAAAACAAAACAAAATGGAAAGAACCATTGATTCTCACGAGATCAGACTATCTCGCTGCTCTCTAACTTGGGGTCCCTCAGCTGTGAGCCCCAAGGTGGGGCAGCGGGTCTCCCGAACCTGCAGCATGGCAGGATGCCTTCCCGTTCCCATCACGGAGCAGGCGCCTGGGGTGGCCTTGACCCGGCGGGGGGCCACGTGCTCCGCTCTGGGAGCCGAGTTTCGTGGACAGCATAGCTGCTACCCACACCAGAGGAGTCTGGCTTTCACGTAGCTGACGAGCCCACACTTACGCGGATTTACCTGCTTTTAAGAGACAGGGTTTCACAGATCTCAAGAAAATCAAAAGGCCTCAAAGCACAGAGCGGCACCACCCGACTCCTCCTCTCAGGATCGGGTTCCCTGGGTCGGGGAGGTGGAAGCCGCCCAGGCTCCCTGGCCTAGCCAAGCCCAGCCCCCACAGCCCCCTGCAAATGAACCAACCCCCCAGGGTAGGCACCCCGATTAGAAACAGACAAGCGTCTACACGTAAGGGCAAATTTTGTGAGGTAAGACGGTAAATAAACATCCATTCCCCTGGAGGTGATTTCCAGGGGCTGCCAGATTCTGAAGCACCCGTCTCACAGCAGAGCCACCGCAGGAGGAGAAGCCCCGGCAGCCCCGGGACGAGACAGAGCGGCGCCCACTGCTACCTGCTGGTCTCGGCTCAAGCTCCGCAAGAGACAAACCAGGCGGCGAAGCTCGGGGTACCTGCTCAGAGGTCTCTACTCCACAGCAAAAGCACCCCACACTGTATTCCTCCCTCAGGTGCCTGCAAATCTTTCTGGGAGAATTAAAAAAACCTAGGAAAGTAGTAAGTTAAACAAATAAGACAAAACCATATGAACATGACATTTATTAAGGACTAAATACATGCCAGCCATCCAGCCAAGCGCTCCCATCTGGTTCCATTCTCACACCTGTCGGGAGGCAGTCACTGTCACGTCCCCATTCCACAGATGAAGAAACTGAGGTGCACTGAGCTTAAGTAACTCACCCGAGCCAGGGCGGGGCCCCAGCGACCGGCCAGAACTGCTGCTGTGAGACCTTGTTCTTAAAAAGTAGCCAAAAGGCAAAGCAAGCACACTGGCCTCCTATTTCTCAGCAACTATTTTATTAGATTAAAAACAAATTCTAAAGTATTTGAACTAGTTCTAGATAAATGGTAGCTTTTAAGACCAATAACCACCCTTAACCTGAGATGCTGGCTTTACAAAAACAACATCAGAAAAAGAGAAAAAAATCTCTCAAACTCCAATCTTGATATATTCTAGGTGACACTGTGAAGAAGAATGACCATTTCCATTGGTTCTCAGCCAGATCTTATAACCGTCTAACTCTGGTCTCTGGAATGCTCTGAAGTTGAAAATTACATCCGCCCAGCCTGATCGCATTAAGCCAATTAGGTTTTCTTATCATACCTGCTGTGTTTGAAATTGTCACGGCCTCCTTCCTGTCTGCCACCCATTTGATTCTTGAGTGTCTGCTTTCATTGGCTTCTGTTTCTATTTGTTTGAAAGTCGAAGCTGTTCTCAGTTCTCTCCCTATCAATTTCTCAAGATACCTCAATTATCTTTATTTTTCTCAAGGGAAAAAATACCAAAACAAACTCAAGAAAACCAGAGTGGTGACAGGCAGAGCCTACGTACATTTCGAATGCTTAAATGCGCTCGCCACTCGTAAGGTTCTGGTCGCAAAACATCTAAAGTTATCCAGGACTTTATTTTAATGATACTTCAAGACTCTCGTTTCCCTTGCAGAGGGCGTCTTTCTTTACCTTGCCTTCCTACGTTCAGCGGTCCTCCTCACACAGAACTGACAGGCCGGCGCCCGCAGACGACAGCCCCCTTCCTTCAGCTGCTCTCGGCAAAGCTGGGCGCTCGGGCAGACGCACAGCAGAGACGGGCTGCGTGCGCATGGCGCGTGGCAGGTCCACTCGGGGACTCACGCGTGTACCTGCCGTGTGCAGGAACATGCCTAGTAAAACTGCCTTGAGTTATTCGTTGGAAAGTATGTTTCATGTGAAAATTGAACTACTACTAAAATGCCGTGGAATTATAGAACTGAAGTCAGACTCTACGAGGTCACCAACTCCAACTCCTCCTCACTGCAGGGGTTTCCTTCCTTCTCAACGTCTAAATGTCCCCCCGTGGGCAGCCAGGTGCCCACTCAGACTTGCCTGCTCACAGCGTAGCCTTCTCTGCACATCGGCTCCAGTTACTAGAAAGTTCTTCCTGCCACGTACTGAGCCCTGACCTGTGTGTGCCTGCCATTTCCAGTCTTTTGCTCTGGGCTCCACCCCCACAAAAGACATGGACAAGCAGACAGGCAGGCACCTCTCTGGTCACCTTTTTCTGGGTAAGTCTGAGTTTCTCAGTATCCTTGGTTAAATATAGACCATGGAGCTGCATACAACATCCCCTTTCTCTTTCTGCACGTTTTCTAGCTTAGTATTATAAATCTACATAATTGAAGTTTATGACAACACAGAAAAGCAAAAAAGATAATAAAAGTTACTCATAGCTTTGACACCAAGAGATAGCTGGTAATATCTAGGGGATAGCTTTCTAGATTTTTATACATAGCTTTTAAATTTTGTTTTACTTATGTACAGGGTTTTTATTTGTTGTTTTTTAAATGATGTCTTCTTTTGGGATTATTTAAAAGTCTCACTGATGGAGTTTCATTCTTAGAAGCATCCTGTCCTTCTCGAGGTGTCCGACTTTTGGAGTCACACATCACAGGCTCAGACCTACCTCCCCCAGGCCCTCTGAGTCTTTGGGTCGAAGGTCTGGCCTGCCCCGCCCCAGCGCCCTGCCCATGGACGCACCTCCTCCAGGCTCCCTTGCCTTCCGGAAGGGAAACCTAGGGCTCAACAAGTCACACTTAAAAGCTGCTCATGTTTAGGCAGAAGACATGTCCAGCAGAGGTTCCTGTAGGCCAAGTCTGCCCTCCTAGCCTTTTCTTCTTGCTTCTGTAAATAACTCCATCTTCCTTAGGAAAATGCAACTTTCTCTTCTGCAAGGCTGGATGACATGCAGCAAAGTAACCGGCTCTCTTCCTCTGAGCTGTCACTCGAGCACACTTCACCACACGGGGCCCTGAGGTGCATGAATCCACGTGGATTTACACCTCAGTGCACACAGCTGTGTCCCAACCGTCATCCCCTGCAGATGCTACTATCTCTACTCAGTTGTAAGAAAAGGCAAATTTGACAATTTGCAAGACCCAAGAGAGCACTAAATAGCACAGAATTCCCATCTCAGCCCCGAATACGCACCTTCCGCATTGAGGTGCATGGTCTCCAGGGGCCCGATGAACGCGTACCGCGTGCCCAGCCCTTCCGACATGACGAGGTCGAGGTCGGTGGGAGACACTACTCCATCCTGCGTGGGGAAAACGGGCGGCACACACATGAGTTCTCTGCAAAGACAATTTCCTTACCATCTCTTCCATCCGAACTCCTTTATTATTTATTTATTTATTTATTTATTTTTTTGAGACAGGGTCTCACTTTGTTGCCCAGGCTAGAGTGAGTGCCGTGGCATCAGCCTAGCTCACAGCAACCTCAAACTCCTGGGCTCAAGCGATCCTCCTGCCTCAGCCTCCCAAGTAGCTGGGACTACAGGCATGCGCCACCATGCCTGGCTAATTTTTTCTATATATATTAGTTGGCCAATTAATTTCTTTCTATTTATAGTAGAGACAAGGTCTTGCTCTTGCTCAGGCTGGTTTCGAACTCCTGACCTCGAGCAATCCGCCCGCCTCGGCCTCCCGGAGTGTTAGGATTACAGGCGTGAAGCCACCGCGCCCGGCCTGAACTCCTTTAGAGCAGGATCCCAAAATACTCTCTGAAGCGCTAAACAGGCTGCGTATTCCTCATCTGAAACGCTTGGGACTGGAAAGGTCTCAGGTTCCAGATGGTTTTCAGATTTTAGAACACGTGCATGTGCGTAGTATCTTGGGGATGGGGCCCAAGTCTAAACACGAAATTCATTTGTTTCACAGACACAAGTAGCCTGAATGAAATTTTATACAATATTTTTCAGTAACCGTGCACATGAAAAAATGTGTGTACACTGAACCCTTAGAAAGCAAAGCGGTCACTATCTCACTTCGGCACTCAAAAATTTGCAGATTTTGGAGCATTCTGGATTTCAGATTTGGGATACTCAACCTGTAATTATATTTTGATTAAGTTTTGCATGAGAAAACTATAATATATAATGGGTCCTGAAAAGATACTATTTTGTGAAATGGCCAAATACCAATTCACCTTTCCCCTCCCTGCAATCCATCCGGGCTTGAGGTCAATCCCTCCCCACCGCACCCTTCAGCCTGTGGACACCTGCAGCTGCGGGGGCAGGGAGGAAGGGGCACAGGAGGAAAAGTGCGGGGGGCCTGTCTGGATACCTGCCAGGATGCGGGGCTGAGATCAGAGCCATCCAGAGCGGGAGGGAGGTGTGCTGTAGGCTTCACCTGCCTGTGAGTCCCACCTTGCCAGCTGTTAATGAGTACATAGAAAGTGATATTCTTTGATGAAATGTAGCTTAGAACCATGGGTTTTTTTGCCAAGGTGGGGCCCTAGAATCATCTGCAAATGTGAATTGCAAAGCAAGAGGCGTTGAGGTGAGATGTCCAATCTGCCACCTGTGTTACTTGGCCTCATGCTACTTTGGGGATGAAGCAGGAAGCCACTGCAGTTCACTCCCTTGGGGGTGTCTTCACCGTGGGCATTTGACTGGCAGTGGCGGCCTTGTGGGAAGCCGTCACGTTCTGCCCTACACCTTCACAGGTCAGACTGGCAGGTTCCTGGGGACTCTGCCACTCCAGGTCTCATCTCCTGAGCGCTGCTGCCTCTCACAGACAGTGCTGTGGGGACAGAGGCCACTAACGCCATCGGCAGCCTGGTGGCCCTGGCAGCCCTCAGCTGGGAACCTG